>NC_056739.1:1762604862-1762957362 GCF_019279795.1 Protopterus annectens
TGAAATTCAGGATATATATATATATATATATATATATATATATATATATATATATATATATATAATTATTTTTAGAGCTATAAAGCTAACAGTTCAAATGTATGGAGACCAAAGGTCACAAAAAAGTCCTTAGCTTACCTAGTAGATAAAAAGAGACTGGTGAACTGTTGGTGACCAACCGGTATTGTCAAATTAAAGTGTTTCTGGCTAAAAAATAAAGTGATAGAGGGAGAAACTCACTGCTATAATATCTGTCATATTTTTAAAGGTAATAACATAAAGATAGAGACTTATTAATCCATTAAGTTATTGGTCCTGTTTATAGTTTTCAGGGGAGCATTAATAACATGGAGATGGTTATACATTTCTGAGAGTACTTACATCAGGATTTGGAATAGTACTTTGCATTGCTTTCATAGCTGAATTTGTGAATATCGTCCTGCCACATTATTAATAACTCATTACATTGCCTATGCTTTTACTAATCTGCTCTATCAATTTCTTCAAGAAATCAAATGCTAACTGAATGGTAACATCACAGCTGAACAGAAATACTTTCTTCCCAATTTCTTTGGAGGCCTCTACAGAAAGATTAATTTGCTGTATCATCTGAAAGGATGAGAGGAATTGGAAATCTGGAAGAAAAGCATCAACATTCATGTGTATTAGGTATCATAATCAGTGAATCCATACTGTTTTGATGTGGTCATTGCAGCATAGGCAGTAATAAGGGACTCACAATATACATAATCATCCAGACACACTACTTTCAAAGTGTCTGCACAAACTTTTGCAAGAAGGGGAAAGAAGAAAAATAAGCTTAACATCCCGAACTCCATTAGACCAATACTGTAGAATGTGCCCAAGCTCAATTCTTAATTCTGTACCAAAACATGCACCATAGTCATTCCATGGCAGGAAAAGCAGGCATGAGATATAAGCAGACATTTCTGAAGGTGCTGTTGCTATAATGTCAATAGAAGCATTTAATGCTACTTGGTCATTGTGGCAGTCTGTTGAACTGTTTTGCGTAAAAGTCTATTCTTGAAGGGTCCTTGTAGAATAATCACAAATGTATTCTGTGCTAATCATGTATTCCCAATAGACTACTGTGAAATATACTTAACACAATATATTTTGGAATTGTGTGGTGCCCATAGGCAGCAGTCTGTAGTTGTGTTTATTGATTGTTATACTCATGCTTGCCATTTTGCCACAGAGTTTTCTTGGTATACCTCAATCACAACAAACATTTTGGAAACTATTACCAGATAAATGGATGTGGAAATAACATTTCTTTACTTACTTCTTAAGGCAAAGAATAGTGAGTTATTTGTTAGAAGACTAAAGGAGTGAACAACCTATGGTTTGTGCATGTATTTTTGTAAAATTTCAAAAAGAGAATGACAATCAGTTGATTAATGAAGATGTACACTTTTCTGTGCCACACGAATAGACCAGTTTACTGTTTCCTGATGTATTACCAAAGCCATACAGTATTAAAAAACAAGTGATTCAAAAGTGCATCAAGCTTCTTCAGTACTTCTTACTTAATTTTTTTAGGCAGAAGTAGCTGTCAAAAAAGCAGATTCCACGAGGAACGAATGTACTGAGCATGCTCCGTGATGACTGATTTCCATATGACATCATTGCTGGTGCAGTTTTAAAGTATAAACTATCAGTGATTCTTTACTTTTGGGAGATTTCTCCCTTTTTGACTTTGTTTGACTATGGAATTGGTATATATAAGTTTTGGGGGAGTGGGGACTTGCCCCATACATAGGAGCCACAAGAGAATTGCCCTCCGTGAAAATTTCTTAGTTATTCATTCACTGAGTTGATTTTCATTGGGTTAGGGTTGGGGGTGTTGCTTTCTCAGGGAGTTGCCACTTGATGATCTGTAGTAGAAGCTGGTTGTCATGTTTTTTTCTTCATGTGTCATGCAAATATTATGAAGAAGCAGGTACTAGGAGCATTGATGTTGAGAAACCAGCAATGAAATGACAGACTGAGTATATAGCACCCCTGCCACTGAGAAATAAATATATCAGCATGGACCTGTATAAGACAGTGCACAAGTATTCAGGTCATTTTGTTCTTCAGCAATCTAAATGAAAACTGTAAATCAAGCAAGACGTAAATATGTTTTGATGTCTGATAAAGTTGTTTTACAAATGTATTACTGCTTTTGTATCATGAATATCTATATAAAAAGTATCATCAGCTAAGCATTTAGATGTTCAATACAGTATGGGTAACTTAGTAACCACTATCTGCACATCTATCAAAGCCATTTAAATAGTACAGTACTATTTTTCATGAAATAATGCATATGAAGATATCAGTTTTCATGTTGCTAAAATATTCACTAACATTGTTCCTGTTTATGTGTACGTCAGTTAATGAATTATGTTACCAATTTCAACAATATTGCGACCGTGAAAAGTATATTAAAATGATCGTTACTAGGTACTGACTTAAGTAATAGATCACAAGGGTCCTGGGAAATGCACAATTGCCATTATGTAAAAAAGCTAATAGTTATGTAATGTCATACTACCATATGTTTGTATGTAAAGTTATAACAGATTTAAAATAGTCATCCACTAATGTTGTTATACTTGGTTATAAATACGTAAGTAAACTACCTTTAGAGCCAGTACACAATGCATTTACTTTATTTTATGCATGCCCATATAATCTTGTTATTTATATAGTTCTTTAATGAACATTGTAAAACTTTTGGGCATATTTATTAAGCAAGTTAATAGAGAAATGCACTGACTAAAGTGGGTTAATGCATTGAGGGCTGAAGTGATTGTAGCATTCATCATCACTAGAGTAAGTGTTACAAATTATCTATGCACCACAGCAGCTAGCTATACATAATTGGATTGTATGCAGCACAGCAGTTAGCCATCAATACATAATCCGGCTATATACACCACAGCAGTTAGCCATCAATACATAATTGGATTGTATGCACCACAGTAGTTAGCCATCAATACGTAATTGGATTGTATGAACCACAGCCGTTAGCCATCAATACATAACTAGATTTTATGCATGACAGCAGTTAGCCATCAATACATGATCAGACTGTATGCACCACAGCAGTTAGCCATCAATACTTAATTGGATTATATGCACCACAGTAGTTAGCCACCAGTACATAATCAGACTGCATGCACCACAGCAGTTAGCCATCAATACTTAATCAGATTATATGCACCACAGTAGTTAGCCATCAATACGTGATTAGATTCTATGCATGACAGGAGGTAGCCATCAATATGTAATCAAATTGTATGCACCACAGCAGTTAGCCATTAATACATAATCAGACTATATGCACCACAGCAGTTAACCTTCATTATGTAATTGGATTGTATGTGCCACAGCAGTTAGCTACTTAATTAGATTGTATGCATGACAGCAGTTAGCCATCAATACGTAATTGGATTGTATGCACCACAGCAGTTAGTCATCAGTATATGTAATTGGAGGGTCTATATTAGATTGTTAAAATGGCATTACAGTGAATGTCATTTCAATGACACATAAAGAGCAAAATGCTCAAACAGCAAAACCTCAGGTCACCAATTTTTTTCCTAGGGAAAAAATTGTTAGCCCAACAAATCAAAACACACCAGTTAATTTAAAGTGGGGAGCGAAGCCCCCCCCACACCCCCTAACTAAATATACCAACTCCGTGATCACACTACAGTGGAGTAAAGGGTAATGTCATGGCTCAGGCCAAGCAATTTTTTTTCCCTAGAAAGTTGTATGGTGCATACAATCCAATGATGTATTGATGGCTGAGCTTTCGTTGTTTCAGCATTTCGCTCTTTATGTGTCATTGAAATGACATTCGCTGTAATGCCATTTTGACAGTCTGATATAGACCCATAATTGGACTGTATACACCTGATGATAGGGAAACACAAACTTCTCATCCAAAATAAGTCCTACAAAAACATGTTATTATTAAAGATGAAAGTGCAGGGTGCACAAGAATTATATTTTTTACATGCTGTGGAAAGCTAAAGTCTGCTAAGTGTTAACTCATCTGATTAATACAGAAAGCCACTCACTAACTGTAAGAAGCTTTTACATGTACAACAAATACAAAAAATGCCAAGCACTTCCCCTCTTCACCTTTTGTGATTAGACGGATGCCTTTAGTGACTGTCCATCACCGATCATCTACACTTTAAGGTAAAGGATGACTGAGATGAACTCCCCTCGTACACATCTATAAGCCACATGTTTACTGCAGGAAGCTGTTCAAACCATCATTCAGTAAACTTCAATATGATGATCCAATCTGGAGGGACATTTATTAGAACATCTGCAAAGGAGGTCTGCCAGGAATAATGGCAGAACATGCAAGTGCAGATTATAGGAGTTGCTAAGGGACTGCAAATAATTGTAGTTTATATTGATGTGAACAATGTACTCATATCAATCTATTAGAGGGTTGTTAACAAACGAAAGGAAACAGGTATGGATGACTTCCTTTTTGAATGGTTCCAGAACTCACTAACAGATGAGGCAGACCAGAGTCAGTAGACCATATATTTGTGCAAATGCATTGAAAAGATAAAGGAATTCCAGATAGATCAATGTTGAGCCCTTTTTTTCTGTGTTCACATAAGATTCATCCTATGGTCAAGGAATTGTTTAAGGAAACTATGGGATTGTTAACAAACTTGCCCTCTCAGTTGGATCTCAGTATGAAGTCTTGTATATGTAAAAATGTGTACATGGTGTGTGTGTGTGTGTGTGTGTGTGTGTGTGTGTGTGTGTGTGTGTGTGTGTGTGTGTGTGTGTGTGTGTGTGTGTGTGTGATGCCAAGAATACAAGCAGTCCTCCAGAATGGAAAAAGTTAAAATGATAAGATAGAACCAGTCTAAACACAATTGTGACAATTTCACAGGGCAACAAAAGAAAAGTTACCAGGGAAAAGTACTGATTTAATAATATATTTTGATTACAATTCTTAGTGATTATAGTCATACTGACTATGTTTGAATGGAATGCTTCAAAGCTGTCTTCATGCAAATTAAAGCTTATTTCTTCAAAATATGTAGATATATTAAGGCCACAATTTAAGAGTAATTAGACCAAACCAGAACATCACAATTCTTTATGGATCCCCTTCAAAATTAAACATAAACACTGGTTAGAATAAATACAGAGAAGATGTATGATAAAAAAAGGGTTTGAACATTTATTGTACACCATGGGTATTAGCCATATTGACAACTATACTTTGGCATAGAGGAGGCAGCTGGGCAAAGGGGCCTAACACTAGTCTACAGTTCAGTTAGGGATGGAAGTCTAGAGATTCAGTTGAAACTCAGTCAAATGTTTGTACTTTTCCAGGCTAGCACAAAGATAGAAAAGAAAACCTACATGAAAAAAAAATTAAAACTGACACAATGGTAGAACACGTAGCACTGAACCACATTACCTGATTATTTAAAACTGTTAACATGTTAGAAAACAATGATGATTAATTCTACAACAGAAGATGCTGATGTTTTCCTATCAGGTGAAATAATATGAAACTGACTGCCTTTTTCTGAATCTCATAATCCAGTGTGGAAATCTGTCAGGTTTTTTTTTTTTTGGTTTGTCTCAGGAGTCTGAAGTGTAAATTCTGTGGTGAATCTAGAAGGATAAAATGGAAGATGAAGTGCTAAATAAGGTGGCGATGCAACTTTTTTAAATAATTGGAAGGACTATGTCTACTTTAAAACTGCCACTTCAGAGGGTTGTATGCCTGGAATCATACAAACAGAGCAGATATAGCCCAGAATAAGTTAATTAAAGCTGTGCAATGCTGACTTAAATGTATTCCTAAGGCTCAGGTGCTTGCATTGCTCACAGAAAGCAATGTTTTTAAGCAAAGTGTCATGAGATTAATGGTAAGAGGGATTAAGCACAGAGTAAGTGTAAAGATGGTGCTTTTCACTGAAGGGGTATCTAATGCATAGAATAATACTATAGCAGAAGTAGTGGGGCAGCAGTTGTTAAAATTAAAAGTAAAAGGTACCAGATAATGGCAAGGGCACACTCATGGACCTGAGGGTCGGGTATCTACCAGTATTTCTGGTGGGTCTAATGGAAATTTTAAAGGAGACTTCTTGTACTTAAGTAGACTTAAGGGGGGCAGGATTAGCATGGGGGTGGGGCTGGCATAATAGTTAAGATCTATACCTCAACAATACAAGGTACAGGGTTTGAGTCTGATCTGTGCTTTTTGGCTAGGTTGTAACAGTCTGTGGACAGATCGCCTAGTATTTACATTTGAACAACCATTATTGCCTGTGTTTTCTGTGTATTGTAGTCAGGCTGAGATCAAATGGCCATAATGTTGGCAGGAACAGATAGACTGGTACAAAGACTTGTGTGGGGAATGAGGGCAGGGAGTAAGCTATATCTTTTGATGAGAGGTATTATGAAGAAGTAAGGGGTTATTACTACATTAGAGATATACATGCTGCAAACTGGACTGAAACCATGCATACCCTTGGAAAAAAACACCTGACCAGCAAATGTTGACATGAAGTGCAAGCATATGATTATGCCAGTAGGTACATACAGTCCATTTACATATTGATGGTTAACTGTTGTCATGCATACAATCTAATTATGCATTGATGGTTAACTGCTGTGGTGCCTACAATCTAATTACATATTGATGGCTAACTACTGTGGTGCATACAATTCGATTAAGTATTGATGGGTAACTGCTGTCATGCACACAATCTAATTACGTATTGATGGCTAACTACTGTGGTGCATATGGTCCTAGTACTGATGGTTAACTGCTGTGATGCCAATAATCTGATTACATATTGATGGGTAACTGCTGTGGTGCATGCAGTCCAATTACGTATTGATGGTTAACTGCTATGGTGCCTACAATCTGATTATGTATTGATGGGTAACTGCTGTGGTACATACAATCTGATTAAGTATTGATGGCTAATTCCTGTGGTGCATACAATCCAATTAAGTATTGATGCTAACTGCTGAGGTGCAATCAATCTGACTATGTACTGATGGCCCACTGCTGTGGTACATACATTCCAATTTAAGTATTGATGGGTAACTGCTGTGGTGTATACAATCCGATTACGTACTGATGACTAACTGCTGTGGTACATACAATGTGATTAAGTATTGATGGCTAACTGCTGTGAAGTTGCACATCCTCTTTATCAGCTCTAGCCTTTTTCTGTCTCTCTACAGTACCGTTAAAATTCCCTCTAAGCCTTATTATTCTTATTGAGAAGTGGTACAGTCCTTGAAGCCAGCCTTCAGTCTTTCTTTCAGCTATGAATTATACCTTCATCTTCCCATATATTTCTTCTAAATATTGCTCATAAATGCAACAACTTATTCAGTGGGTCTATGGTATGTCCTGCCTTTTCCCATCTTTCTTTCAATATGCACCTTCTCAGTTATTGGTGTCTTTCTTTGTTATCTAACTTTCCATTTTCCATACCATTTCAGTATTTTTTAACTTATTTTCTACCACATCAATGTACCTTTCCCAAAATGGTCTGCAGAGTTTGCTGCTAGAACACTATCAAATGCAGCTATGGCCTTACATGAATCAACTTGATTTTCATTTGCTGTGTAGCTCATGACTCTGCTGACCTTTGCTATAACACACGTGGCTCACAATTTGAGTAAGATGATAGTAACTTGTAAAGAATTTCCCCCATTATCTACACTTTGGACACTTCCTAAGGTTTTCCTTTATTTCCTGGATTCACTTTGTCCCACCATACTGAAGACATCCATGTTCACTTATTATATTATACACAGGATTCCCCTGTAAAAGGCTTTGTGAGAAGATGGCCCATCAGGATTTGTGATAATGATTTCAAACCTGATATTGCCAGTAAACAAAATTACCTTATTCAGAACCCCTACTATGATATGATTTGATACATGGATATGCACATATTTTCCCTTAAAATTCATGCACTGTTTCTTGCCTGACGATCACCTTCTTTATTTTGAGCTTCAACCCATTCATTTGAGTTCGACATTGGTTTCCTATGATACTCATTGGTACTGTTAAACCCAAGTGCATAGTATCAGATGTTTTCCCTATGTCTGCCTTGATACCATCACAGCTGTAGCAAATCAGACTTGAAAGGACTTAACTATTCTAAAAGCACACATATTGATTTCCTCTTATGTTTATGCTCTCCACTATACACTGCAATGTGAAACACATTGGATGAAAATTAGAACATCCAAATCAGAGGACATGCTCCTCTATCAAAAAAAAAAAATAGATCACTCTCATCTTGAGAGGAAAGGGGACAGCTACCTTAATCATGGAGTATGAGCATCTTGGAGTTTTGTTCACAAAATAAGGGTATAGTACATTAGGAGACAGGCCAATTACTGTAGGTGTTGCAGAATGTGGTAGTAAAATAAGAGATGTGTCATAGAATGAATTCCTCAATTTACTGGCCAGTCTGTGTCTCTGTCTTCATTGGATAGCGCAGTGGTGCAACAGTAGCATTGTGGCCTCACAGCAAGAAGTTCTGTGGTTCAATTCTTGGCTGGAGTGCCTTCTGTGTGGAGTCTGCATGTCCTACCTGCATTCATGTGGGTTTCCTCAGGGTGCTCTGGTTTCCTCCCACATTACAAAGACATACATCTGGAACATTTCTACCCAGGCCTCCGCTGAAAATTGGCTTTGTTCCAAGTCGGACTTTCCTGGTTAACAAATAAATATACTCATGAGTTTTGAGTTTTGATGAAAAACATGAGATCAGTGATACAAGTGACAGAAATGAAGTTCGGGGGAAACCTTGCCACTGTTAAAGTAAGGTGGTTTGGGCACATTTGTGAGGATGCAATCCGAACCCTTTCCACGGGATGTATGTCATGCACAGCCTTGCAGAAGGAGGTCTTGTGGCAGACCCAGGACACGTTGGAGGAATTATATCTGTCCTACATTGCAACAACTGGGGATCTCAAATGTCAGGGGATTCCAGAACATGAGCTGGAGGCATTAGTGGGGAACAGATAAGTCTACTCTACCTTGATGAGCTTGCTACCTCTGTGAGCCAGGATGAGAGGTTTACAAAATGATGATAGTGGCGATGATAGAGGTCCACCAGAGTAGAGTGTGTACAATTTTCCAGTAGAATTCCTTATAAAGCAATTGAAACTGGCAATCCTGTAATTATTCCTATCTTACCTGAACTAACTAGTATAATACCAACACTGCCATCATCCAGTTCATCAGCTGTTTTCATAATTCTGTTTATATTTTGTACATTTTCTGTGGTCACATTTGCTATACAATTAATCACTAAGGAGTGGTTCATGTGTTTTCTTTGCACTTTCACATTGCTGGTTTTGAAGAACTGTTTCTGTTTTCCTCTGACTTGTTCCTTGCTATCTGTCTTCATCAATATAAACCCTACTGTATATTGTTAGATTTTGCCTAGTTTTCTTTGCAAAAACCAAGAGAATAATTCATTCTGTTTCTCTGTCTGCTCTCTAAGCTAGTTTTGCCACTTTTGCAGTAACACCATGTCATTCTGAATTCCTCCACAGTCTTAAAATATCTGAACTATTTCTTATACCCATTAGTATCTTCTCTCTCTTCTACAGAGCTGCATTTCTGCCTTTCACTGGTCTAATCTTTGTAGTTCCCGATATTTTCCTTTCAAAACAGGCAATGGTGTTATCTTTTCACATGTCCTTCTTAAAGCACTGCAGACAATCTTACTTTTTCTTACTCACTTCTTTGTCAAACCCTCACTGATCAACCCACTGGTTCTAGCAGCACCCTCCCTGGCATTATTTTTATTTTTCTTCTTAGACTGCTTGAATGGTTCTTGAAGTCCATTCTCTAGTACTTTCATACTTTTATTTTTATTTTATTTATTTAACATTTGTTGACCGGAAAAGTCCAACTAGGTTCCACAGATCCTGTTTTCAGCAGAGGCCTAGGGAGAATTGCTCCAGAAGCATGTCTTTAGAATGTGGGAGAAAACCCACACGAACACAGGGAGAACATGCAAACTCCACACAGAAGGCACCCCAGCCGAGAATCGAACCAGAGAACCTCTTGCTGTGAGGCGACAGCATTAACCACTGCACTCCTGCGCCACCCACTGCTCACTTCTTTCCTAGTGTCTCTTCCTAATTCTGCTTCAAAGGATGTCACAGTGCTATGATCACTGGTACTTCCTCATCCCCTGCTGTCATTTCTGTGTTAATAATGCACTAGCTTAGAACATTCCCTTTCTCATCAGGTGCCTTGTGTTTCTGTTTGTGTCAGTTGTTGCTTTCATGATATCTCACTCTTTTATTTCCTTGATCTGAGCACCTATAAGTTCATTACTGGATGATTAAAACCCATACTTGGTGTTCCTTTCCACTTGACCCATCAAATAATCCTGCTGCTGAACTTTTCATATTTTTTCCTCTAATTGGTGGCATGTATACTGGGAGCCATCACCAGGATTCCTTTGCTTTTTTGCACTTCTTTTTATGAACACTATTTACATTGCTGCTTCCTTTGTTTCCTTTTTCATATGTGTAATCCAAATCTTAGGATGTGGCATGCACTCCACACAGACTGCTTGAGTCATTTAACCAGTGTTGTATCCACTGTTTTGCATTGCATAGGGATTGATTTTAATACTTTTTAATACCACTAATTGGATTAGTCTTGAATGCCTCAGCATTGCCGAGATAAGCATAAAAAGGAGGGGCCATAGCTGGAGAACCTGTGCTAGCCATCCTCAGGAGTGTCTGTGTGTTTGCATATAAACCAAATCTCAAAGTGTGCATATGTCAGCTACTTGAGCAGGGACACAAAGCACTGGTTGGACAGAGAGGGCACTGGAGGTTTTGGCTTGACAACTCAGCTGAGATCTGTACCCTATAGCTGTGCCAGTGGGGGAGTCTTATTGGGGATGTGGAGAGAACAGGAAAAAACAGCCCCAGACTGACTGTGATCTCTGTGTGCTCTTAAGAGAAATTGTACTTCACTGTGTGTGCACTTGTTATCCTTCCCAATGTGGACACCCCTCAGTGGTGTTAGTGGCAGGGACTGAGGCTCCTTGATTACTGGACCAGTGCACGGGCATCACAAACATTATCAATGAGTTAAGTTTTGCTTAATACTGTAAACCATGGAATGTAAGTTTTTATATCTGCTTGTGGTAGCACTTATCATAACTGTACTTACATATTATGGGATTTCTCCCCAGATAGGCAAAGCACTCTGGTTATGTGCTTATTTTGAAGTTTGCATGAATTTTTTTTTCTGCAAGTATATTTTCTATGTCCTGCAGCTGAATGATCAGTGTTATTAGTAATGGTAACATTTGTTATATTCACAAATTTTCTTTATCAGTTTTCTGACGCAGTTAAAGACTATCTTATTATTGCTTCTAGCCTCTGAGATCCAGCTGAATTTATAGTTAGATCTCAAAGATTAATAAGAAGAGTAACTAAATTATTTTATCTGAATATTTTTATTTCTTTTTTGGTTGTCTACCGTATGTGTTCACCACCAGGCCTCCTCATTGGCTACCATATTGATCCATTTGTTCACCCTAGGGATATAAGTCCTCAAATTCATTAATCCTGTAAGTGGAAGAGTCCATCATATTAATGAATTCCTGATGTCTGGTATAAATGTTGGGTGTATTCCTCTTTGGAGATGAAGCTGCCTGTATCTAAAATTGTTTTTCATTTTGTGATTCCACCAGACTGTTTTTTTGTTGGCTTTGCCTGCATATCTGTGTGTCTTACTTGTAAGCAGTCATGAGTGCAGACATTAATAACATATAATTGACAGTATCCTAAGATTAATTTTGGACACTAAAACTAGTATCCTGATCTGTTTTTGTAATCATACAATTTATTGCATCATAGTTACCACTGGGAAAGTCAAGGAAAGTATGGTTTATTTGTGACTGAGTTTGATTTTACTTTTTTGTTCAAAAATGATGGCATTATGATCTGTGTTAGTTATGGTAGGTATGGGAGTAGAGCAGAAAAATACATTTGACAGTATGATAGATGAGATACTGCCAGCCTTAGCTGGGTTTCGTACTATTTGTTCCAAATTATTTTAGTTAAAATAACCAATTAATATTTAGGCATATGTCCTTGATGTAGAATTGTTTATCCAGTCAACCTTAATAGTTAAAATCTAACTTTTGCTATCATAAATGTTAGAAGCATAGGAAATAGAATTTATGAACTACATGACTGGATTACCCATGTAAGCCTGCTATTCTCGTTGTAACTGAAACCTGGCTTAAATCCAACATAAATTACTCCAAAATTACATCTCCTGGGAATAATATCATTCATAATGACTGTATAAAGAGAAAAGGTGTTAGTATTGCTTTAATATTTCCCAGCAACTACCACATTTCCCTTATAACTAGCCAATACCAAAATTCCATTAAACAGAGCTTCTTATTATTTTCCTGAAATTAAACAATTATAAACAAATATGTATTACTGTTCTTTACATCACTCCTAGAGACAATACAGCTATACTGGAAGATACCCTACATTTGATATCCATAACAATTCCACAAGAAATAATACTACTAGGTGATGTGAATGTCAATTGGTTGGACATAAACTCTAACTTCCCTACATCTAGCGTGAACTAATTTGGTTTCACACAACTAATTAATTGCCCCACACATTATAGCAAGACATCATATTCCCTGTTAGACTGGATCCTAGTATCAGACCCTAGAAAATACACCACCTAAGGTACAAAGTCTGACTGTTTCAGTGATCATCTCCCAGTCCATGCAACCAGGCATCTCACACATCCACATAACTCATTACATCCGAGTGATGCCTCCAGGTGCATCTGCAGTTAACTCTCAGTGACGTCTCTAGGTGTCAAATATTGCTTGTTCATATTTGCATCAATAATTCCAAAACCATACTATGTACATGGTTTTAAAGGATTTCATCTTAGAGCTTACACAATGGGAAACTCAACTGCATTGATATTTGACCTCTGTCTAGTGCAGGTAAACAGATATTAACTGTCATTTTTATGATATTAATTTACATAGATATAATTTTTACAATTTTCTGAATATCAACAGCCAAGTAACAGACAAAACTCTTTAGCCTCATATGAAAGCTATCAGCTAGATGAATAAAATGCTGCTGGCAGTATGTGTATGACTTGAGTGGTTGCTGAGATATTGTAAGTTGTTTACAAAATATTGCAAATGTAATAGCTATTGTGTTTACTGTCATTTATAAATTTCGATTTAAGACCTAAAACCTAAAGTATACTACCACTATAAAAGTAGTTTGTGCTGAAGAGTTTTTCATTTATACATCTTTCCTAACCTCTATGAACATTTGTTTGAAATGTGAGGACACAATTTGATTCTGCCAAAATACTTAGGCTCTGCCCATTAGAAGTTACAGTGCAAACTTGTTGAGCTCCATTGGAGTGAATGAGTTAAACAGCATTTTTATAAAACACGTGACCTTTCTAAGTTTAACCCAGAAATGTTCATTACTAACCTATCATCTATTAACTGGAACTTCCTAAAATACCACCCTTAGATGATTCTGTAAATTAACTCAGTACAACTTTCCTGAATATCCTAAATAGCCTTGCACCTCTTAGAAGGAAGATACTAAAAACAATCCAATTTTGCTACCCAAAAAGAGTAGAATGCTAATGCAGGATAGAGGAAAAAGTATGGAAAGAATGGCAAAAATATAAAACATCATAATATCCTGAAAACTTCAGAATGCTTTGCAATTGTAGCAAAAAGCAATTTAATGAAGACAAAAAATATACTATAATAACTTTCAGAATAGTAGTAAACACAACCCTAAAAAATTCAGGACAGCCATTAAAGAAATCTTATATACCGGCCATAAAATCAACTCTAACTCCTCTCCCAATAACTCATCACTCCTCAACTCTTATTTCAGAAATAATACAGCATGTATAACCAAGGATTCCCCAACATCTAATCCTATCCCTGAACAGCAGCCACATATCCCCACATCCACTTTCACCTTCAAACATCTGCCCACATTCTATATAAAACAACTCTTAAACTCAAACCACACTCTCCTTCAGCTGATGATCTTCCAAGTGAATACTTTAAAATAGCAGCTGATAGCATTGCCTATCCTGTCTCGATCCTTATAAGTAGGCCTATCCAGGAATTCCACGTTCCCTCTCTCGATGGAAAAAGTCACACATTATCTCTCTGCACAATTGCTAAACTACCTCTTCCAGGGAGAATTCCTGTCCCCCACACATAACATGGCTTCCATCCTTCCCATAGTACTAACACTGCACAACTAACCTAGATCCCTGTCAGGTGATTGAGTTTTCAGAAACTCAAAATTCATATGGTCGAGACCATATGATCGAGTTTCCAAAATCTCAAAGGTTTTGAATGGAGATTATAGTACAGTGGGGAATGGGAGATTTACCCTTTTTCCTCACTGTAGTGTGATCTCAGAGTTGGTATATTTAGTTTGCAGGGGGTCCAGGGGGGTTTGTCCACTGCAAAAACATATAAAACTTAGATTTTTGTGTTTCTTTTTTTTTTTTTTTGATGTTCGAGTTTTTGGAAACATGATTATATGGTCTCGGCCATATGAATTTCGAGTTTCTGAAAACCTCATCATCTGTTAGGGATCCATCTAACCTATATAGATATATAGATACTGTTATTAAGCTAGAGATAATGACAAACTAGTCTACTCCTCATTTCTGGACTTGTCTAAAGACTTTGACACAGTTTGTCACAGCAAACTTCTACTTCAAATGTCCTCATTAGGTCTCTCTCAGCCCTCCTTTCTATGGTTCAAAAGCTACCTATGCAATAGATATGAGGCAGTAAAATGGCACTCCACTCTGTCTGCATACCTCCAAGTCACCACCGGTGTACCACAAGACTCTATTCTTGGCCCACTCCTCTTCACCAACACCCTCCACACATCCACATAATAGTCCTCCCTAATATAAGATGCAGATGACTCCACAGTCATTTTCACATCTGACAACATGGCACAAAATTATTCAGGAAGCTTTAACAGCAACTGAAATGTGGCTTTGTAACTCACAACTCATGTAAAACAAAAAAGAAAAAACAGTCAGTCCCCCCCCCCAAAAAAAAAAACTAAAATGTAAGTCCTCTATCTTGATAATACAATCATTGAAGTCACTCTCATAGCAAATTATTAAGGATGATATTGGATGATAAAGTTAAATTTGACCTGCATATATAAAGTTGCATAAGAAAAACCCATAAAAATAGGGATGGTTTATAGAGAGAAATTCTTTTTCACTGATGCAACTGAAGCCACGCTTGCCACTACTTATCTCCTCCCCACACTTCTTTATGGTGCTGCCACCCTTATTAACCTTCAGGCATCACAAAAATCAAAACTTGAACAATGCTATGACAAAGTTGCTAAATTTGCAGCAAATACCCCTTTTAGTACCTACCATGGTATAGAACTAAAAAGCCTAAATTGGTTAGAAATATCCCATCAACTAACATACACAACTTCTTACCATCTACAAAATTATCCTGAATCCATCTGCTTGATCAGAACTAGATAGTATTCTACACAACTATGTTCCTAGACTGTCATTACGATCTAGTGAAAAGCTATTGTCTGTTCACAAACCTATCAAATTTGCTGGGCATTTTCTGTACCTGTACCATGTTGCTAAGGCTTGAAACTCTTTATTTAAATCCATCAGGTCAATATTTTATCTCCCTCCCACCATTCAAAGCCATTCTGAAAGACTTCATAGCCAAAACATAGCACTTTTCTTGCTCCAGCACCAGGATAAACTCTATCTGTAAATGTGAACAAATATCTGTTCATACCTTACATCTCCTTATCCTCCCTTCTTCATGCACTTCATTACTTCTATCAATTTCTGTCTCCTGGCTTTCTCTCTCTAAATATACTATAAGCCTGCTTTTCTCTTTGCAGTTCCTGTTTGTATTATACTAATTTGCCTTTAATTTCTGTATAAACTGCATAAAATGTCATTATCATGTAATTGTATTTATTCTTAACCATTGTTTTCATATTATGTTTAATATGGTATAATTATTTAAACTATTTTTTGTTGTATTATTTTTAAACACTTGAAAATTTATTGCTCATAAAATTTTTTGTAATACTTTGGAGCTTTTCTCCTAGGGCCTCCACTGAAAATGGGCTCCTACCCAGTCGGACTTTCCCAGTAATAAAATGTTAACAAATAAATAAAATGTCTAATAAGGATACCTTTTTATTTTTTTTTTTACATCCTGGAGATCATTAAGGAAATTCTGATACTCTACAGAGAACACTGATGACTTAAGGAAGAATTCTATAATGCTGTTTTCAAAACAACTAATATTTCTTACTGTAAGAGTAATTTCTAGTCTCTATACAGTGGGGGGAATTCAATAAAGCTTACACAGAGTGATCTACCATGTAGACATAGTGGCACGGCCCCAACATGGAAACCGAGTAATCCAGTAAACAGAGGAGAGAGGTGTGTGGATACGGAAGTGTCCGTGGAATGAATATCCCCTTATAAGCAGGTGAAATCCATGCAAATTAGGGTGATCTGTGATCCAGTAAGCTGAACAGTACCCATGTAGGAGGCGTGTTGGTGTCAGAAATGTACATGGAAGGTTAACGTGTACAGAAATGTAAAAATTAAGCAGAGGCTGTAAAAGCCTAAGAAGAAGGTTGGATATAGCAATGTAATGTCAGAAATGGCCAAATCTATGCCCAGTGAGTCCAAAAAGCAATGCAAATCATTATAAAATACTTTTTTTAATACACATTATGTTTGTGTGCCGTGCAGCAACACACAAACATGCCATTATGCAAAAAAAATATTAAAATGTAACTGAAAATAAGACATTTGTAAAAATAATGCATATAGTGCCATGCATGCAGATTGTACAATGCCAGGTTTCAGTGGTTGCTAAGGAGGCAGGCCTTGGAGTAGTGAACTATCCAGTGAATATGCAAGGATCTGTATGCAAATGAGCTGGGGTTACTGAATAGCAAAAATGGGCCACTGTGTCTGCAGATAAAACCCGTGTAGGGACAGAATTGTGTTGGTGTTAGTAGAACAGGTAGCTGTCATCAAAAGGGGGTGTGTCATGCTGTGTTTAAGCAGTTTGGAACTCAGCAGTGCCCATTTGCTCTCAAACAGGGGTGTATGTCCAGTGCTGCTAAGCTTTGTTTAGCTGTGGGGCATGTGTTTTAGCTGGTTTAAGCTAAGCTGAGCATGCCCGTGCATGGCAGTCTGCCTAAACTGCTGAGCACTGTTTATAGTAGTGCCATATGTTTGTGCACCACACCCCAGTGCTTAGCAGTGAAAGAAATTAAATAAAAAAAAATACAAGGAAATAGCCTGGGAAAGCCAATCAAGCATAAATGACTGATAAGCCCTGTTACACCGACACTGGGCCATTCAAAACATTCAGTGATAGACCTGGCAGGTGGAATGCATCATAGTCAGCCAATCACACAGGCTGCATCTGCAGCACACCACTTTAAAGTATGCATAGACCCTTCAATCTGATTTTTCTCACATACTCTGCACCATTGGAGTACACACTTGGGAATTTTAACTGACAAAATTATAGGAGCTGCTGCTGCTCTCCTACATCTGTATGTGCTAGAGGCTGAGGTCAGTGCTGGTGCTGATGCTGACAATAGGCCTAGACTGAGAAGAAGAGTGCTCAGGCCCAGGGTAACCTTCCAGGAGCTACATGAGCTGGAGATAGTAGAGTGCTACAGGTTAGACAGAGAAATACTACAAGAACTCACCAAGCTTTGCTGCCCTCAATTTAGACCCAGAGCCAACAGAGGGAAACCCATCCCAGTGGAAACAAAGGTATGTGTATCCCTTAGAATACTAGCTACAAGTACTTTTCAAAGACCATCTGGGGACATGATGGGGATCTTACAGGCATCTGCATCCAAGGTACTCCACCAATTCCTGGCTGCCATGCAAACACATGGCCAGTGAGCACATATATTTACCCAGCACCCCTGAGGAGAAGGCCAGCAATATGCATCTCTTCCACCATGTAGCACACTACCCTGAGGTACTGGGTTCCATAGACTGCATGCACATCAAATCACCACCTGGGGAGGAGGGTAGAGTCTTCATCACCTGCAAGGGGTATCACTCCATCAACTGCCGGCTCATGTGCAATGCCCAGGGTATTACCATGAATGAGTGTGCTGGCAGCCATGACAGTTATCATGACTCCCACATCTGGATGACTCCCACATCTGGCATGCATCACAGCTGTATCAGACATTTGCCAGGGGAGACATCAATATGGCTATCTACTGGGGGACGCTGGCTACGCACTGGAACCGTAAATGATGACACCCATCAGAAATGCACACACACTTACTGATGGATGCCATAATGAGTCACACGCACAAACTAGGAACATCACAGAGCATGTGTTTCACCTGCTCAAGTCACGATTCCGCTGCCTTGATATATCTGGTGGAGCCTTGCAGTACTCTCCACCCACTTGGGCACACATGTTCACAATATGTGCCATGCTACACAATATGATCCTGTAGAAAGAGGTGCAGCAGGAACATCACAGGGAAGGGGCACACAGCCCCACTCCAGTACCCAGGTCCCCACAGCCAGAGGGGGACTCAGAGGAGGAGCCCCCTGAGCCAGTCCCTGTAGGCAGATGTAGGCAATGCCCATTATGCCCTGGTTTTGGCAAAGAGGCAACGCATAGCACATCCACTGACATCCTAGGGACCTAGGAACTGACACCTCACTCCAACTCACATACAATGTAAAACGGATGCCAGCCACACCACACAACCTGTACCTTACCATGTTTTGGCTGTGTACTGTGTGCATCTGACAGAGTCAGCCCTGAAGCACTGTGATCTCAACTGCTGCAGGCACAAGGTAAGTCACTCATCTTTAAAACAAATGTATGGGGTACTAGACTATGGTAGTACATGTCTGGACTTGCCACATGTATGCAAGGGAATAGAGTGGGCTACTGGAATACCTGCAGACAACTGATGGCTATGTGGGACAACAGGAACTCTCTGCCCTATACTGGCCACCCCTTATTCAGTAAGTCCCAAGGCAGCAAAACCAACTGCACTATGCGAGGGAAATGACAAACAGTGGGGTCATAGGACAGATGCATGACTGTCAATGCTAGAGTCCCCTACCCCTAATACACCTGTGTTCCCATACAACACAAGGTAAGTCACTCATCTTTAAAACAAATGTATGGGGTACTAGACTATGGTAGTACATGTCTGGACTTGCCACATGTATGCAAGGGAATAGAGTGGGCTACTGGAATACCTGCAGACAACTGATGGCTATGTGGGACAACAGGAACTCTCTGCCCTATACTGGCCACCCCTTATTCAGTAAGTCCCAAGGCAGCAAAACCAACTGCACTATGCGAGGGAAATGACAAACAGTGGGGTCATAGGACAGATGCATGATTGTCAATGCTAGAGTCCCCTACCCCTAATACACCTGTGTTCCCATACAACTGCAGTAATATTATGTTTGGAAGGTAATAGCAGCAGACCATACAATCCCAGGGCTGTCCCAATCAACCTGGTGGTCATATTCCATGTCCACAATATGCAGGGGTCAATGTGCTATGTATGTCTATTGTTGATAGTGTTAGGAATTAAACTGCACTGTCTGGTGGCTGTTCTGGCTTAGTGGGCTAACTACATTCCAATGGTTGATGGTGTACATGGTTCGAGACTGGCTGTGCCTATTTTGCATGTGAGCTACACCTATGGCAGGATTTCTACAGACTGTCCATATGTCTCTATTTGTTACTGCAAGAAAGATGGCCAAAGCCAGAGACAAATGAGGGACAGGGGGCCACAGATATGGGCACTATACAGCTCTGAGTAACCTAGACAGTGGCTAGTGGAACAGCAGGTTGTAACAAGTCAGAGTAGCAGCAGGATGTAAAGACCGTCACGTAACTGTATCAGTACTTGCAACAAGTCAGTGGGCACCATCATACCTCTCAAATACAGAGTTTTGCATAATGTCCACATATTTGCCTCATATTTCTAGTCCATTTTTCATAACAATGCAGTTTTCTGGCAAACTAGTGGCAAATCAGTAAAGGCTGACAATAGAAAATAATGACAGACATTTGAGATGAAGCCTTCATACCCTTCAGAAAATTCATGATAATACAAAACTCGTTATTCTACCAACTGTCTAGGTTTGTAAGAGCAGTATTAAAAAATTGTCCCTATTTTTGTGCATGTCACACTTTTATATATGGCTTTGTCCACATTTCTTGGTATGAGGTTGAGAGGTATGGGCACCATGTAACATTATAATACCAATACAACACAAACTGTCTTAGGACAAGAGCAAACATATGGGGCGCAATACTGGACATCCTGCAAAACAGGTACAGTTAGAGGTGTGAAGTCTGTAATCCTGTGTGTGGTGTTGCATCTTGTACCCCAGTCACAGCATACCTACAACTATAGAGACCTGCAACTGTGGACAAAGCCAGGAACAGGAGCGGGACAAAGACCCACAAATAAGGAAAAGGATGAACTGGTGACCAGACAAATGTAGAAAGTGTAGAGTAGAACAGGTCACGCAGTAGCATGTGTTCCCTGCTGTGTATGGAGTCACTACCTCAAATGTCTGTCAGCAGTTCCTCACATCAATGCCACTGATGTACCAGGAAATCACATTGCTATGTAAAACATACCAGACATATGATGAAAACCCTTGTTCAGTCTAATACAGTCTCTACACGCCCTAGGTATGAGTCAGATATTCTGGTCAGCACACAGCTGGGGAATCCTTTGGGCATTATATCAGGGAGGTGCTGGACTGTCTAATCAGGTGCAGTAGCCATTTGGCTGTAGCACACAAAATTCCTGACTGGAGTACAGGTAGGTCTGGACTGGAGTCCCCTTGTAAGAACTGACAGTCACACTGGATATGCTGCTACACTTAGCTAAGGTCATCCCATGTCTGAAGGCTCATCTGGCTATAGAACTGAGATGTCAATATATCGCTCTGCATACAGGCAGCTATGTATACCTAACTGTCTCTTCCTATCCACATCAGACATGATTATCCTTATCTCAGTATGTATCACATATAATATATATATATATATATATATATATATATATATATATATATATATATATGGGTTCACTTTATAATTTCAAAATTCTGAAATCCTGAATTTCAGAATTTTGAAACCATAAAGTCGAATGGCCCAAATCCCGAAACTACAAAATCACGAAACACAAAATCACGAACAGAAACACATTATACACCACAAAACACATACATCATCCAACCCACACCGCAACAAGCAAAACAGACACACAAACACAAAAACACAAACAAATAAACCTGCACTACATATAGGTAGGGGGGCAAGCCCCCCTGCACCCCCCACCTATACTATATATATACTAACTCCGACATCGCACAGACACAGAAAGGAAACTCACACCCACACATTCAACAGTCCCTCGCACACACACAAACATCACACATATACAAAAATCATTACATCCAACGCTTACACACCCATACTTTCACCTACCTACCCTAACCCACACGTACAACTGATAAACACATTTACACACACTCAAACTCCCACACAGAACCCTTACAGTATTTTGAGATTTAGAGATTTTGGTCTCAGTATTTTGAGTTTAGAGATTTTGAAAGTCAGTATTTTGAAGTGGCACTATATATATATATATATATATATATATATATATATATATATATATATATATATATTATATATAGAAAGACAGGGGGTGGAGAGACAGAGAAAGGCATAGAGTGATGTAGTGCTGCAGCCACTTTGTTACCAGTGGCACGTACAACTAATATGGCAAGCTGTAGTGTGTTTTAGTAGTTAGGTAGGGGATCTAATGTCACATCAGCCACTGTGTGTGTGTGTGTGTGTGTGTGTGTGTGTGTGTGTGTGTGTGTGTGTGTGTGTGTGTGTGTGTGTGTGTAGGTATTCTGCATACACATTCCCAATAGGCCTATGTCTGTGCAATGGTTAATCATTTTATGGCCCTGTGACTGGTGTCCTCCACAACAGTGGCCTCCCTTTCAATAGCTGCTGATGATCCACCCCAACAGCAGTGGTGGACACTCTCCAAACACATAAGTTCTGTGGTGCATGCAATATGTATGTAGCACTATACTCTATACAACTAGATAGGTAGGGGGTTATAATCCCAACTATAGCAACTCTGTGAGTGTGTGTGCATGCATGTAAGTATATCTCCTTGCAGCAGTGTGTCTGTCTTGCCTATGTGTGTGCAATGCTAATACATTTTAAGGCCAGTGCTTACCTGTTAACCCCCACATTGGCTTACTTTACATGGCCTGCTGATGTCATCCACCTTAGAAGCACAGTTAGACACTGTCTAACCACATACACTTAGTGGTGCGTGTGATAAGCACATCGTACTATAGTATATACATCTAGAAGGATAGGGGTTCTAATCCCAACACTGGCAACTCTGTGAGTGTGTGTAAGTATATCCTCCTGCAGCAGTGTGTCTGTCTTGCCTATGTGTGTGCAATGCTAATACATTTTCAGGCCAGTGCATACCTGTTAACCCCCACATTGGTGTACTTTACAGGGCCTGCTGATGTCATCCACCTTAGAAGCACAGTTAGACACTCTTCAGACCCATAAGTTCCATGGAGCATGTGATAAATTCGTAGTACTATAGTGTATATTACTAGATAGATAGGGGTTCTACTCTCAAAACCAGCAACTCTGTGAGTGTGTGTAAGCATATCCCCTTATACCAGTAGGGCTGTCTTACCTGTGCGTGTGATGGTTATACAGTTTTAAGGGCCTGCTTAACCCTCCCCCATTACAACCTTTTCAGGGCCTACTGATGTTATCCACCTTAGAAGCACAGTTAGATACTCTCTAAACACATAGCTCCATGGTGTATGTGGTAAATACGTAATACTGTAGTGTATATAACTAGATAGGTAGGGGATGTGTGTGTAAGCAGATCCCCTCACATCAGTGTGTGTGTGTGTGTGTGTGTGTGTGTGTGTGTGTGTGTGTGTGTGTGTGTGTGTGTGTGTGTGTGTGTGTGTGTGTGTGTGTGTGTGTGTGTGTGTGTATGTGTAATGGTTATACAACTTTAAGGGCCTTTGCAACCTGTTAACCACCAATGGCAACCTTTATACTGCCTGCAGATGTCATCCAACTAAACAGTAATGGCAGAGACTCCAAAAACACATAAGATCTGTGGTGCATGCAATACATATCTAATGCTGTAGAATGTACAACAAGACAGGTACCTAGGTAACCATGCACATATACAGCCGTGCCTTGGCAAAGTCACATTTCTGTGTTGCCACCACACCATCCTGAGCTGCTGTATTGGCACCATCTGTCCATGGTGTAGACACAAAGACCCTTGGAACAGAAACAGAAAAAGATGTGGGAGACAACAGTCAGTTAGCAATATTACCACCAATACAGCATCATGGAACAAAGGTACATGCACTTTGATGTGTACTCATGACACATACCAGCAGACAGCACCCTACAGGGCATAACACTACTGCACTACAAGCTGTCATTAAATGTACTATAGTCACCCTGTGCATCAGACACATATTTGCATATCAGACCAAACACACTAAAACTATAAACTGCTCAAAAACAAAAGCAAAGTATACTGAAAATAAACATGAAGCCAAGCAGGTAAAATCAAGCCAAAATGTATTGATGCTTCCTAGTACCTTGGTCCATGGCCTTCAAGGGAATAATTTGTACATCACATATTGGATTTTTATACTAAATTTAACACTCATCATTTAACACAACATCAGTAAATTTTGGCTTGATTTTACCTACTTGGCTTCGTGTTTATTTCCAGTATACTTTGCTTTTGTTTTTTGAGCAGTTTATAGTTTTAGTGTATTTGGTTTGATGTTTTTTTGCTTGAGCTGATGTAGCTGGCACAATCATGGAAGGTAACAAGAGAAGTTGAGGGATGAGCACTACTTCATTTGCTGAGCTCTAGAAAGAAAGAGAGGCAAGATTGGTGACTGGAGACCCTTGGTTCGTTGGGGAATCTGATGATGAGATTGAAGCTGAGTTTGTGCAATTGGAAAAATTGTTTATAAAGGAAGGTACTTTGTTTTATGACACCAGTCTTCTTGAAAAATATTTAAGCCTGGATGTTACTCCAAGAAGTCTAAGAATAGATTGCCTGCCTGCCTTTGACTTCTCTGAGGATGAGTCAGATTTATTCAAGGAATGGAAAAGTGTATCTCTGGCATGTACGTTGGGTTGGCTCAAAATCCTGGTAAATCAAAACACCAGGTTACGTGAAAAGATACAGGGGGAGGTGTTGTCTTTGTGGGAATGGCTCAGAACATCAGTTTCCGAGCTGATTTATAATAAAAAAAAATCTGATATTAAAAGTCACGTAACTGAGGTGGAGGAGGCTGTTATTAGGAAGAAAAGGGGCAAACTTGAAAGGGACATTAAGGGTTACAAGAACAATTTGAACTTCTCCTGGCAATGTAAACCACATGTAGAGCCAATAGCACTCAAGGGTTGAGGGGTGCTCAAACCTCATGAGATTCTTCCCTCTTTTCCATTGCATCTGGCAGCAAGAAGAGTGTTTCGGTTGAGGAACTTAGCTCCGAAGGAGAAAGGTCACAGGGGCAGAGTGGAAGCACACAGCAGCCCAGGGGAAGGAGCAGAAGATGATAGTCCAACAACAATGGTGGGGGTGGGCAGAGAAGGAAAAAAGAATTAATCATTTCCATGACAATGCAAACTGTGTAGGACTTTTACCAAGCAGGTACTCATTGCAGTTGGGTATCCAGGACATTGTTTCTGAGTTGAAAATTGTTAATTTGTCAGATTTTGAGATTGATAGAAATGCTGTCACATTATTCATGAAAGGCACTAAATTTATTCCTACATATTATCCGGGTTTGGTGGACCTCCTGTTTGAGGTGGGCCGCTTTTGTAGGAAATTGTATTTGAAAGTCTTTTTCCATAGTCGTTCATTTAGTGAACATACTACAAATGTTACAAGTGACAATTTGGACCGTAGCATTGATTCAAATGATTCTTTATTGAATTTGTTGTTGCATGAAAATATGTTTGTGGATATACATGATGCAAATGTGGATGATATCAATGGTGAGGGGAATGAGAATGCTTTCAGTTTTGTTACAGGATATGGGAAGTTGGATGTTCGCGTGGTCCCTCATACGTCTAATTTTGTATCACCTAAAAATTCAGTATCCATTTGTCAGTTTGAAAATATTGTATGTAGGCAAATAGAAGTTGAGTACAACATGTTTAGAAAAGTCAAGAAAAAATACAATTTGAACAAAAGTGAGCGGTTGGCTTTGCAGAAGCTACAGGCAAGCAACCACAATTATGTTTACACTCAAGCTGACAAGGGCGGCAATTGGATCATTATTTCTAGGGATAGATATAAAAACATGGCTAAGGAATTATCAGATGATTGTTCAGTGTATAGTAAAGTAAACATTAATCCAGTTTCTGTATTTAATTCTGATTTGTTGAAACAATTGGAAAGAGGGGCGAAAGGTTGGGCTTTTTTCCACCAGTGATGTTAAAAAGCTGTATATAAAAAAGTCCCAGGGATGCAGTTGTTTTATCATTCCCAAGATTCATAAAAGTTTGGATAACCCCCCCAGGAAGACCCATAGTTTCAGGTTAAGGTTCATATTTGCAGAATGTGGGCATATTCTTGGATTACCACCTTAAAAAGTTTTTACCCAGGGTCATGTCACACATTAAAAATGGCAAGGAATTTTATGATATGGTGGGAGGAATGAAGTGGGATGATAATTTCTTTTGGGCTAGTGTGGATGTTAGTTCCCTTTATACTAACATACAGAATTCCTGGGGTTTGGAAGCAGTAGGAAGAATGATGGGTGAGGGCCCTAGACCTTCTTATTTGTTACAACTATTAGAGTTTTCTCTTACACATAATTGTTTTTTAAGTTTGACAAATAATTTTTCATACAGAAAGAAGGTACAGCAATGGGGGCTTCTTTTTCCCCCACATATGCCATTATTTTTATGAACTATTTTGAAAATTTATATATTTACAACACTGAATTTTTTATGCATCATGTTGTTGTATACAAAAGATATACTGATGATTTGATTTTTATTTGCAAAGGTGAGATGGGGATTTTTCACAATTTCATGGAAGATTTGAATAAGAATAATTTTGGTTTACATTTTACTTATAAAACTGATCTAGAAGGGATGCAGTTTTTGGATTTGGAATTTTTCATTTCTGTGGGACAGGAGGTACGTTATAGGCCATTTACTAAGGAAACTGCTGTGAATAATTTTTTTGGCAGCAGACAGCATGCATCCCCCACATTTGTTGGCTTCTCTACCCTATGGAGAATATAAGAGGGTATTTGGTAATATCTTTGATAAATCTTGTGTAAATCTAGAATTTTCAAAGGTTTGTGAGAAGCTTTTAAACAGGAGATATGCAGCCAACTGTTTGAACATAGCTGAGAACAGGGTGGGGGCTTAGAGGAGAGGAAACACACACTTCATAATAGGAGAGGTGGAGGTTCTTCCACAAGATGTAGAGCAGTTAGTGAAGGTGATGGGGAGGGCAGAATTTTTTGTCACTAAATATTTCCCATTCTCTGAGATCTTAAGGCAAGTAGTGGAGAGATTTTGGCCCTTGGAGTATGAGGATCCAGCTTTGGTGGGGTTGTTCCCAGACAGAGTGACTTTTCATATAGTAGATTTCTTAATTTAAAGGAGCCTTTGAATATGAGGAAATTTAGAAGTAACACTTGTCATCTGGGTTGTTACCCTTGTGGCACATGCAAGGTATGTAGTAAGGTTAAAAATTTAAATTGGATGTTCATTAATATTTTTAATTGTAGATCCTGTGGGATTATAGGCCAAATGAGAGGAATGGCTAAGACACATATTATGGAACATCTGGGTGACATTCAAAATGGGAAGATGGAGAACCTAGTAGCATTCCACTTCCATGAAATCCATGAGGGTTCAGATGATAGTTTATTTTTTAGTATTTTGGCTCAACCTATCCCTAGCGAGGGGGCTGAGGTTCTAACAAAACTGTCACAATTGGAATCTAAGTTTATTATCAATTTTGGTACTCTTAAATTGAAAGGCCTTGATCAAGAAGTTAACATTTGCATCTCATGATTTGGGTAGTGTACATTAGGACAGTTTTGTGGTAGAATTATAGATGCATATTCATGCACAAGCTTGGATATTATAGGTTGAAAATAATAGTTTAAAAGTTATTATAATTTAAAATGCCACTTGTTTTTTGTATGTCTGACTGTAAAAAGTAATGTGAAAAAGTATGTTAATGTGGTATGTGGGGGCTATGGAATAGCATGTTGTTTTGGCTATCAAAGAGTTATTTATTTATTCAATTATTCAATTAAATATTTAAGGTCAATTAAGAGTGTTAAATGTAGTATAAAAAGCCAATATGTGATGTACAAATTATTCCCTTGAAGGCCATAGACCAAGGTACTAGGAAGCATTAGTAAATTTTGGTTTGATTTTACCTGCTTGGCTTCGTGTTTATTTCCAGTATGCTTGTTTTTGTTTTTTTAACATATTTGCATATCCCTGCATCGATGGTATGGATGACAGGGATGTGGCACAGGTGTCATCACAGGCACAGGGTGTGGTGTGGGGTTGCCAAAGGCCTAGGCTGTGCCACACAGTTGACATTGTGTGTGTGTGTGTGTGTGTGTGTGTGTGTGTGTGTGTGTGTGTGTGTGTGAGTGTGTGTGTGTGTCTGTGTCTGGAGGGGTGCTGGTCAGCTGGGCCATGGAGAGGAGCTGTGTGTGTCTGTTGGTGACCTGCATGTGACAGTGATATGTGTGCATGCAGTTACACAGTCAAGCCATATGCCAGCCCTACACAAGGGTATGTTGGACAGCTGTGGACCATACATGGCAAAATGTACAGTTCACCATCTCTGGCCATAAACATGGGAACTGGCTCTGCCAGGAGTGGCACTGGCACGAACATACCCAAGGTCAGATGCAGTACAACTTACTAATGGTGACTGGTGTCTGCTGGGTCTGTTTTCCTCACATGATCAACCAGGACCATGTGCCCATGGCCTGCCATGTCGTGGTGTTGACAGCACTCTCCCTCCATTCTGTAGTGCTGGGGGTGCTGCCACTACCAGACAGTGACTGTGCAAAGCTATGTGGACTCTCAGTTGATGTTGGTGCTGATCTATGTCCACGTGTCTGACGCCCTACTCCCACCACACGTTCCAGCACAGACAATGCGCAGTTTAGGACTGACGATGTCTCACCCCACCATCTGTCCACTACATTGGCAAAATGATGCATGGCATTACCAATGTTGTGGATGTAGTCATGGATGCCAGACAGTGATGCATCCATGATCTTGAGCATCTGTCTGGTGTTACGTTCAGAATGTGCATGTGCCTCCATGACAGAATGAAACATGCGTCGAGTGACTCATGATATGATACCTGTGACAGGTGGATGGGCAGCAGTCCTCCTTTGAGCACCCCTGTCGATCTGACTGTGTGGGACCTCGCCAGGTCTCTGGCTATGGCTAGTGTCTACAGTCACAGATGCCATAGTCTTCACACTTTCTTGTTTGATGCCACCACCCTTTGACTGTCCAATATTATAGCAGTAGGGGACTGGGTATGTGTGGGCATAATGACTGTGTGCAGGGACATTGGGGGAGGAAGGGGGATGTCAAATCATGGGACAGATTCAGCCCCCAACAACCCCACATGTGCCTCACTATGTCCACCATCATCATCATCAGAGTCCAATGAGACATTGACATCAGGATGTGAGGGGGACAGACTCCAACCCCCACGGTCACCTGTGAGGAGGAAGACAGCATGACTACATTAATGCCTGCACTATTATGTCTGCTGATCCACATACACACCCACATGCACACACACGCACACACACACACACACACACACACACACACACACACACACACACACACACACACACACACACACACACATGTGAGGTGCTGGAACTGCATTATACATACCACATATTATTACTGATTCCATGCACAACACACAAGCAGACCACAACAGACACAGACAAGACAGACCCTTAACAACTTGCAGTGCAGCTATGTCTGGTTAATGTTGCCAGTGCTATACACCTGTGAGATAAACAACATGTCAGTGTATGTGATGAACCTTTATCTAAAATACAGTGCACCCATCTCCACCATACTATTGCCCCCTGTATAGTAGATTACATACACCATCATAAAAATATGTGCAAATATGTTATCGGTCCTACAAATATGCTACTGTGATTAACAATTCAATGCACTGCAGTGAACCCCTCCACAGCTGAGCATGCAAGTAGTGTGCTATGGCTAAGCTTAACAGTTGTATCTATGGAAAACTGGCAGCCCTTAACATTCCTAGGGTAGAGGTGAGCCACAACAAAACAGATTCACACTCACCTGCTACAGGATTTTGGACTCCAGCCACATCAGATGTACCTATGGAATTGTGGGGGAGCGGTATTATCAGCAAACATAAATGTGGCATTGGTATAGGATAATATGTGCATATATCAACATGTACAGCACAAACTGTGATACTGTGATACTGTCCACATTGCTGACATTCTGAGTATGTGTGCACACGTGTGCATTGCAAACCCCCCCAAATGCAGATTGACCTGACATCCATGTACAGGTATGCAGAGGCTGCCACTATAACTACTACAGTATTAAAGTGATGGCCACAGGAAGCTTACCTGTACACTCCTTTGCTGTGGAAACTGTGCCACCCACCTCCATGACGTATGGGGTGATGGATGCTTGTGAGCTAGTTGCTGAACCCAGGTTTGCCAGGAACTCATTTTTGGCCGAGAGTGGTTGTTGTGTTGCACCTTCCACCGGTGCCAGCACGGTCCTTGGCCACAGCTGTGGCCCTTTGCCATGTGGCATTTATCATGTTGGTGGCCCAGTGTCAGACCTGCTCATAGCTTCTTTCCTGTAGCCCGACATGATTTACTGATGCAACAAGGTCTGCCCACAGTGCAGCTCGTTGTTCCTGATTAAGGTGACACCTCAACAGCAGGATGGCATGATGCATTCTGAGGCCGTCAATTAAAACTTCATTCTTGGCTGCAGAAAAAGGTGGGTCCCTCCATCTGTACATCACTCCTGAAAGACAAGAAGAGGAAAACACGTCACAGGACCACAGGCATCACTCTCCATTATGTACATACCCTGCTCATTAACATTTACCAGCAATATCCTCCGCTAACTCACACATCATATCCTGCCATCTCTCACTACAATATGTATGTGGCTATCATACAAAGTGGCAATACATCATGTGTTTCACTCCTCATCATGCTGTTTCCTGCTACTTGCTGCATGTTCTCTAATGTGTTCAACTGCATCTTTTCAGGTGAATCTATTACTGCTTGTTTATAGCCTGTATACATTGTATGCAGTAGTGTAAGCTTCCTATGTTTCTTTTAAGCACCTAGGCTGTAGGCCCACCTCTTTGATCTCCCTGGCCTTCCTCCCCCAGATTCTGACAAACATGACTGGACAATGTCCTACTGTTTTCCCTGCTATTCTGGTTGATATTGGCATCCTGACACAGTGTAGTGACTGCCTCATGTACACAGACAACCATCTACAAACTCCACCAAGGAACACATGTTGTGAGAGATGCAATGACATTAGAAAACTATAGTCCATGCTCTCTCCCTCTCAAGCCCACATATATGGCACCAAAACAGTTGTCAACACAATCAGTACACCTCACACACCACCCACACCTGTACAACACTCACCCACATATGTGGAGGTCCTCAACATAAACATCCCCAAACAAAGGAGATCTCTGAGGCAAAAACACATGCAAACCCCACAGCCCTGCATATCACATACCTGTGTCCAACAGCCACTAAAGCGTCACCATAAATCAAACATATTAGTCATAGGAGACTTCATTGTGAGACACAGATGTGCATCTCACCAGGCTGTACATGGAGAAGTTCACAGTTACTTGTTTGTTAGGTGCCAGAATCTGCCATATCACATACACACTGCTGTCTTTCAACAGCAGGTACTGTTATGAGTCCATCATAGTCCATGTAGGTGTGCCTGACCTGGGACTTCCCTCCCTGGACTATATGACATGACACATGATTGAGCCCATTGATTGTGTCCCAGGCTGGTATGTCCCAAGCCTTAAGCAGCTTTCTGCTGTCACCCAGAATGATGCCACAATACAATCAGGAAAGGATTGACCTTGACAATTGGCTTGGTTTCTGGTGCCATTCCAGGGGGATTCAATACCTGACAGCCTGGGATGATATGATCAAAAGACCATGATGCTTTGCCTGAGATATCCACCATCTGTCTCATCTGGCCTTCAGGCTTCTGGCCATGGTTCTTGCCTTTATTAAGAAAAGTGGTGATGTTAAAACTACCAACATGAAACTGTCAACAAATCACACATTGAAGGCCATGCTGCTAAACACTAGGACTCTAAACATGAATCTGCATGCATTACAAGCAGTCTTAACCCTGGAAAATGCTGACATCTGTGCAGTCACAGACACATGGTTCAAAGTTGCAGAGAACACTCCAGCCTTACATGGTCACCCATCCTATCATACAGTCAGACCCCAAGGTGTGGGCAGTAAAGCCAAGGGACATGGAATTTCACTATATATGAAAGACATACAAACCTCCAGGATGGTCAAGCAGTAAGGCACGCAGGAGACACTCCAGGTGCAGTTAACCATTGCCAAGACCCCTATTTAAATCATAACTAGCTACTGGCCCCAACATGTGACCGGGCAGCCCATTATGCCTATATGGACCTGTTCAACTCTATCAGGATTCAACTCTGTACTCTGATCCTGGGTGAATTTCAGTAAACAAACATAGATTGGAAGAACTACTCATGCCAGCACACAAATGCCCAGAGATTCATGGAATATGGCAATGCAAATACCTTGGAAAAGCTAATTGCTAGCTGCACATGAGGTGAAGATTTATTGGAGTTGATGGTAACCAATGCAGCATCCCTACAGTATCATCCTCCGTGGTAAAATCAACCATAATGCAGTCACATCTGTAGTCACCATCTCCCACAATACCCATCTACCTAGGGTCAGACATATAAACATCTCCAAAGTTGATTACAGCCTCCAGAATGATGGTCTAAACAGCTTTACAGCTCCCTCTGTAGGAACTAGCACCAATATCCACAAATACACCAAAGCACAATACGTGCATTTCTATAGATGCATGGAGTCAGGTATATCCGACAGGACTACATCATCCTCTGCAAGGATAAGTAAACCTGTCTGGTGGACATTTGCAACAAATAGACTCTATAACAGGAGTGAAATATTGCTGTCCAAGTCCAAGAAGGAGCAGGTGCCCAATTTTCTTTCTGAACAAGCAAATAAGACCACTACTGACATCTTGCAAAGCAAACTCTGAGCCCACATTGGCGACATCCACTACAGGCAGTCACATCTTCTCCTTCACATATGTCTGCAACCTCAAAGAAAGCACCCAGACATGCTCAGAAGTGGTGGTCAAGCACACCAGATATACAAGTGCTGTAAGTATACCAAACGTGTTGCCTGACAGAGTCAGTGAAAGCTTCGACCCCTGTTCCCCCATCAGTACATCAGGACATCCCCAGTACTTGCCCCCTTCCCCTTATATCTAGGGAACAAGTCATCACTGCCATCTCAAAGTCATGGCATACAGCCTCCATGGGACCCGATCACATCACAGTATGCATCCTACATGACATCAGGCATGAACCTGCAGCACCATTAGGTACTGTATTCAACCAAAGCCTGAATACCGCCTTTGTCCCAGCCAAGTGGAGGACACCCACTGTCATCCCTTTACACTAAGGTGGAGTGTCCACTGATCTGGCATAGTATAGACCCGTCAGCCTAACTAGCCTGATCTGCAATGCCATGGAACAGATTATCATGAGCCTCATTAACAAGGACATTGGCGACCTCCACATACTCGATCACACACAGTTTGGCTTTTTCAAGGGGGGATCATGTCTGTTACATTTGCTTGACCTCTTTGACAAAGTCACCAAAGCCATGGGTGAGAGGGAGACAGTGCACACTGCCTACCTTGACCTTGCCAAAGATTTTCACAGTATTCCCTACTTGGCCATAATAGATATACGCTCTCAGCTAGGCATCAATCCATATGTTGCCAGACGGGTGGGTAGTACACTGGCACACTGACAGTACCCACCTACTCAATATGGGGGAAGCCACCTCAAGTGGTAGACCTGTAACTACTATTGTAACCAATTGTTCTGTCTTGGGGCTCTTATGTGTGATTTACTCTTCTGAGGTGCAGGGCACAACCAGTGGGCTATGGCCAACCATGTTTGCAGAAGACTGGATGCTGAATGCTGTCACTAAATCATCTAGTGATGTGGACATCTGCCAAGAGGTTCTCATGCAGACACATGAGTGGTGCCAGACACATGGTCTCAGGCTGCATACCACAAAATGCAGCATCATCCCCTTTGGGGAGAGTGATATCACCACAAAGTATCACATTACTAACAATGTCCTAAGCATGCAATCAGTCATGAAGGATTTGGGCACACAGGTTGATGGCATCATGACATTTGACCACCATGTTGCTTCCTTTGTAAGGAAATCCTTCTAATGGCCCACCTCATATATAAGGGTATCTCATCTAGGGACATGGGGGTCATAACATCCCTGTAGTCCTCCCTAATAAGGCCCATTGAGTATAATGCCCCTTTCATCATGTACCTCACAAAACACATGCAGCAGCTGGGAAGACCACAGGGCCTCAAACATATACCATCCAAAAGCCCTATCCCTCTACCCAGTTTCATATAGACTCCTCAGGGGTGACCTCTGTCTGGCACACAAGGCGATCACAGACTCTTGATGGGACTGCTGCACATCCGCAAGTCAAGCTTTACTCGAGTAACCTGCACACACATGCCCTCAACCTGGTCTGTGATGTCAACATGTTAAGATGTCAATCTCACCCAACTGTGGAATGGGCACCCTGTCCAAATCAGGTAGAGTACCTCTTTTCCCCTTTTTAAGAGAAACCTGGATAACTGGATGGCAAACAGGACATACACCCTTGGTATACTACCTGTGTCCCTGTTGGACTGGGGCATTAGGTACTGACTTGCATAAACATGGCCTAAACTCTGGGCTAGGCTTATGAGGTCCTGAGGGCCAATAGCCTAGTAACCTCCTATGATCCTAGGTATACCAGTTATGGCCCTGTGTGCTGTCATACCTTTCAACTGCACAGATTTTTGCAGAATGTCCAGATTTGTGCCTCTTATTTTTGGTACATTTTTCATAAAATTGTGGATTTCTGACAAATCAGTGGCAAATCATTAATGTATGAGTGGTGGACAGTAGTTTCTCATTTGATAATCACATCGTCATGGTTGGGAGGATGGCCTAATTGTTAAGGTGTTTGCCTTACAAACACAAGGTGCGGGGTTTGAATCTCACAAGGGATAATTGGCAAGGCTTAAAATGGCTCGCAAGGGAAGTTAGCTTAGTACTAATCTATGAACCTATGAACAGTAGTCAGGAAATCCTGCTACATGGCACACCTCATCACAAAAGGTTTCTCATCCAGGAAAAAAGAGGTCATTGTTCCCCTCTACTCGTCACTCATTAGACCCATTATATAGTACAATGCGCCTTTTGGCATGTACCTCACAAGACATCTACAACAACTGGAAAGGCCACAGAAATATCTCACAAAGAGGATTACCAGCCTCAAACAGATGCCCTATGCAGACCGTCTCAAAAAACTGCAGCTTTACTCCATCGCATATCGCCTACTCAGAGGCGATCTCTGCCTAACACACAAAGCTATGTCAAACCCAGAGCTTTTAGACATGCTCCACTTAAAGAAATCCCAATCTCTATGAGCTACATGATCTAGGGACCTAAACCTTGTCACCACAATAAACAAAACATGCTGGAGGGATAGATTCCTGTCCCAGAGACTTCCCATACTCTGGAACAAACTACCTATCTATATCAAACAAAGCTCCTCATTAGCACTCTTCAAGAAAAATCTTGATGATTGGATGGGAGATAGGAAATTCATCCCGGGGATCACTTCTGTAGCTCTGCTCAACAGTGGTACAGGAAAAATAATTTTCTTGGGTGGCGAAAGCCAGGGTACCTTTTGGCTAGGCTTATATAGGCCCTAGGGCCAATAGCCTAGTACGTACTTATGAACCTATGAACCTATGAGGACAGTCCAGCAACATGTGTGTGACCCAATAACAGACAGCACTGCAAATGTGATGTAGAGTATCCTACCTGTAGATGCCCAACATCCGCAGTACACAGCTATTTGCAGAATATGTCCATGTGCCTAATATATGTGGACCCTCTGCCAGCCAAATGTGGATGTCTGGTAAACAGTTAGACAAAAAGTAATGGCTGTTCCTGGACTGTGGGGAATCTGGCTGTCACACATCAGACCCCTCAGAAAACAGTTATGGTACATTAATATCTTGTACTATATTCATTCCCTTACATTGCATGCTCGATATGTACACTCTGTCACTGAAGCTGGGCCTATGTCCCCCACTACTACCGCTTATAACCTGCTGTCTTGCTGTAGGGTGTTGACAGGTATGCTAGCCATAGCTCTCAAGTGATGGGATATGGGTGTGGACACAGTACACAGTGACTTAGCCAAAGTACATCAAGAACAGTCAGGGACACCTGGACAATGTTTGAAGTATTCCTGTTTGACATTCACAGACTGAGAGGAGCTGACTGACAGTACATCATGTGATATGCCAGCTGTATCCACCAATACTTACTGTTACTATTGTCTAAAACACATTCCAGTAGCATCTGCACATGAGCTGACCATTGTTGGAGGGACTCAGAGGGCCAGAGCTGTCATGCATGTCACAGCAGACAGAGCTGAAAGGGAAGCCTGTAGGTGCTGGACAGCTGACTAACAGCAACATGTTATTCCAAGATATGTACTAAAGACCTACTGTTGTAATCCCTATTTCCTATAACTGCATCCTCCCATCTGCATCCCATTACATAGGGACTTCTATTACATACCTGGTATAGTGCTGTTCTTTATGTGCAGAAATCCTGTAGTATAATGCTTATGTTCTCACAGTCTGCCTTTGAAAAGAAAGTCACAGACCTGCTTACCATAGGCAGCAGCTTGCCATTTGTAGGTAATGCTCATGAACAGGTTATTGCCTGTGCACCAATCTGTGGCTCACACTTGCTAATTACATCCAGAACAGCTGGGTTGCATTTTCATTAGCCAATGGCATGGCACCACAGTGCTATATTTAAGGCCTTCGTGTAGGCCTTGGCCCTTTTCCTGGCCTGTGAGATTTACATTATCAAGGTGTGGGGACTACTGCATCACAGAAGGTAGGTAAAAATACTGTCCACTGTCTGGATTTATATGGTATGTTCACAGTTTGGTATGCTATGTTTGGCCATTGTGAACAGACTTTCTGATTATGTGGCAGTTTACTGTTTAAAAATGTGGGTTGAGGTCAGTAAGGGGACAGACATATGTGAGTGTCATATGTCATTTGCATCAGAATATGCATGCTGCTAGTCTATCAGCTGTGTAAGTTTGTAGGGGAAGACTGTGACACATGTCTCTGTCACTTGACCACCCCCCACACCTTTATGTATGGGTGTTGTGCAGTTCCCCTGTTCTAGGTGTCTGGGAGATATGGTAGGTCTGTAGCAGGTAGCTGAACATACTGCCACATATGTTGCACACTGCAGCTGTTGCATTCTGGCCAGGAGTCATACTGGGGATTGTCAACACACTGGGGGACAGCAAGCTGTCTATGCCAGTGAGGAAGCAGTGTTAGCTCTGTTGTCACAGCATAGCCAGGGTGAGGGTACCCATAATAGTCCAGTTGAGGCATATGCCTCAGGTACATATGTTATGTAATAGTGCCATCCAGAGAGTGGTAGGCAACATTTAGGACACCTATACATATTTGTGAAGTGTGTCCCAGCCTACAGCCCTTTGACGTGCTGATATGCGTGGCAGTGACTGCAGTTGCAGCAACCAGTTCTGCTTAAAATTGGGGAGACTCAGTTATGTATTTGTTGTTTTGACAAGGATGTACTTGACATGCAACACACTGGAATGGAAGCCATGACTATGGGAGGCAAAACGTACAGTATGCTAGGAATGACTGCAGTAGCAGCAACTGGTTCTTCTTAAAATTGCATGTCTCAGTCAGTTATTTGTTGTATTGACAAGCATGTACTTGATGTGCAACAAACTGGGATGGGAGCCAGGACTGTGGGTGACAAAATGTAAAGCATGCTAGGAATATAACAGATTGAGCTACTGAGTCAGTACTATAGCAGGTGTATTTGCCAGACATATGTGCATGCATACAGTCTGTTACACAGGATTGGCATGAACACGTGTGCTTGGATGGGTATGATGTGTGGCACTGAACTGTGTGCCATGATTTTCTAATCTCAATCTGTACTGACTTGCCAGTACTTCAGCACACAGAATAGGTTTTGTGACAACCGTGCCAAAAGTGGCACAACTGTGGACATTCTGCAACAGTCTGTTCAGTTGTCAGCTCTACCTGATATCCTAGACCCCACGTACATCCATCAACATTTATTTGGCTGTGTACTTGTTTGGTGTCTACATTATAGTCTCAAGTACGCTGTCATTTTTCCCATTATATGTACAAGCAGTGTGTGACTGGCACTCAGGATATGTATATGGAAACACTTGTTACACTTCAAAGTTGAGTGGCTAGTGGGCTAATGTACTATGCTATAGTTGACAGGCTTCTGGTTTTAAGACTTGGCAGTGGTGCATTTTTTTGCTGATGTGCATCACTGACACTCAGGATATTTGTATGGAAACACCTATTATTCATCAGAGCTGAGTGGCCTAGTGGGCTAATGCACTATGCTATAATTGACAGGGTCCTGGGTTCGAGACTTGCCACCTGTTGCTTATCAGAGCTGAGTGGCCTAGTGAGCTAATGCACTATGCCCTAGTTGGCAGGGTTCCAGGTTCAAGACTTGGCAGGGGTGATCATTCGGCATCTGTAGAGAACAATGTCAGAAAGACAGAAGGTGATTAAAGCAGCTTTAAGCGGGTTTGTGCAATGATCTGCTTAAACCTGTGCTATTTCCAAAAAAAAGAACAAAGCGGTGACAGGAAGGTGGCAAAATGGGAGCAAGCAGGGGGGAAAAACAATGTGAAAGACATGTAGGGATGTGCAGGACGGCTGTAGGAAAGGACCATAGCTGGCCATTTCTTGTGCAGCAACAGCTATGCAGGTTGCAGACAATTTGGAATGTGGAGCCTCATATCCCAGAGAGAGGGGTGTGGGTGACATAATTAATTGCTGTAATGATTGATTGTGGGCAGTGTACATGGGGGCAGAATGGAGAGCTATGTATGGGGTGATATTTTTGTGGGACAGATGCCCATTTTTTTTTTTTTAAGGAGAGAGTGGAATGTTGGGGAAGGGATATATGTACGTGTGGGGGGTACTTTTGTAGTAGAGATAGCATTTGCAAACAGACAAGACAGACAATCAGCAGACAGGGGCAGTGTATGACACATGAGGGGGTAAGCATCTTGGACGGGGAGGGTGTTGTGGAATCAGAGAGCCATGTACCCCCAGAGAGCAACAATGGAACTGAGCTCCCCACCCATGGGCAGTCACCACTGCTCCTTCACTGCCCCAAAGGTGGCTGTGCTGGAGGCTGGGCACCAGGGCCAGCTTGCCCTTCAAGGTTGGTCAGTCTGCCCTCAATCCGGTGCAGTTGTTCATCAAACCCTTGCTGCATGATCCTGCACACTGTGCGTGGTAGCTATTGCTGGGTGACAACTCCCTCTCCACACCTGCTCCTAGGGGAAGATAGTCCCCATCCCCTGAGGCAGTTCTACCCATTGGTGGTGTAGGACTGGAGGAGGGGGCAGCTCCAGGTTGGGTCCCAGATGTGCTTGGACCCAGTGCCACGGCTAGTTGAGGTAGGATAGGTGGATCTGCAGGAACCAGCCTACCCAGTCAACTATGGTGCTGAGGTTTTTTCAAAGTATATAGGTTAGTAATGAACAGAACATTTAAATGTTAGTTATAACAGCATACCAGGTTGTTCCAATTAACCCAGTAGCAAAACATTGCATAACATATGGAACAGAACAGTAAGTGGTTTAACAGTCAGTATTGTAAAAGCAGCATGCCAGTAACAGTTAGGGCAAAAGGCCAACAGCATAGGTAATTCAGCAAGGTATGTTAGTATGCAACCATTGTAATATATAACAATAATAAAACACAAGGCCAACATAACGTTTTGAGAACATATATTAAAAGTAAGCCATACCTGATGTATAACAATAATACATTATGTTGCAGATAAAGAGAGAAAGACATTCTATTACTACCAGTATAGGCTATATTGTTTGCAACAGTACTCTGATATACTCTACAGGTCTGCCCTTACTTTATGTATAAAAGTGCCCTATAGCTTCTGTAGCATCTAGATACCTCTCAAGCTGTCCTCATGGGACAGAATGGGCCAAACTGCAACACCTACAGGTACACAACTACAGTGGACTATTACATGTCAGGAGAACATATGAATAGCAAGATGTACTGTAGACTGATGTAGTGTGACTGTGCTATTGACATAAATCAAGTGCATGAATAGATAAAAACTGCAGTATCTGTAAGATATAACAGATATCTTACAGATACTGCAGTTTTTATCTATTCATTCTGTACAGTTATCTGTGTTTGTGCTGCTTTTAGAGAGATAAATCAAGTGAATGTTAAATCTGTGTCCAAGGGATTTGGCAACAGTGATCACAGTCCGTGATAGTGACACCTGAGGGACATGTATCATGGACAGTACAGTACAGTACAGACATGTTACTCTTATCATGCCATCCTTGGCAGGCATGGGGTTAGACTATCATAGATTCATAGATTCATAGGTGTTTACTAGGCTAACGACCACAAGGTCTTTTTAAGACTAGCCATGCATCCCAAATCTCAGAAAGTTCTGATACCCTTAATAAGTGTAGGTTTTGTCTGTCTGATACTATCTTTGAACAAGAGTAATGCCTTCTCTCCCCATTTATCATACAGTATACAGCCATACCACATTCAAATGCTGATTCTTAATCCACTACACTGTAGCAACATCTTACTTCATTTAAAGAGAATACAAAAAACTTCTAGTTCTGGACATTGTTTACTACTGTATTGAAACTGAAAGATAACATCTCTTTTCTTTGTGGTCCAGCTATAAAGCCATAAAGTAACAACCATTATTCTGAAGTTCCAGTCTCCCCTGTTAAAATACATACATCTAAACAGTTACAGTAGTTTATAAAAATATCTCTTCAGCACACGTCTATACAATATGACATACAGTTCTAATACATTTGTAACACAGGCATATGAATCATGTTGCTATTCGCAAATAACACACCACCACTTATAAAATTCCAGATAGCTGGGCTGGCAGTATCTCATTTTGTAAACAAACAAAAAACAGCTAAGTTATGTCCAGAAGATTTATTATAAAACTCAATAAAACAGTTCTGAACCACAGCACAGTTCAAAACCACATAGCCATAGACCCCCCACGGACTACTCCTATGTTGTACTACAAATATTTAGCACCAGGGCTCCCTATCATGGTAAGGTTTCATCATGTTCACATGGTACAGTTTGTGCCCCTGTCTCCTGCCTAGTGGTTCTACCATGTAGTTAACATCACTGACCTTCCTTACCACTTTGAAGGATACCTCCCAAGCTGCCTGCAGCTTGTTGTGCCTGACAGGAATGAGATTCATAACCTGATGCCCCACAGCATGCTCTTTAGCTTGAGCATTCCTGCCATACCCGACTAGTAGGTTTTTGGATGATATTTTTATTTTATGGAAAGGAACTTCTGAATCTATACCATTATTCATCCGATATTTAAATGAGACTACTCATTTTTTTTAAATTCACTTTTGATTTTCATGAGCAAGAAATTAATTATCTAGACACCAAGATAATAAAGGACCAGGATAAATTTATTTCTAGGATTTATCGTAAAAAAACCTTTTGTAATAGTTATTTACATTTTGATAGTCATCATCCTATATTCCAAAATAAAAGCATTATTAAAGGTCAGGCCATCATGGTTGCCAGGATGACATCTTCAAAAAATGATGTAATCCAGGAATTTGTATATTTGAAGGACATGTTCCTTGAAAGAGGCTACCCTGGTGAGTTTATTGACACAATTCTAATAAGAGTATTGGATGACTGGGGTAAAAGGTATATACCATTGTTGGGAAAGGGACTTAATAAAATTAACAATACCATGACAGTTATTGAGAATGAGAACAAAATTGATTTTCAACAGGCATGTGTTGTTCAATATAGTCTGCTGTATCACCAAGTGAAAGAAATATTATGTAAAAATTGGAATATTTTTAAAACCAACAGTGAAGTTTTCCAGGCAGTGGGTGATAAACCTATTTTTTCAACTAAAATAGGACCCAATATAAAGTCAGTCCTGAAGAGGGGAACCAACAATCAAGGTGTACAGGTGAAATTTAATGGGAGCAGGCCTTGTGGCAGATGCTCCTATTGTTCATATATTTTACAGGACAGTTTTATTAACAATGATAATCAAAACAAAAGTTTTGTATTTTTGAGAAGGGGCAATTGTCTTTCCAGTAAGCTGGTGTACATTACTAGGTGTAACACTTGTACATCATTTTATGTTGGAAAGACGGAGAGGTTATTTAAAACTAGGATATATGAACATTGTTATGACATGAAAAATAAAAAGGAAACTAATGCTTTATACAAACATAGTACACAATGTGCTGACTTCTGTGGTTTTAAATTTGCTATTCTTGAGCTTGTCTACATTGAAGCCAGGGAGGGAGATTGGCAAAATGTCTTAAATAAAAAAGAACTATTATGACAATTAAGACTAGGTGCAAACTTCCAGGCTTAAATGACCGTTTGACCATCCTGCCAATTTTAAAAGAAAAGGCAGGACAGGTCTGAATGGTTTACTACTTAATATTTTTTTCAAATAAAAAAGTTTTTGCTGGGGTTGTTTAATATGCCTTTGCAATGATGAAAATTTTGACTAAATCTCTTTTTTGTTGTAAATTGTATAATATAAATATATTAGAGTAGGTTTTTAGTGGTGTTTTTAACCAATATGCATTTCATATTCATGAATTGAGTTGGATATTCATGAACTGATGATTCATTGTTTAATTATTGGGGGAAGGGAGAACCAATCACTGTAAAGTATGTACTATTTAACCTTATTCTGCTTGATTTTTTATTGTTCTGATGAATTCAACTGGTATTGACAAAAGCGCTAAACCTCATCTGCAATAAATTTTATCTGAGGACTAACAACATTAGTGCTCTTTCTTTGGTTTTCAAGTTTTTTATCTGAGCACTATTGCACCACTTTTTTGGTTTTGGTAAACATGACACTTAGGTGAGGTGTCAGTTCATTTTGTAGTTCATGTAGTATGCAGCCCAGGATATCTTCTGGTCCCATGGATGCTGTATTCCTAGCTTTGGATAGAGTGGTTTTTATCTGTGTGGCCATGATTGCCAGAATATGGCAATCTTTCTATATTGAGATGGGCCCTTTAGGGGGTGAGAGGGGGGTGAAGTTGGCACTGAATCGATCTGCCAGGATATTGGCAATGTCCTTGGGATCAGTATATTTAATGCCATTCTGTTGTACCTCAGAGCAGTTCTGAGCATTGCCATTTAAATTCTTGACATAGCTATAGAATGCCTTGTGGTTGTCTTTGGAATCCTTGGCAATTTTATTTTCGTAACTAGCTTTGGAGGATTTTATGAGGGATCTCAACATCTTACTGAGGCTGGTAAGGGAGTTTTTTGCATCCTGGGATTTCCCTCTTTTCTGCAACAGTTTCTTCCTTCTGTTGTATAGTTTGTTTATGACAGGGGTCCACCAGATTGGCTTCCTTTTTTTGGAGGAGAGCGTCTTGGTTCTATTTGTGATGGCACGATTCATGCATGAGTGTATATGCTCATACAGTGCTTTATTGTAGGATTCAGCAGTCGAACTTTCAGTTCCCGTCTGCATGGGTGTCATGAAGTTTGTCACTTCTGACTTGAGTAGCATGAAGTTGGCCTTGGAAAAGTTTTTTTATGGATGTTTCCTTACTTGGGGGTGGGGTTGGGATGTGGATGTCAAAGGTGATTAGCTTATGGTCAGACCTAACCAACGAGGGGGTGACCACTGGTGTGGAGCATGGATTTCTCATGTTGGTAATGCCCAGGTCCAGGATATTGGAGCCACTGGTGGGACTATGGATTAGTTGATTCAGGGCGTTGGAATTTATGAATTCCAAGAACCGTAGGGCAAAGGTGTTGGTACATAAGTAGTTTTCCCAGTTACTGGCAGGGTAGTTGAAATCACCCAGTATTAGGGTGTTTGGTTGTATCTTAATATTTTCCAGTATGTTTATAAAGGTGTTGTGGGAATCTTGTGGCATGGTGGGAGATCTGTAGCAAGCTAAAATTTGGATTGCAGTCTTACCTAGTGTTAGTTGCACCTGGAAAATTTCAGATGCATTGTGTTGGGCAACTAGCCTGGAGGTGTAAATATCCTTGGTGAATATGGACACTCCTCCACCTTTAGTGTTTTAGTCCTGGTTTGGTGGCCGAAAATTGTGGTAAGTCTTGTAGCCTGGTATTGCAGGGGTGCTCTCTGGAGCCTTGAACCAGGTCTCAGTTACTGCACAGATATCAATGTTCTCCATTTTTAGGAGTGCCTGGAGAGAGTGCATTTTGAGGTTTAGACTTCTAACATCGAGTAGCATTACCTTCAGATTTTGCTTACTTGTACCTGTTACAGTGGTGTTGTCCTTTGAGCCTTGCCTAAAATGGTACTATATCCTGAGATGCACACTATATACCTATCAGCAGACATTCACAGACACACCAGGCATACAGCTGTACCAAGATTAAACTGTTTTATTTGTTTTATTAACCTGTATTAGAATTGTACTTGCTGACTTTTTATATACTGACGTCTTATCATCTTGCTGAGCAATGCTGTTAACACTCTGGTACATCTGGACACACAAATTAGTAACCCATTTGAACAGTTACTACAGACATTTATTTACCTGTAATTCCTGTGGGGAGAACATCTGTTAACAATACATAACTGTTTCTATAAATATTTAGTAGTACTTGTTCCTGGATTCGAACCTCGGTCTGTGTGTGACAAAATGTTCATTATGCGTAGTGCTTATCAAACAGCGCTACCGAACCACTGCTGAATATTGATTGACTGATGTGTGTGTAATGCTGACCTGGTAACAAACTGTGACTTGGTAATAGAGGTAGAGTGTTATAAAAGACTGCAGTGACACTTGAACACACATGCATGAGATTCATGCATGACAGAGATAGAAGGTGAACTGTGCATTCATACATGGAATGCAGATGTAGACAATTAACCCATAGTGGGTGGAACTATGTTTGATATGTACAGGCTACCTGACCCATATACAGTTGCAGATGTTATGTTTGCAGTCTACAGCTATTACAGTTTCATACTTGCCTGCAGCAGCATAACGAAGATCAGGAATGAAATGCAATGCTTAAAACAAGACAATCCTGAGATTCACTCTATATACATTGTCAGTTACTATTCTTAGTTCAGATCTTAGTGCAGAACAAATATCATAATGCATTATATCTTGTAGTACAGTTCCACATCTACAGTTTAGCAAAACACCTCTTTATTAGCTAACCTTCAGTCATTTAGTGGTATTATTCCTGTTTTTACATCACAGCAGTTGTACTACTCAATTTCATGACCAACAGACTAAAATATATACACATTGCACAACACAGCATTATTAGGGGTGACATCATGCAGTAGTTGTTATACATGTAACAGTCTTTATTGATGAACATTTCCTATAATGCAGGTGTTACAATACAGCTATAATTCCACAATTAATGTGGTAGAAACTTTATTTCCTTAACATTATGAATGCAGTTGAACTTTATTTCTTTGACATTATGAATGCAGTTGAACTTTATTTCCTTAACATTATTCATGCAGTAGAAACTTTTATTTCCTTAACATTATTAATGCAGTAGAAACCTTTTTTCCTTAACATTATCAGATATCATGGTTTCATCTTTATTGAACTGTACCTGGTATTACTCAGTTATATCAGTCCAGGTCTATGACCATATTCATTGCAGTACACTCAAAACATACTGCAGTTAATAATGTACTCTTTCTTATTTATATGACTATAGATTGCAAGATACATCTGTACTCACCACACTCTCGGTGCAACCTGACCAGGAGCCCTGCATAGGTCTCCAGGTTGTGAGCTTTCTCCTCTGCAGCTGTGGGGAGAGAAACACACCATTATGCATGCATGTCTATCAAACATTCAGAGTAGAATTTGATAAAGCAATGATAATACTTACAAACTGGTAGGAAATTCCTGTCTCTTGCATCTTGGATCCAAGTGGCCAAGAGATCCCCTTCCTATGCTTCAGGTCATCAAAATGGTAATGCACCTGCTCAGCTGTGTGGGTGATACCAGTTGAACTGGTGAGGTCATGTGCCAGTTGGTCCCAGGCCTCTGCCTTGTACTCCAATCCAAGAAACTAGCCCTACAGCAGCCAGACATCATGGTCTTTAACAAGGAGTTCAACCACGACCCTGGACTTCAGAATGCCCCACAGCTGCACCCAGAAGTGTGCACCCTCTCCAACTCCTGCCATAGTATTTGCCAAGATCAAATGCCAACAGATTCCGGCTGTATTCCCACCTGTTGCACTTAAATAAGCCACCATTGGGCCATTTTTAAAAATGTGGCACTTCGCTTAACTCCATGCAAACCCGCTGAGCTGAGCAGTGCTTAAACTGGCAATGCTTAGCAATACTTCAACGTGTGGAAACCAGCTTAGCTTAGTTGAGCTGAGGACTGTTTAAACAGGGTTTGCTTAGCAATACCCAAATCAGCTAAGCAGAGCTTCCCATTGCTAAGCAGTTCTAAAATAGGTCCTGTTTAAGCACTGCTTGGCTTGGCTTAGCAGTGTTTAGCAGAGCTTAGCTAAGGGCAAACCGGATTTAAAAAAAAATAAAAACAATTGAATTATTTGTTCATTACTACTAGTTAATTATTATGTGTCTGTATTGTAGTGGTGTATTTCCTGACCTTATGTATTTTAATTTCGTTATCTTGGAGTGTGTATTTTATGTATTGTAGAGTTGTGTGTAACTGGATCTTTTCTCCTCAGGTCTCCACTGAAAATGAGCTTCTGGCCCAGCTGGACTAACCAGATTAACAAATGTCAATAAATACATCAATAAAAAATAACATAATTTATAAAATATTGCTATCAAATATAAAAGCTGAATAGCCTGTCTATGTATTCAAACTGTGCACTCACTGCACACAGGGCCGTGACTCTAACCATTCAGCTAGGTGAAAAAGTTGACAACTGCTATACATTTCTATATAGCTCTCGGCTATGTTTAAGCACTGCTGAGCACTGCACCACACCACACAACCTGCTCAGCTGTGCTTAAACTTGACCTTTGATATGAAAATTAAAAGTTTCTATTTTTAGATTTTTGCCATGTGTCCATTGCTAAGTGCCATGCCACGCAAACACACACACACACACACACACACACACACACACACACGCACACACACACACACACACACACACACACAAAAATAAATGATTTGAATTTTATATTTCAGTGCCATCCAGCACTTTGACAGTGCAGGGGGTGTGTTACTCATCTTTGGATACTGTAACACATCCTCTATACTGATTCTGTAACTGCGTTACTCAGTTGTCTCTCAGTAGCGCGCTTTCTTTAATATGCAGGGTACATTGACGGGGGGATCCACAGACACGGCCACGGTACCTTCCATGTAGGACTTACACTATTCCTACATGGATTTTATTAAATCACCACCTATGTTTGTTCCATAAGTATTATTATTCTAAAGGGTATTATTTATAGTAATGTTATATGGAACTAATAGTTTATATACTACAGAGATTATATTCTTTGACTCAATTTTATTACATAAATGTTAATAGATAAGATATGCAGCTAAAGTATAAGTTTTGGAGTTTTCTTTAAACTGAGATTGAGATAATGGAATGAATTTGTCAGTTGCATATGATCTGTTACTTTGTATAAAACCCCAATCTTGAGAATCTAAGTTGTAATATTTATTAAAGCGTGCATCAATTTTACCTCTGCATGCTTAAGACAGACTTGCAGATTTTTTTTTTTATTTATTCTTTGTTGACTGGGTTAGTACTACCAGGCTAGTAGCCTCTTTTCAGGGGAGACTCGAAGAGGAATTTATACCACAATTTATTATTGTTCCATTCTTCAAGTTTTGTAATTGTTTTCCCAAAAAATGTCTTTAGTTATGCTAAAAGGGATTAATATATCAAACCACAGTTTTAAATCTATATTTGTAAAAATTGTAGATTAATTTTTAGGATAGAATTTACATAATTTATTTTGTAATAGAATATACTCTAAAATGAATATAATTACATAAATATAACCATATAGGATTATCTACCTTTTCAAAGAAAGGCATCATAATTTTCATTTTGTTTGGATTGAATTGTTAATTATGAAATGATTTCTAATTTGCACCATATTGTATCTAGCCAATTAGTTATAACCCTAAAAATTGTTGACTTAGCACATATTTCTATATTTGGAAAATTAATGCCTCATGAGTCTAAAATTCACATTTGGTGGTTTACAGCCATTCTTGCTTTTTTGGGGGGGCATAACCTGTTTAAATGCAATTTATTTAATTTTTGTAAATGTTCTTTATTAGGAGGAAGAGGTAGAACATGTATTATACATAGGAGTTTTGGGACTTGGGCCATTTTAATTAGTTGTAATCTATTTTCAAAAGTGTGATTATTTTTTCCAATTGGTTATTTTATTTGCGATAAAGTTTAAAACTCTCTCTCTCTGGTTTCTTCATAGGTTTTAATAATCATACTGAAATATATTAAATGTATATTTCTCTGAGGTACAGGCCAACATGGAAGGACTGTGGCTGACCAAGTTCGCAGATGACTGCAAACTGGGCGCCATAATAGACTCTCCAGCCGACACAAGCATCCTCCAAAAGGGCCTCATAGAAACAGACAACTGGTGCCAGAGCCATGGCCTCAAGCTAAACGCCAAAAAGTGTATAGTCATCCCCTTTGGCAAAAACAAAGTGCCCACAAATTACCACATAGGTGGTAATCCATTAAGTACAGAAGAAGTAATTAGGGACCTGGGGACCCAAGTTGATAGCAATCTCTCATTTGACAACCACATGGCCAAAGTGGTTAGAAAAACATTTTATATAGCCCACCTAATCATGAAGGGATTCACATCTAGATCAGGGGAGGTCATTGTGCCTCTTTACTCATCCCTCATTAGACCCATAATTCAGTACAATGCCCCTTTTGGGATGTACCTTACCAGACACCTGCAACAACTGGAAAGACCCCAAAAGTACCTCACCAAGAGGATCAAGGGGCTCAAACAGATGCCGTATGCTGCCCGGTTAAAGAAACTCCAGCTCTACTCAGTGGCATACCGCCTGCTCAGAGGCGATCTGTGCCTGATGTATAAAGCCATGTCCAACCCAGAATTAATGGGCATGCTGCACCTCAGAAAATCCAAATCCCATCGAGCTACGCACTTGAGGGACTTGAACCTCAGCACTGAAATAAATAGGACATGCTGGAGGGACAGATTCATAACCCAGATGCTCCCTTCACTCTGGAATAAAATCCCAGTCCAGGTTAGGCAGAGTCCCTCATTGATTCTCTTCAAGAGGAATCTTGATGAGTGGATGGGAGATCGTAGGTTTACCCCGGGTATCACTTCTGTGTCACTGTTAGACAGAGGCACAGTATACTAACCTTGAAAAAGGGCATAGCAAAATTAATTTAATATGGGTGGCGAAAGCCATACACACTCTGGCTAGGCTTATAAATGCCCTAGGGCAGATAGCCTAGTATGAACCTATAAATATTGTGATTATCAAAATTTCAGTGTGTCAGTTGTAGATTTTCATTTTTATTTATAAATAAATATTCTGATTTTGAAATATTGCAATGAGGACCAGACAGTCTTTCTCATTTCTTCATAACTAACAACAGGTCTTGTAGTGTCTCTTCAGAGTTTTGTAAAGTTAACATTTTATCATCTGCATTTATTAGAATTATAAGCATTGCCCATCTCTATACCATTTATATTTGATTTAGAACATACTTCAGTTGCCAGTTTTCAATAGCTAAAGGAAAAATAATTGATGATAATGGACAATTTTGTTTTGCTCCTCTCATTAAGAGAATTGGTTCTTTAGAAAATAGACCCCAACTTAACATAAGCGTTATTATTTTCATAAATTTTTAGATACGAGAGATGAAGGTGGAAGGAATTCAATGGCTTCTAAGCTATTAAATATATATTTTCTATTTAATGAGTCAAATGTTTTTTCAATATCTAAATTGATAAAAACAGCTTCTTTTAATTATCTAAGATATCTATATCCAGTAAAATGAAATGAAAAAAAACATCCAGGGAAAACAAAGTGTTCTGTTGTGCTTTTATTCCAACTTGCAGAACAACTCAATGTAAAGCATAAACACAGAAAATCTCCTACACATTTTTCATCACAGTAGCTGTAACTTCTTCAGATAATGACATTACTGAATCAGTCTTTATTTAAACACATTGGTTTCCCGCTAAAAACATTCCAACCTATCAGGCTTGAACAAAACCATTTGAATGACATTCACAATTACCTCGTTAAAAATTTAAAGTTCCCAGTATGTACCAAAAAAACTGTTTTATAGTCTTAAATAAACATTAAAAACTTGTCCCTATTCAGTAATGTAATTATCTGAAGACATTACAGCTACTGTGACGAAAAACGTGTAGGAGATTTTCTCCATTTATGCTTTTCATTGAGTTGTTCTGCAAGTTGGAATAAAAGCACAACAGAACGCTTTGTTTTCCCTGGATGTTTTTTTTTCATTTCATATTACCGGTTATAGCTGTGGCTTAACCATAGGCTGTTGTTTCGTTTAAGATATAAGTTATTCTTTTATATTATCCTATGATTATCTTTTATACATGGAGCCAAATTGACCTGTATTAATGACGTAAAAAAGAGACTCTTTTAGCTTATGAGCTAGAATGGATATGAACATTTTATAGTCAGTATTTAAAAGAGCAATTGGTCTATATGAAGAACATAATTTTGAATTTTTTTCTTCTTTCTAAATTGGAGTAATTAGTGAATATTTCTAGGAAGGCTGGATTTCTTCTTTTAATTGTATATCTATAAAAACTATGTGAAAAAGTTTATAATTTCTTGAAGAGATATTTTATACAATTCGATATTATTCCATCAATCCATGTAGATTTATTTTATTGAAAAATTTTTCAGAGATTTCCTTTGTTGAGATGTATTTAAGTAATTTGTTTTTAGCTCCATAGAAATATTTTTTAATAGTGTGATATTAATAGTTGTTGTGTTAAGCTTATTGATACTATTGTTAATTATTTCTTGATTTAAAGATGAGTAACGCTGCCTAAATGCTTTCAAAATTTCTTGTATATCTGTACAAGTTTTTTATTATGCATATTTTTTTATTTTTAATATAGGATTGGTTTTGGGTTGCATTTTCATTCTTTCAGATAAATTATGCATACAGTTAGGTGATGTGGTGTATGAAGCCATTTTCCATTTTTGTAAGATTATTTTTATTTTATTTAACATTTGTTTACCATGAAAGTGCAACTTGGACAGAGCCCATTTTCAGTGGAGAAGCACTCCAGGTGTATGTCTTTGGAATGCGGGAGGAAAACAGAGCACCCAGAGGAAACCAGTATGAATGCAGGGAGGACGTGCAGATTCCCCACAGAAGGCACCCCAGCCAAGAATCAAACTGGAGAACCTCTTGTTGTGAGGAAACAATGCTAACTGCTGCACTGCTGCACCACTGCCCCACCTGGAGATTATGGCTTTCTTGTGCATTAAGATTTCAGAGTATTCTTTATTTAAGGTTTCTATTTCATCATTTGTTGTTTTCTGGTAATTTAGATTGTGTGTCTAGTATCTACTTGTCCCATTCTTTTATTTTCTTTTAATACTATGCTATAAAGATGTTGCATATGTAAGCCTTAAAGGTGCCCCATATCAATATTTTACTCATTCTCTCAGAGTTATTAGTTTGCATAACAATGGATTTCTGATAGTAACCATGGTTTACAGTCTTTTAATTTAATAATTTATGAAGGAGTTCCATTTATTACTGATTTTTTTAATCTATTGTCAGCTTAAAAGAAAAAGCATTGTAATCAAAAAGGGGACATATTGAAGTTTAATATTTTAGATTTAATGTCAGATATCTCATCAGTTGCAGTTTGGGTACCATAGTTATATTAGTAATTTGAAAATTTTAAAGAATTATGATCTTTCACAATGAATTGATATTTTAGTTTATGAATTCAATCCAATTTTTGAGTATTTTAGCTGAAGATGTTAATCTAAGTTTTTTGTAGTACTAACTGTATCGTTTAATGAGCTGTTAAAATCACCTCCTATTATTTAACTTTCTTTTCTATTAAGAATACTAGCTAACTGCTTTTTAGATAACTTAATTCCTATCCCTGGAAACCAATATATGTTAACTAAGGTCCATATTTAATTATTATACTTTATCATCACAAATTATATCAGTCCTCCTTGATCTTTGTAGTTATAAATAAGTTGAGGCATTGCAATATTGTTTTTTCATAATATTATAACCCCTCTTCATTTTCTTTTAAAAGTTGATTGAGCTAGATCTGTATACTGACTTAGGTTCCTAATATTTTTGTCTTTATGTTCAAAAGGGGTTTCTGGAAAAAAATACTATTTATACTTCATTTGCATTGAGATATTTTAACAAACATCCCCCTTTATTGTATTTTTAGCCCAATAGTGTTTAAAAAGATTAATGATAATGCCGTCATAAAAGTTTACAGTAAATCCATATACATATAGTTTGTAAATAGTAAGAGAAATAAATGATACAATGCTATTCCTCTAAAGTGTTTTAAATGGACATAGAATAATGTTTCAGGCACACCAGTACATTTATAAAGTAGTAAGTTACATAACAAACATATGACAATTAAAACATTATATATGGAATTAAAAAAATTCCTAGCTTAGAAGTGATAAACTTGCTAGAATATCCCACTTGAACTAAATTCTATCTAATAGCTTTAAGAAAGCATTATCATGCTTTCAGCAAAGCAAGACCTCCACAGTACAGTTTCATTTTGGAAAGCTTATGCATCTAAGTCACTTTTCCTTTCCCTTCTCTTTTATCTCATCTCATATTTTATTTTCTCTTTATGCTTTGCTTTTACATTTTCTTTATTTTCCCTTTTTGTTTCTTTATGTACTCTTCATTAGTTTGTAACATTCTGTATTATGCTTCCTCTAGCTCTCTTTCTCTCCTTCCCATTCTTCTTCCTCTTCTCTATCTACTGTTTTTCTCTCTCGTTCCTTCTTTTTTCTTTTCTTCTTTCTTTCTCCCTGTTCTCGCTCTTATTTAGTTTCTGTTCATTTTCCCTTTTTCCTTCCTTCCCTCCATTTCCTCTTCCTCTCTCTCTCTATCTTACTATATTCTTTTAAATGGGAAGTTCTTGAATTATTAGTTATAATTAGTCATGTTTCATATATGAAGGGATTGCAGAATGGACTAAGTTATACTAACTTACTTATCTTTTGTTGCTGAAAAATGAAGCATGTACTGTTTAATTTTCTCAATATTTCAACATTTATAATCAATCTTTCCCCCATCCCCCCCCCCGTTCCCTACCTGCCTTTTTTAGATATTCTATGCTGCTGTGTTTGAACATTTGAAACCCTTTTACCAAGGCTAGAGTTAAGGACCTCTGGGATGCACAAGCCAGTGCATTTCTTTGTGCCGGTCCCAAGCCTGGATAAATGGGGATGGCTGCATCAGGAAGGGCATCTAGCATAAAACCTCTGCCAAATGACTTGTGCAGAGAACATTTCATATTTCCATACCGGATCGGTTGAGGCCCGGGTTAACAATGACCGATACCAGTACTGTTAGCCAACAGGGTGCTGGCGGAAATTGGGCTACTGTTGGCCAAAGGAGAAGAGGAGGGGGAAGACATGCCCAAAGGCAGGAAGAGAGGAGGAATGTTAGGAGTGTAGTAGTGAGGGTAGGAACTTTGAATGTTTGGCAGTATGACTGGTATAGGGAGAGAGCTAGCTGATATGATGGAGAGAAGGAATATAATGTGCGTGCAAGAGACCAGATGGAAGGGAAGTAAGGCCAGGTGTGTAGGATGTGGGTTCAAATTGTTCTATCATGGTGTGGATGGCAGGTGAAATGGGGTAGGGGTTATCCTAAAGGAACAGTATGCAAAGAGTGTTTTGGAGATGAAGAGAGTGTCTGATAGAGTGATGTTTATGAAGCTTGAAATTGATGGTGTAATGATGAATGTTGTTAGTGCATATGCTCCACAAGTTTGGTGTGCAATGGATGAGAAAGAAAAATTTTGGAGTGAGTTGGATGAAGTGGTGGTGAGTGTACCCAAAGGTGAGAGACTAGTGATTGGAGCGGACTTCAATGGGCATGTTGGTGAAGTGAACAGAGGGGATGAGGAAGTGATGGGTAGGTATGGTGTTAAGGAGAGGAATGCAGAAGGTCAGATGATTGTGGATTTTGTGAAAAGGATGGACATGGCTGTGGTGAATACGTATTTTAAGAAGAGGGAGGAGCAAAGGGTGACATACAAGAGTGGAGGAAGATGCACACAGGTGGATTATATCCTATGTAGGAAGGACAGTCTGAAGGAGATTGGAGACTGTAAAGTGGTGACAGGGGAAAGTGTAGTTAAGCAGCAAAGAATGGTGGTCTGTAGGATGACATTGGTGATCAAGAAGAGGAGGAGGAGTAGTATGAAAGCAGTGCCAAGGATTCAAATGGTGGAAGTTAAAAAAGGATTATTGTGAGGTGGAGTTCAGGGAAGAGTTAAGACAGGCTCTGGGAGGCAGTGAAGAGTTACAGAATAGCTGGGTAACTACAGCAGATCTAGTAAGGGAGACTGCTAGAAAGGTGCTTGGTGTGACATCTGGACAGAGGAAGGAGGACAAGGAGATCTGGTGGTGGAATGAGGAAGTACAGGAGAGTATACAGAGGAAGAGGCTGGTGAAGAAGAAGTGGGATTGTCAAAGAGATGAAGAAAGTAGACATGAGTATAAGGAGATGAGGTGCATGGCAAAGAGAGAGGTGACAAAGGCTAAGGATAAGGCATATGGAGAGTTGTATGAGAGATTGGACACTAACGAGGGAGAAAAGGACCTGTACCAATTGGCTAGACAGAGGGACAGACCTGGGAAAGATGTGCAGCAGGTAAGGGTGATAAAGGATAGTGAGGGAAATGTACTCACAAGTGAGGAGAGTGTGTTGAGTAGATGGAAAGAGTACTTTGAAGGGCTGATGAATGAAGAGAATGAGAGAGAGAGAAGGTTGAATGATGTGGGGATAGTGAATCAGGAAGTGAAACAGATTAGCAAGTAAGAAGTACAGCTATGACGAGGATGAAGAATGGAAAGGCTGTTGGCCCAGATGACATACCAGTGGAAGCATGGAGGTGCTTAGGAGAAATGGCAGTGGAATTTTTAACCAGATTGTTTAATGAAATTTTGGAAAGTCAGAGGATGCCTGAGTGAAGAAAAAGTGTTTTGGTACCTATCTTTAAGAATAAGGGTGATGTGCAGAGCTGCAGTAACTACAGAGGGATAAAATTGATCAGTCACAGCTTGAAGTTATGGGAAAGAGTAGTGGAAGCTAGGTTAAGAAGGGAGGTGATGATTAATGATCAGAAGTATGGTTTCAGGCCAGGAAAGAGTACTACAGATGCAATGTTTGCTCTGAGAGTGTTGTTGGAGAAATACAGAGAAGGCCAGAAGGAGTTGCATTGTGTCTTTGTGGACTTAGAGAAAGCATATGACAGGGTGCCTAGAGAGGAGTTGTGGTATTGTATGCAGAAGTCAGGAGTGGCAGAGAAGTATGTAAGAATGGTACAGGATATGTACAAGGGTAGTGTGATATTGGTGAGGACTGTGGTGGGAGTGACAGATACGTTTAAGGTGGAGGTGGGATTACATCAAGGATCATCTCTGTCAGCTCTGAGCCCTTTCTTATTTGCAGTGGTGATGGACAGGTTGACAGATGAGATCAGACAGGAGGCCACGTGGACTATGATGTTTGCAGATGACATTGTGATATGTAGTGAGATTAGGGACCAGGTTGAGGAGACCCTGGAGAGGTGGAGATATGCTTTAGAGGAGAGGAATGAAGGTCAGCAGGGCTAAAACAGAATATATGTGTGTAAATGAGAGGGAGGGTAGAGGAATGGTGAGGATGCAGGGAGTAGAGTTGGTAAAGGTGGATGAGTTTAAGTACTTGGGATCAACAGTTCAGAGTAATGGTGAGTTTGGAAGAGAGGTGAAGAAGAGAGTACAGGCAGGGTGGAATGGGTGGAGAAGAGTGTCAGGAGTGATTTGTGACAGCCGGGTACCAGTAAGAGTGAAAGGGAAGGTCTACAAGAGGGTAGTGAGACTAGCTATGTTATATGGGTTGGAGACAGTGGCATTGATAAAAAGGCAGGAGTCAGAGCTGTATGTGGCAGAGTTAAAGATGTTAAGATTTGCACTGGGTGTGACTAGGATGGACAGGATTATGAATCAGTATATTAGAGGGTCAACTCAGGTTGGACAGTTTGGAGACAAAGCAAGAGAGGCGAGATTGTGCTGGTTTGGTCATGTGCTGAGGAGGGATGCTGGGCATATTGGGAAAAGGATGCTAAGGATGGAGCTGCCAGGTAAGAGGAAAAGAGGAAGGCCTAAGATAAGGTTTATGGATGTGGTGAGAGAGGACATGCAGGCAATTGGTGTGAAAGAGCAAGATGCAGAAGACAGCAAGAAATGGAAACAGATGATCCGCTGTGGTGACCCCTAACGGGAACAGCCGAAAGAAGATGATAATGATGATGATGATGATGATGATGATGATGTAGTACTAATGAACAACAAGCAGTGGTTTTCTAAATATTTTCTCTGTTTCTTTCCCCCCTTTTCTCTCCTCCTTCCCTCTATAGTCATCATATTTGTTTTTTTCTCTTCTTTTCCCACTATCTCCCTACCACTCTTCCCTCTTCACTCCTCCCTTCCACCTATCCTTCCATTCCCCTCATCTCTTACTTATCCTTCATACTTTCTTTGTTTCTTATAGGAGATGTCTGTAAGAGAATACTTAGCTCCTCACATATCTGCTGATTTAAATGTCCAGTCTTGTAAGCATGTTTGACTCACAGAATGAAGCAGAATATCCCCATATATTTCATTTCTTGCCACTTTAAATTATTTTCTTTATATTACAAGGCTTTGGAGGAAGTAGGGATAGCTATGAAGAGGATGAAGAACGGAAAGGCTGTTGGTCTAGATGACATACCTGTGGAAGCATGGAGGTGTTTAGGTGAAATGGCAGTGGAGTTTTTAACCAGATTGTTTAATGAAATCTTGGAAAGTGAGAGGATGCCTGAGGAATGGAGAAAAAGTGTTTTGGTACCGATTTTTAAGAATAAGGGTGGTGTGCAGAGCTGTAGTAACTACAGAGGGATTAAACTGATCAGTCACAGCATGAAGTTATGGGAAAGAGTAGTGGAAGCTAGGTTAAGAAGGGAGGTGATGATTAGTGATCAGCAGTATGGTTTCATGCCAGGGAAGTGCACTAAAGATGTATTGTTTGCTCTGAGAGTGTTGATGGAGAAGTACAGAGAAGGTCAGAAGGAGTTGCATTGTGTCTTTGTGGATTTAGAGAAACCATATGACAGGGTGCATAGAGAGGAGTTGTGGTATTGCATGAGGAAGTCGGGAGTGTCAGAGAAGTATGTAAGAGTGGTACAGGATATGTACGAGGATAGTGTGACAGCGGTGAGGTCTGCAGTGGGAGTGACAGATGCGTTTAAGGTGGAGGGGGGATTACATCAAGGATCAGCTCTAAGCCCTTTCTTATTTGCAATGGTGATGGACAGGTTGACAGACGAGATCAGACAGGAGTCCCCGTGAACTATGATGTTTGCAGATGACATTGTGATCTGTAGTGAGAGTAGGGAACAGGTGGAGGAGACCCTGGAGAGGTGGAGATATGCTCTAGAGAGAAGAGGAATGATGGTCAGCAGGACTAAGACAGAATATATGTGTGTGAATGAGAGGGAGGACAGAGGAATGGTGAGGATGCAGGGAGTAGAGGTGGTGAAGGTGAATGAGTTTAAGTACTTGGGATCAACAGTTCAGAGTAATGGTGAGTGTGGAAGAGAGGTGAAGAAGAGAGTACAGGCAGGATGGAGTGGGTGGAGAAGAGTGTCAGGAGTGATTTGTGACAGACAAGTACCAGTAAGAGTGAAAGGGAGGGTCTACAGGAGAGTAGTGAGACCAGATATGTTATATGGGTTAGAGACAGTGGCATTGACACAAAGGCAGGAGTCAGAGCTTGACGTGGCAGAGTTGAAGATGTTGATTTGCACTGGGTGTGACGAGGATGGACAGGATTAGGAATAAGTATGTTAGAGGGTCAGCCCAGCCTGGAAGGTTTGGAGACAAAGCCAGAGAGGCAAGATTACGTTGGTCTGGACATGTGCTGAGGAGGGATGCAGAGTATATTGGGAAAAAGATGCTAAGGATGAAGCTGCCAGGTAACAGGAAAAGAGGAAGGCCTAAGATAAGGTTTATGTATGTGGTGAGAGAGGACATGCCGGCGGTTGGTGTGACAGAGCAAGATGCAGAGGGCAGGAATAAATGGAAACAGTTGATCTGCTGTGGCGACCCCTAACGGGAGCAGCCGAAAGAAGAAGAAGCAGATATTACAAGGCTTTGGAAATATTTGTATAAATATAAACAATGAACATTCTAATTGTTTGCCATTAATCTACAGGGAAAGTGCAGTGAGTACAAAATCTTTATGATGGAATTATTCCAATAAATCTTAGATATTGGCATAGAATCAGATTTAGCTTCTTATAAATCATCATTTTTTCTTCCCTTAATTATAGCATAAACATAACTCTGAATGAAATAAAATATAGAGAAAAAGAATAAATATCTATGTTTTGTTAAATCTTCAGAAGTAATATGACAGTATCGCATTTTCATCTTACGTATGGCAGCAAATCAGGAAGTGTGCAGAAAAGAACGCATGGTGCACAAATGAAAAACAAACACGGATGTAAATACATACTAGAAGCTATAAACTTTGCTCAAGATTTCTTGCTGATGAAAAAATGGACTTAGTTCACTGGTAAAATCCTATAAAAGTAGAGTTATTGAGAACATTACCTCATGCCTTTTTCCTTTCACCTTCCCTCCCCGACTTCCCTTCTCCTTTCTCAAAAATGCATTGATCTTGTTTGCAAATGTATTGACTGTGTTTGAATCTGACATAGCAGTTAATTGACTGGTTGTGCATGATGACATTTACTTTGAAGTGCTTATCCGCAGGTAGGATGTAAGTTTTCCTTTGAGGGAGAATAGCAGCGAATGCTCTCAACACCTTGCAAAGTCAGAACTGTCATGAAAACTCTCTCTTCAAAAGAAAAAAAACAAAAATCCCTTCCCATCTCCAACCAGATCATCGCAATGTGAAAACACACTAGGCACTCTCCGCAGAGAAAGAAAGGGGGGAGAAAAAATATACCTGTAAACAAGTACTCAGTCAAACATTTCCTGCACAATAACCACACTCCTGTAATTGAGCACTCCATGATACCCACACTCTTGTAATCAATTGCTCTGCCAAACAATTCATTTATAGAAAGCATGCTCCACTATACCCATATGTTTGCAATTGAGTGTTCCACTGAACAACTCAATTACAAAAAGCACATTCTTGCAACTAAGCACTTAAACAGTTTATTTAAGAAAGTGTTTACTTATATTCAAGTTTTCATCATGCAGTTCATTTAGATTAATATATCAAAACTATCTATTGAAAATAACCAGTTGCTACAACAGCAAACGTTTTTCTTCCTCTCCTCTCTTCTGTCTCCTTCCCCTACTCCCCCCTTACATTTCCCTTATCTCTCCCCCTCTGTCCTCTCTTCCATTCATTTTTCTGATTCAAAGTTCATACATAACAAACCCTGTTTGTAATAATAATTAATGGAAACCAATCTATGGTCATGGGGGGAAAATACAAAAACAAGAAAAAAATTATCTTTGATAATGTAATTAATATGCATATACTATCAATCATGTACAACTATTAATATAATTGTACTAAAATGTAGTTTGAAGAAGTTTACGTATTTTTAGTAAACGAAAGTGCTAACCAAGATTATTCTGCTTCCAGTGTGGTCTTTTCTCTTTTTTATTTCATTTGTTTCATTTAAAATGTAATATTTGTTATTTGTATTTCCATGAATATAGATAAGCCTATTACTGAAATAAGGCTTGAAGTCAGTTGCCATTCTTTTTCTTTTTCTTTTTTGCATATTAGATTCCATTTACTAGGTTCTTCAGTGATAAAACATACATTCTGTAAGTTTATGTATTCTGTTTTTAAATGGTTATTTAATATGAGAATGCTTCATAGATTTCAAGAGTGACTCAGTAGTTTGATCAATCTTTAATTTCTTCATTTTGGTATCAATCCATGCTGTTTTATCACAGGATGTTTTTAGGGTCTATATCCACAATGGAAGGAAGAATATTACTGTTTTTTTTTGAAGGAATCAGCTTCTTTGGTGGTTTTGAATGTTCTTGGTATCATTATGTAGATGAATTTTTAGTTTTGCAGGAAAGATAATTTGAGCTTTTATATTATTTTATTTCAGTAATTTCACTAAGGGCCAACATTTTTTCCCTTTTTTCAATGGTCTTTGCAGAGCAGTCTTGTTCAAATTTGTTATTGTGCTGACCATATTTTAAATCTGTTTTTGCCTGTGCAGTCTTAAAAACAAATTCTTTATCAAGGAATGCAAATAATTTTAGAACTATCATTCTCAGAGTAGAGGGTGAATGAAATGAAGCAGGCTTACCTATAGACCAAAAATCCAAAAACGGCTTCAGGTATACAGAGATGCCCAAATAGATGGTAATCAAATAAAAATAAAATGGCACCAACGTTACACACTGGGAACTATATTCAATGACTTTATTACAAAAATAAGAACAAAGAGGTGAGCGCTTTCACAACTTAACGTTGCTTCATCAGACAATGTTAATGCAAATAATACCTGTTTAAATACTTAAGCAATTAGCATAACATCCAAGCCTTAAAGCAATATCACCAAATAAAAAACAATACCTCAACTAAATACACAACTAAAACAGTCTTTAAAACCACTTTCCAGTTCTTTTCTAGAGGATATTTGAACTTTAAAAAATCCTTTAAATTAGTATAAAAAATTAAAAGTTTTTAAAAAATTATTATCTGCGTAGATGTATATGTCTTCAACAGATAAATGTGGACCATAGTAAAATTTTTGAACCATGCACACTATTAATGCTTCAAACGTCTTGCCTTAAGGCAGGGAACCAATGAGGTACAACCATTTGAACCAGGGTATCTATCCACATTCAACCTGATAATCCATTTTTGTTCTACTTCTTCGGTGTAATTTTCTATATCTCCTCCCCTGTTTGTCCTTTGTATTTGTTGTAAAACTAGAAATTTAAAAGTATGAGTACAATCTGTATCTAAAACATGATTAGCTAAGGCATTTGACTGCTTCTGGTTCCGTATATCCCTTATGTGCTCTAATATCCTATCTTTAAAGATCCTGTTCGTCTTACCTATATAATAGGCATGACATGTTTGGCAAAAGCAGAAATAAATGACATCAGCACTCTTACAGTCATAATAATTGTTTGTGTACAGTCTGAACTGTCTGATAGAATGAGTATATTTATTCTTAGTGTAAATATATTGGCAAGCTGTACAATTCCTACAAGGAAAGGTACCTTGTCTACTAGAGAAATTATTCTTCAGAGACTTGTGTTCTTTATTACAAAGATGTTGCTTCAGTGATGCATTATTCCTAAAGCTAAAATTTGGGGTAACACCAATGGTGGAGACAATGCCTGGTATCTCCTGTAGTAGATGCCAATTTTTCTGTATGATATCTGTATATTTATTTATGTCACTTGCAAATCGAAAAAACACTCTAAACTTGTTCCTATCAATGTCTATTTATTCAGATGTTCTTAAATCAGTGTCATCAGGACTCATATAGGGTTTACATCTCGTTGACCTAAGTTTCCATGCATCCGCTATCACATCTGTGATTTCCAAGCTGGAATAACCTCTTGTTAAAAATTCTGTTTGTAATTTATCTAAGGCAATTGCAGCATCTTCATCACTATTATGTAAATGTAAAGTTCTATACACTTGTCCTTTAAGGACATTTCTGGGTATGTGTCTCGGATGCATGCTTGATTTGTGTAAGCAAGCCATTAGTTCTTGTGGGCTTATGGTAAATATTCGTCTTTATCTGCTTTAAGTCAGTTTTCGAGACACTAACATCCAAAAAATCAATGCATGTATCAGAAAAAGTAAAAGTAAACCTCAAAAATCTGTAGTACTGTGCAAATAGTCAATAAAACTACTAATATTTAAACCTTGCCCTTTCCACAAGACAAAAACGTCATCTACAAATCTTACATACCAAAGGATATAATCATAAAAGGGATTCAACGCAGACAAGATATATTGTTCTTCCCAACGTACCAGTGATAGATTGGCGTAGCTATTTGCACATGAAGTGCCCATAGCCACGCCAACCTGTTGGAGAAAAAAATGTTCTTCGAAAGTCACAACATTATTCTCAAGTATAATCTCTAACAACGGACATATCAACAAAATCTTATTCATAGTAAGCCTCTTATCAATGTTAAGAAATTCCCTTATTTTATCAATTCCCCCATGCATTAGGGATTTTTGTAAACAGAGATTCGATATCCATAGTAAGGAACACAAATTCTTCATCATGATTAATAGTTTCCAACCTATTAAATAACTGCTGCAAAAACATTTTTGTATTTCTAAGTACTGCATGACAGCCACTCAAAAATTCATGTAACATACTTTCTACATAGATAGATAAAGGCTCAGTACACCATCCTGCTCCTGATATGATGGGACGCATAGGAGGGGCAGTGGGATGTTTATGAATTTTGGGTAGACCATATATCCTTGGAATCAAGGGTTTCTGCACTGAAAAGTAATTAAATAGGGGCTCATCAATTAGTCCTGTAATCAATAAATCAAAGACCAGGAATGACACTTTGTCAATGATCGCATTCACAGCTGATTTAGTCAGCGCTTGATAAGTACAAGTATCTAATAACAAAATATTCATCTGGTTAATATACAAGTCTCTGTCCATTAGGACAATTCTACCCCCTTTATCAGCTTGTTTTATAATTAAAGAATGTAAACTCTGCAATTCGTTTAAAGCCCTATATTCTTCCACAGTTAAATTATGAAAATATTGGGCAGGATTCACGATGGTTTGCACGGAGTCTAAGAGTCGTGTAAGACTTCATGCAGCCATCGCGATCCAGGAACAGCCCAAAATCCCATGTAAGAGACCAGCTAAAACGACTCCTACACGGGCAGGGCGTGGATATGCTAATCACCTCACTTGCAGCCGAAAGGCATGCAAATGAGGTAGATTAGCGATCCACGAAGCTGAAACCAGCCCGTGTAAGAGTCGTGTTAGGTGCAGAAATGTACTCAGTTGACAACTGAGTATGTTACTGCAAATAACACAATGGAGCCATGACAGCTCCAAATAAAGTGTGCATATGTTGCAGTCAGCATGCCAATGGCCAAATATGTGGCCATTGGCATGGTAACCCAATGCAAACATGAAATAAAATAATTTTTTTCCAGCGATCGGCGATGTTTAAACACAGCGCAGCCCCGCGCAAATGGGCTGCGCTAAATAAGACATAAAAATAAAGGTTTGATACCCACAAATGTGAGTTTTATGTAATGCATGGATTTGCAATGCAGGGACTAGCAGACCGAAGACAACATGGCCACCATCTAGTGGTTGCTAAGGGGGGAAGCTGAGTGTAAGACATGTAACTAAGCATTAATAGGCAATCCTATGTAAATGAGTGGTAGGATAGTGAATCTCACTGTCACATAGCAAATGAGCACATTCCGTGTAGTGTAAGAGTTAGATAAGAGGGAGTAACAGAGTAGGAGATAGGTGACATCACAGGGGGGAATGTCAGGAAGAAATCAAGCTCATTGGAGCAAAGTGGTATGTGAAAGATGTCAATCACACAGCATAAAAAGAGGAGTGTCAACAGATAAGCATGGGAAAGTCAAGAAATGGAAGGTGTACACTGTGGCCAACACCAAAGTTTCTTGCTGTGCATGCATGCACGCGTGTGCGAGCTGGGAGGTGCGAGTAAGACACAGTGTGCGCGTGTAAGGCAGAGTAAGCATGTAGGAGCTTGTGTAAAGATCTATTAACCTGTTTGCACTCGTGTGTGCGCGTTTTAACCTGAATAAGCAGATTCTAGTCCGTGTAAGCATGTGTGCGTGCGTGGTAGCCACTGTGAGCGTGTTTTCATTGGTATGCGCGCTGCTCCCCCCTGAGGAAACAGAGAGGAAAAAGGAAGCAGAAGAAATAGTAGGAAGCTAGCAGGGAATACTGGTAGAGCTAGCAGGTGAAAACAATTAGAAGCAGGCAATTACACAGGCAGAATACTAGCCCAGCCCAGCACTTAAAACACTGCAAACAGCATTGCAGTATGTTTCTCTCAAGAGACACTGCAAGACAGGAGTAAGCTAGTAGAAGTGAAAACTGAAAAAGCTGCACTCATACCAAACATGCTAGGGGCTGCCATAGCTGTTATAAGGAGACATAGGAGACTTGATGAGGGTGGTGACAATGCAAATGCTGCCAGACAACCCACAGTGAGGAGACGGAGAAGAGTGTACAGGCCCAGGGTCACCTACCAGGGGTTACATGAGCTGGAGATAGTGGAGCGCTATAGAGTGGACAGAGACCTCCTGCAGTAAATTGTTGAGCTGTGCAGGCCACGCCTCACACACAGAACCAACAGAGGGGAACCCATCCCAGTGGAAACCAAGGTATGTGTTGGCCTAAGAATACTAGCAACAGGTACATTCCAGAGACCAACTGGTGATATGATGAGGATATCACAGGCATCAGCCTCCAGGGTACTGCACCAGTTCCTGGATGCCATGTCAGCACATGTCGGTGAGCATGTATATTTCCCCAATGCCCGTGAGGTATTGGCCAGCAATATGCGCCTCTTCCATCAAATAGCGGAATACCCTGAGGTAGTGGGTGCAATAGACTGCACGCACATACGCATCAAAGCACCAGCCGGTGAGCGGGGTAGGGCCTACATTAACCGCAAGGGCTTCCGCTCCATCAACTGCCAGGTCGTGTGTGATGCCCAGGGCATAATAATGAATGTGTGTGCTGGCTGCCCTGGGAGCTACCATGATTCCCATATCTGGCATTTGACGCAGCTGTACCAGACATTTGCCAATGGGGACATCCCACATGGTCACCTAGTGGGGGATGCAGGATATGCACTGGAGCCGTGGCTGATGACACCCATCAGAAACGCACACACACCTGAACAAGAACGCCATAATGAGGCACACGCACAAACACGTAATGTAATAGAGTGTGTGTTTGGGCTGCTCAAGTCATGGTTCCAGTGCCTGGACACATCTGGTGGAGCCTTGCAGTACTCACCAACTACATGTACCCAAATTGTCATGGTATGTGCTATGCTACATAATATGATTCTGCGAAAACAGCTGCAGCAGGACCAGCATAGGGCCGGGACAAAGAGCCCCCCACCATTGCCAAGGCCATCACAGGCAGAGCGTGACTCGAAGGAGGAACAACCTGAGCCTGCCCCAGTAGGCAGAAGGAGGCGTGCCCAGTATGCCCTGGCCTTGGCAAAGAGGCAATGCATAGCACATACACTGGCTCAGTAGGAACCCTGGGAATGATACCCCTCTCTGACTCACTCATATAGTAACAGGGATGCCTAACATGACACAACCTGCTCTCAAACATGTACAGGGAGTGTAGTATGTGCATCCAACAGAGGCAGCCCTGCAGCACCACCTGAGGCATGATTGCCATGTGTTAAGCAATGTAACACCATCAAGTATATGCAAACATGAAGACCCTGCCTAACATCTCACCCTCACCAAGCATGATGCCATACTATGAAGACAACAAGATCAAGTACAATAATTGGCTGAAGTATTGCTGTTAGCAAGGGGGAACACATGGCTGACAGCCTGGGCTGACATGCTGAGCAAGACATGATGCCCCACCTGCTAGGGATGGCACGCACCCAGCACACCTGGCTGTGTGGATACTGGCAAAGGCTGTTGTCATCCTCACTGTGCCTTGAATAGGTAAGGCTGGAAACACAAACCCACCACCATAGGTAGCATAAGGGATAACAACCTGGATATAATGCTACCCAATGCCAGAAGTCTAACCTGCAAGGTGCATGCAGACCAAACCCACCACAGCATGGAGAATGGTAATATCTGTTCTGTAACAGAAACCTGGGTCAAGGCCCAGAAGAGCACCCTAATACTACCAGGTTATGCCTCGTACCATGCTCTACAGCTCCAAAACATGGAACACACTACAATAGGAGTGTGGCTATCAGTAATTGTCAAGGATAACCACACCCACAGGTTGGTACCACAGCAAGAAGCAGCATGAACTATCCACGGGCAAGTAACAGTGGCTCAAACTGTGTCCCTGTTTGAAGCCTGCTACAGACCACACTCACAAACCCAGGTACCCCAGCCAGCCTTCCTGAAGACAGTGCAGAGTTTGAATGTCTCAACAAATACCAAACAAGGCACACACAAAGTATGACATAGGTGGCAATCCATTATGTATGGAAGAAGTAATCAGGGACCTAGGGACACAAGTGGACGGTAACCTGTCATGTGACACTCACATTGCCAAGGTGGCTATGAAGACCTGTTATATTGCCCACCTTAATATGAAAGGATGCACATGTAGATCAAGAGAGGTCACTGTGCCCCCATACTCTTCCCTTATCAGGCCCATACATGACAACAATGCCCCAGTTCGGATGTACTTTACCTTACACCTGCAGCAGTTAGAAAGACCCCAAATGTACCTCACCAACAGGATAAAGGGTACAAACATTTGACATCTGCAGCATGGCTGAAGAAACCACAGCCCAATTCAGAAGCATACTGCCCAGTCAGAGGTGATGTATGCCTGATATACAAGGCCATGTCCAATCCAGAATGAATGGACATGCTCCACTGCAGAAACCCCAAATCCAGCAGAAACACCACAGTGAGATATCTGAACCTCCACACATAGATAAATAAGATGTGCTGGAGGGACAGATCCATAACCCAGAGGCTCCTTACACTCTGGAACAGAATCCCAGTCCATGATAGGCTGAGCTCCACACTCATACTCAACAACAGAAATCTGGTGTAGTGCATGGGAGATAGTAGGTGTACACTGGTGGCCATCCCTGTGTCACATCTAGTAAAGTAAACCCTACATGGGCATAATATGCACATTGCAAGGGGTGTCAAAACCACACACAGTCTGTCCATGCTCAAACAAGGCCAGGGCAGATAGCCTAGTATGAACCTATGAACCTATGACGATACAAATTGTGCAGGACACAAAGGATTATCACACAGCTGTCCTACCTGATGGTAGGAACCATGGTGATAATCCACAGATATGCACTGCAGCACTCTAATATCAGCAGGCCTGTATGTAGACTATGCTACAACAAACAAGGTGTACGACTTCCAGTAGGTAACAGTGCATATATGCAGGCACTATAAGCCTGTACCCAGACATTCACAGGTCAGACGGGCTGGGTGCAGCCACACCCCCCCACAAGTGTATAGACCACGTACCTTCGTAATGCTGAATAACTGGCCTGATTCCCAAGTGCTCATACCTGTAATAATACACATTTCAAATAACAGACACTGAGCCCTCACTCAGCAGTTCCAGACTTAGTATGATGTATGCTACCTGTCCTGGCACCACAATATCCTTGACATGTATGGAGACTCTCCCTCCTGTCATAGTTAGTTCTGTGTTTTGGTGCTGTCATGCATGGTATGAGGTGTGACCTTGTAGTGCTAGTTTGCTCTTGTGAGCCTTGAACCTGTTGTGTAGTACTGCACAGATATCAACATCCTCAAACATCCGCCTTGCAGAGTCGAGTGTGGACAGCATGCAACTCGCAGTTGACATGACCATCATTGAGTATCAATATGTACATTTTCGTATCCCCTGTACTACCTATGTAGGTGGCCATCTCTTGACAGCCTCACCACCAGTATGCAAAGATGTGCAGACAGTACACTATGGTAATTACTATGGGTGTACAAAACAATACAATGACATTCATACTGTAACTGCATCAGGCATGCTGGTATATACCCACAATGATATCATTACACTGTACTGTTGTCAACATTATACTATTACAACACTTCTATGTAGTCACCCTGTGCATCAGCACCATGTTAACCTGTTCCTGCACCGATGTTACAGATTGCAGGAGGTGGCACAGTTTCATCATATGCACAAGGTGTGTACCTGGTATGTCTGAGTCTGCCACTGATACAACCAATTGACATGTGTGTGTGTGTTGGTGAGGGACAGCAGTACAAGATGGGGCAATGTTGATGCAGTGTGTGCATGTATGCGGTAGCCCTCAGTGTTATCAATTTGCATGTGTGTATGCATGCACACAGTCCCACATCATGGCTGCCATATACAGGTGTTTGTGGATAGCCACAGACTGTACCTGCCAGGTCATACAGATCACTGTCTGTGGCCACGGACACGGTACCTGTGCCTGGCAGGGGTGCTACGGACCGTATCAGGTACTAAGCCAGACTGGGTACTGTCATCAGAAGCAGGTGGTTGGTGACTGGAGACAGGTCCCTGTTGGGACTGTCCAGCGCCACGTGCACGTGGTCTCCTGGGGCGGTCTGATGACAGCACAGACCCAGCATTGCTGGGGCTGCTGCTGGCACTATGTGAGCAGCCGCGGGCCTGTTGTCGTCCACGACGGCTGCCAGCTGCTGCTGTTGCTGGCATATGGCCACGTCGATGCCTCAACCGTCCACCATTGCCCTGGCTCATGGACATGTAGTTGTGGAACAGATCTAATGTGTCCCCCCAATGTCTGTCAATGTCCTCGGTGAAATTACGGATGGCAGCCGCAACATCACGCATACTGTCACTCATAGCTGTGCGACATGCTCTCAGCTCCCTCAGACCCTGTCTGGTGTACCGTTCCATATGTGACTGTGCCTGCATTACAGCCCGAAACATAGCTGAGGTTGAAAGACCTCTGTGGGCACGTCTGACAGGGGCAGTACGCCCATGGATGCTCCCACGAGAACCCCTTTACATCTGCCTGTGTGGTACCATGTCAAGACCCTGGCCATGGCTGCTGTGTGGGGATGCATGTGCCACCGATTCCACATTACCCTGGTCAATGCCCACTGTATCCTGTCCATCACCTAGGGACATTGGTGACAAAGGATATATTGGCAGGATGACTGCGCGCATTGATGGGGTCGACAGCTGTGTAGTGTCAATTGGCTGACCAATGACGGACCCTGGCACACCTACCTGTGCCATTACACAGGTATCATCATTATCATTATCCACAGAAGCTGATTCAGGTTCCCTGCTGCACATCACCAGAGCAGCACCAGAACCTGTGGGAGTAAGACAGAAAACGCAGTTTACAATGTGTACACAATGTCACCACTGATACACACATGCACACATGCACACATGCACACATGCACACATGGGCACATGGGCACATGCACACATGCACACATGCACACATGGGCACATGTACACATGCACACATGGGCACATGCACACATGGGCACATGCACACATGCACACATGGGCACATGCACACATGCACACATGGGCACATGCACACATGGCACATGCACACATGCACTCATGCATATATGGGCACATGCACACATGCACACATGGGCACATGCACACATGCATACATTACACATGCACACATGGGCACATGCACACATGCACACATGCACACACCTCAGTATATGAGATATCAACACACAGACACAAACACACCTGCAATCAAACACATAGCACTACTTCTTCAGCCTATTATTACTGTTAGTATCAAGAGTATTGAAGGTAATGGTATTGCACACTCAATGCATTGATAGGCTGCCTTGCTGTTACACCAGCGGGACCTGTAGAAATGAGACATTTATTGTCAGTGGGCACAACTGTGCCATTGATACTGTGGGTATGATACAGTTCAGTAGTGCAACAGTTAGCTTCCACAGGTCTACTGCTGATATTGAGAATATCACTCTTGCACAATAATTACCAAGATTACAGATGCAAAACGAGGACACACCTCACACATGCATAACCTAACAGTGTACAGAACGGTCAACTATAGACATGGCATGTTACCTGCACGCTCCGTGTCCTGCTGCTGGGTGGCTCCAGCCTCCATCATTACACATGTATGCTGCTGCTGTTGCTGTTGGGCTGGAGCCGCAACACTTAGGAGTAGTCCTTCCAGTCTGGTGAGGGGGGGTATCTATACACCCCACCACCTGTGGCAAGCTGCTGCCTGTGGATATCTGATGCACGCTGATGGACATTTCTAATTAAATCACTGCAGTGATGACGTACCTGCTTATATGTCCGGTTATGTGTGCCTATGTCATTTACCCGATGGACCAGGTCTTGCCATAGTGCAGCCCTCTCCTGCTGGTTCTGGCTGGTGTGGGAAAAGAGTATTGCGAAATCCCACACCAGGCTCTGGTGTATCTCTTCCTCCTCTGCAGCGGAGTACACAGGGTTCCGCTGGTGAACCATAGCCCTGAAAAGGAGAAGGAAAATATGTCAGCAATATCTGTCAGCAAACTATGGCACACATAATACACATAATACTCGACTGCAGTGATATAACTTAACCACCATATATAGCATCTGTCTGTCTATTGGGGGATACACATGTAAATGACCAGATATCAGTGCTCATCCAACAACTGTGCAACAGTACCTGGCACACTCCGTACGACAGACTAGTATACTGCAGCAGTCAGCACACTGGTTCAGGTACAATGCACAACCTCACACTGGGGGTTTGTATCAAGGTACTGTATGGGGAACATTATCAGCCCATGCACTGCACACAATGCACATTACATATTTCACTGGTAATGCACACTACTCTTACTTGCCATAACCCTACCTACACCACAGTGACATACAGGGTAACACAGCACAACATATGGCAATGTAGTATGTGTTGATCACAATACCTCACACATCTGTCTCTGGCCTCACACCAAGGACAGACACTACCATGACAGACAGACAGTCATGGTGAGCAATCACACCAGTACATAACATGCACCCAGTCACTGGCACACTCATTCCACCTCACATATTTTGTTTGCAATGTGTTCATGGGTGTGCATTGTGTCTTAGGTAGGTAGTGTGCTTTTGGCCCTGGGCCTACAGCAGCATACTGTTATGTTACACTGCCCCTTGTGACACATGTGTTATGATCGTACCTGCTCCTTACAAACAGTTACACAGGGTGACTCATATGGCATATTACCTATCTGCATAACATTCAGCAGGGGTATGTCTGACATCTACTCATCGGGAGCCTTGCTTCTTAATTCTGTGTGGTTTACTACAGGGTATGTCGTATCTGTGGGTAGGGACATGTACCTCCACCATGTGCTCTATACTGCAGTGACAAGGACGACAGACATAGGTAATTTGTGTTGTGGATGTTGGAGGTGTTACCATGGTTGTTAGACAACTGTCATGGGTGTGACCAAACTATGTATATCCAGCAGTGGTAACCTCTATGTAGGTAGTCTGTGTGCGCTCTGTGGTCTTGTCAGTCACTCTGCATAGGTATTGTGTTTGAGTGCATTGACACAGTTACTTGCGTATGTCTGTGTCCTTCTCCATATCTGTAGCTGTCATGGGAGGTACATACCGTGTAGGACATTGTGGGGTGTAGAGGGGTACAGTGACCTACATGTCCATAGCTGACACAACATGTCCGCTGACACATTCCTTGTACAGGTATTACAGGACTAGTGTGCCACTGTGTATATCAATGGGGAGCCTTTTGTACACTTGTTGCCCCTGTTCCCCCCTGACACATGCAGTGGTGGGCAGGCATGCACATATGTGGTGGTTACTGGTGTCAGTGTTTTTGAATGGGGTATGGTACTCCAGTATCCACACTGGTGTTCACTCCATGCCTTTGACACCAGGCACCTGTTGCAATACATCTGCACACATGTGCCTCACACAGTATATATATATATATATATATATATATATATATATATATATATATATATATATATATATATATATATATATATATATTGATATGTTTATATCTGTATATATATATATATATATATATATATATATATATATATATATATATATATATGTTTGTATATATGTATATAATATGTATATATAGATGTAGATATATACATATAGATGTGGGGAGAGAGGGAGGAGAGAGAGACAGAGGGAGAGGGAGAGTGAGAGGGGGTGGGACAGAGTGAGAGATATAGTCATATACAGACATATCTGTTATCAGTCAGATCTATCTGTATATGTATATGTATCTACATATATCTATATATGTATGTGTACATTACATATATCTGTACGTACATATTCTATCAATCTCGATGTCTGTGCAGTAAGTGAAACCTGGTTCAAGGCTCCTGAGAGCACACCAGCGGTACCAGGCTATACCTTGTATCATGCTTTTTGGCCCCAAAACTAAGGCCAAAACAAAAATGGAGGGGGAGTGTCCATATTCATGAAGGACACCCACACCTCCAGGTTAGTGGCAACACATGAAGCATCAGAGACCATCCAGGTGCAAATAACCGCGGGCAAACCTGCTATACAACTGGTAGTATGTTACAGACCACCCTCCCAGTCTCAGGAACCACAGTCAGCCTTCCTGAAGACATTGGAGGATATGAATGTCCCACCACACACCATCATATTGAGACTTCAACTACCCTAACATATACTGGGTGCATTATTCTAGCCCAAACACCCTAGCCCAAAGGTTCCCGGAATTCACTACGTCAAATGCAATGGAACAGCTAGTCACCTCTCCCACAAGGGGAGATAATATACTAGACCTGATCATCACAAACATGGGGACAATGTGCTACACACCAGAAGTATACCCCTCACTAGTCACATCTGACCACAGACTAATCACCCTGGATATACATATCCCACCTCCCCCACAACACAAAAGACTACAGTGGGAAACCTCTCACATGCCGACTTTACACTTCTTAAAACTGAGTTAGTATCCTTTAAGCCCACTGGGCCAGTGGAAACCACATCCCACAATGCAGACTCCTTCACAAATGCTTTCTACAGACATCTCCAAGAATGCATGGATCATGCAATCCCAAATTTAACCAAGACCCTCTCCACCAAGGGCAGGCATCCTGTCTGGTGGACCCCAGCCATGAACAAATTGTATAAAAACAGAAGGTAGCTACTGCACGACAGAGCAGAATTCCATAAAGATAAGGCATCTCTGATCAGCACTAGTAGAAAGATACGTTCTCTCATACAAACATGCAAGGCCAACAATGAGAGGGAAATCGCTATGGACACTACAGATAACCACCAGGCCTTCTTCTGCTATGTTAGACACCTGGGTGGAAACCCTCAGATATGTTCAGAGTTAGTTCACAGTGACAAAAGCTACACTGAACACACAGATATTGCCAACATTCTGGCAGACAGGTTCAGTGCAGATTTCTCCCCTCCCTCACCCCCACATGTGGAATTACTTATCCCAGCTGACTGTAACCTCCCTGTCATCTCAGATGTCCAGCTGAGAACCGCCCTCAGCAAAGCTATAAACACAGCATCAATGGGACCCGACGGTATCGCAGACTCAGCCAGTCACAAGTGGTGTCCCACAGGGCTCTATCCTGGGACCACTCATGTTCGGCATTTATTTCTGAGATGTGGAAGCAAACATGGGAGGGTAGTGGCTGACAATGTTCAAAGATGACTGCATACTAGGCGCCATAGTCGATACACCAGCTGACACATACATCCTACAGAAAGGCCTCACTGAAACCGACAACTGGTGCCGGAGTCATGGCCTTAAACTGCATGCCACATAATGTATAGTCATACCCTTTCGGACGGACAAGGTACCCACATATCACATAGACAGTAACCCACTGAGTACAGACAAAGTAATCAGAGACCTGGGGACACTAATCGATACTGACCTCTCATTTGACACCCACGTTGCCAAAGTGGTTGGATAGACTTCCTACCTTACCCACCTTATCATGAAGGGATTCACATCCAGATCAAAAGAGGTCATTGTACCCCTATACTCCTCCCTTATCAGGCCCATGACTGTGTACTATGCCCCATTTGGTATGTACCTCACCTGGCACTTGCAACAGCTAGGGGGACCCCATAAGTACATCACCAGGAGGATCAAGGTTCTCCAACAAATGTCATATGCTGCCATACTAAAGAAACTCATGCTCTATTCCATAGCATACCGCCTACTTAGAGGTGATCTGTGCCTGACGTACAAGGCCATGTCCAATCAGGAACTGATGGACGTTCCACCTCATACAATCCAAATCCATCAGAACCACAACAGCTACAGATTTAAACCTCAGCACACATATGAATAGGACATACTGTAGGGACAGATCCATAACTCAGAGGCTTCCCATACTGTGGAACAGGATCCCAGTTCATGTTAGGCAGAGACCCTCACTGACACTCTTCATGTGAATTCTTGATGAGTGGATGGGAGATCATAGGTTTACACCAGGGGTCATCTCTGTGTCACTACTAGACAGAGGCACAGTAAACTAATGCTATTATGTACGGGGGTCTTCACTGTGTCACTACTATACAGAGGTGCAGTTTTCTAAATCTATTCTATACACTGTCTGCAGATAGCCTAGTACTAAACTATAACACTGTGAAACTATATATGTCTATGCATTTTTACATCCCTCTCTATCTATGTATACACATATGCATATTATATATATATATATATATATATATATATATATATATATATATATATATACATATCTCAATATACATACTTATACACATGATATATATATATATATATATATATATATATATATATATATACTCCTTTTTAGTTCCACATATGTATACACACAGTAATGTACTGATGAACATCCATTACTGTACAACCTACTTGTACATTGCACTACAACCTACATTGCTATGTGCACATAGCTACCTTCACATACATATGTATGTAGAGCCTTCAGTGACAGTTGCAGTATGTTCCCGGCCCTATGCACATCTTCATATACATAGATACAGACCAATAACACATCTGGAGGGTTCACAGTATGTAGACTATTATAGTGTACTTTACATTACCTGTGTTTGTTGCAGCTGTTTGCGTAGGCTTGCAGTTACTTGGCCTGCTGTCAGCCTCTTTGTTTTGTTGTTACTGTTTTTTTTTTTATTTATCTTTCTCTTTCTCTTTCTCTTTCTCTTTCTCTCTCTCTCTCTCTCTCTCTCTCTCTCTGTCTCTCTCTCTCTCTCTCTGTCTCTACCTCCAGAGGGTGCAATGACAGTATTGCATCTGTGGACTGGGAGTACAGGATGCTTTTGTAGGTATCTGCACATGTCCATGTGATGGCCCCTGCACCAATTGTTAGCCAGCATTTACTAATTGCATGCAGCCTGTTGTGTAGTGATTGCAGTTCTCACTGTGATTTCAGGACAGTGCTATAAAAAGGTCTGTTAGGTAGGCGTAGCCCTTTCAGATTATCAGGGTGGGGACCATGCTGGTTTGCTGTGGACACTGTTCTGTGAGTGTAAGGGTTGTATGTCTCTCATATTTCAGGCTGTGTTGTAGACACTGCAATGCATGTTGTTCTGTAAGCTGAGTATTCCTTCCTCCAGTGTCCTCTTCTCCGTGTGTATGTAAACTGACACCTATGACTAGTAATACTGTGTATATGGGTGTGTGTGTTTTCCTGTGGGGATTGTTGTGTAACTGGTATATAGCAGTGGCTCTTGCAATCTGTTGCTATGGCTTCCATATTTGGCCTTTACATCCACTCCTTGTATGCCTGCTAGGTGTCTTTCCTGTAATGTGTTGCTATGGCTTTCCTATTTTCCATTTACATTCACAGCTTGTAATGCTTGCTAAATCTGTTTGGGAAGCAATTCCCTATGTGTTTGTTGCGGTAGGGTGTTACTGCATGCAGTGTAGCCTGGCCATGGTGTGGGCCTTGACACTTACAAGGGTATTTGATCATGCTGTTGAGCAGGCCTCAGATACTCTCAGGTGCATATTTTATCAGCCTCATGGAATGGTACATATCAGTGGGATACTCCAATGAAATATTCTGATATTCTGCAGTTGTGACTGTGGGTTATTTCGAGCATATGTATTACTACACCATTTGTGACGTGCAAGTGGTGCATACTTTCAGTAATTCATAGCTACCATTGCATGTGTAGTTACACCTTTCTGCCTACTGTTAGTACATTTGACAGGGTGTCAGTGGGGCACAGTTGACATTTGTTTTCACATCAGGGACATCCCTGTAACTCAGTCACAATTGCTATGCCTGGGCTCTTAACTATTCAACTATGGCAGTGTTTATCCTGCTCTGAGTATGTGTGTGGCTTGCCAGATGATACTGTGACATTATTACCTAGTAGCTACCAACTAGCATGGCTGTTTCTCATCACACAGTACTATTTTACAAATCCACTAGATTTGACAGTAAATATACATGACATGCTTTGTGTACTAGACTTGCTATATTCCCTTTACATTAATTCCTACTATTTTATGATATATTTCTTTCAGCACAATGTTCTTGTATAGCAGTCATGGCTTAGTGGTAAGTCATGCAGACTAGTGTTTCCAAGGTCCTGGGTTTGAGACTGCCAGAGGTATTTTATTTTGCTGCTGAGAAAACTGCAGGCCTTGTCATTCAGAGTGACTAAGGCACTTTTAAGCAGTTGTAAGCGGGTTAGCGCTGGTTTGCGCGGAGGTCACGCATGCGCACACACGCTTAGCTTCGTGCACACACGCTTAGCTAAGCGCACAGAAGTGCACTCCCACTTACTACTGCTTAAAAGTGCTTACTCCCGCGCACACCTGCGCTATTTTCTTTTAAAGAAAAGAAAATGGGGAGATAGGAAAGTGGTGAAAAAGGGGGCACAAAGAGGGTAGGACAGTAGGAAAACAAGCTCAGGTTTTGCAGGAGGGATGTAGGAAAGGCCCATAGCTGCCCATTTCTTTGTCAGCAACAGCTGTGCATATGTTTGTAATTTGATGTGAAATTTGAAACCTTCCACCCCTGAGAGAGGTGTGAGGACAACAATAATATTTGTTGTACAGCCAATTGTAATTGCCAGTTTACATGTCCAGCAGACATGTGTGCAAAATGGGCAGCTATATATGGGGCGTAATTTTTTTGTGGGTACAGAGTGCCTTTTTTTTTTTTTCAGGTGAGAGTGGTATGTCAGATACAGGAAGTTGGTACAGCTGGGGAGGTAGGTAGGGGAGGTTAACAGACAAGACAAACAAGACACATACAGGGGTGGTGTATGACACATGCGGGGGGGGGTTACACAATTGACGGGGACGGATGTTTGGATATCTCGAGCCCATGAGCCCACAGATGGCAACAGTGGAACTGAGATCCCCACCCATGGGCAGTTACCACTGTGCCTTCACTGCCCAGGACGGGGCTGTGCTGGGGGCTGTGTAGGATGGGCAGCAGGCACACCCGTGAGTTGTGCCACCCATGCCTCAAGCTGGCGTAGGGGCCCAAGCACAGTGTGACAGATCTCCCTACGCACCACAGTCTGGACACTACGGAGGGTGAGTGGATGTTCTCCTCCGGCCACGCTTGCAGAGGGGGGACGAGCCCCATCCCCTGCAGTGCTTCCACCTGCTGGTGGCACAGGGCCACTGGAGGGGGGCCCGGCCTGGGCACTACTGCCAGGTGCACTCGCCAGCTGAGGTGGGAGAGGTGGGTCCGCTGGAACCCGCCTTCCCTGTCATCCTATGTTTTGCATTATTTAATGACAGTTTGGGTTAGTAACGTGCAATACCATTCACAATTAGTTGTAACAGCATGCATTAGTATTCCCATTAACCAAACACCCATAAATTCAAGCCGCTGAACAGCAAGCATAACACATGCATAATTTGAACAACAATACACAATCCAATAACATGCAGGGTTGAGTGATGGCAACAGGCCATCAGGTATGGATGTATGAACAGGGCACATGCATCAACGTACATGCAAATATGTATGAACCAACAGGACAATTGTCCAGGGGAGTTAATTGTGAATACACATACCCATTTCACGTGGAATGGATTATTTGTGGTTATAGGGTAGGGTGAAGAAATATTTCATTAACATCTTCAAATACCTATACATATGCTGTACATTTCTACTAGCTGCAGATATATACACACTACAGGTCTGACTACAGTTTCCTATGTGTAAACTTATGCATGTTGGTGATAGGAATGTTACTGCTACATGAATATACATTTCATTTTTATTCATACACATTCATATCTGGCTCTGTTCAGCTACATCATCCTGCTACATTTGCTTTATATGGCTCTAGACAACTGTGGATGTTTGGTATTTCATACAACCATACTATCTGCATATTGCAAACTGAGAGCAACATATCCAGATTTTGGGACACACATTCCAGCTTCAGTACTTTTTTCCACACATTTTGCTGTTTGGTTGTGCCTGTCACATTCATTTCATTCTGTACTGACTGCAGTATACTTTATTCAGGAGTTATTACTACTTTATTGGTGGATTCATACCTCTTTCTCACACTCTCTCACTTGTTTTATTTTTACAATTCAGGATGGTACTTAATTCTAGGCTTTATTGACATGTTTTACTTAGTTATAACAGTCCTTTCCAACAGTCTCACTTGTGTCATGTTTCAGAATTTAAACGGGGATATATTTCACACATGTGTTTTACTCAGCTTGTGTAGCTGTAATTTTCAGCCTGCTGCAGGTTATGCACTATTATATTACAGGTGGAACATCTTTATTTCAGACTTGTTTCATTTTTTTTTTGGATTACAGGCTGCATCACACTTATGTAATCACACAGTATTAGCAGAGTCTCTCTTACACTGTTACTTGCACTTTATATTAATAGGTGACTACACTGCACTCTTTTGCAAGCTGTCATACTTTTATTTTTTAACAGTTACAGGGAGAGAATTACTAACCTGCCTGGTGGCGCAACCGCACAAGCCTATCGGCATAGGCTCGACGATTCGTGGAACGGACACCTGCAGCTGCAATATAAATGAAGTAATATTGGAATACACATCTCCATAATATCAGCTAGGTTAACTTTCTACATAAATAATTACATGTAACTTACTCAGTACTGGGGCGTTGGGCATTTGCCGGGCCTCCTGGATGCAACGGTTCAGTTGGTCCTGCTTCCGTCTCTTCAGGTCTGCATTGTGGTGACGGACCTGTTCACCAGTCCTTGGTATTCCTGTGGCACTGGTGAGATCATGTGCCAACCGGTCCCACGCCTCAGCCCTATATGCTCCCCACAGGACCTGGCCCTGCATGAGTTGGGCCTCATGATCATGGACGAGGAGCCAAACCATATATTTGGACTCCTCAATGCCCCACCTCTGTGCTCGGAAGCAACTACCCTCTCCTACACCTGCCATCCTGACTGCAAATCGGTTCCACAATCAGTTATGCTGTGTATTCCAACCTATGGGGCTTATACATGCCGTTGCTTTGTTATGCTTCTCTTTCCATTCATTCCTATATATATGCTATTACTGCATTTCTAAGAGCAACTGTCGTGGCTTAGTGGTTCAGTACTTTGACTATGGTGCATGGTATCCTGAGTTCGAGCCTGGACATTGCTTTTTATATTTTATGACTGTCTACACAGGCTAGGAGGTGTGTCTGTGTAAAGGCAGTTTTGATACAGCTTGCTCAACGTTGCCCGTCTGTTAGCTTGTTGGCGTGGTGCGCAGCTCTGCACAAATGGGTCACGCTGGCTTACGCGCCGTTTGGCTGTCAGCATGTTTATTACATTCAGCTCAGCTACGGGCACACAGTTTCAGCATGTTAGGACTCTGCTGAACCCCGGGCACTCATTTTACACCTCTTAAACCACTGCTCACCTACGGGCACTCATTTTACACCTGTTAAACCACTGCTCACTTACGGGCAGATATACTCAGCTTGTTAGAGTGTAGCTCAGCTATGGGCACTTCTGATATTTCTTTTTTTTTTTCACACATTTCTTCATAATACATGGCCCATTTCATTACATTTTACATAAAAATAATTTTATACATGTACATATATGTCAGGGAATTGTTTCGTGCTTATTTCACTAAAAATAAAAATTGATGTTGTGGGGGCTCGAACCATGACTGCTTGCTCTTCAGCCGATGTCTCTACCGCTACGCTATTGCTTCTTGGCTTACTTTGCATATTTAGTTATTATATGCTTTTCCACTGACTGCTAACTGTGGCTAAGCGACGGGCACGCCCGCGCAAACGAGCTCACTCACGGGCAAACATCTTTAAAACTTATAAAAAAAATATAACATGTTCATTTTTACATTTTATGTTAATAGTCTGTGGGGGCATGTGTTGTGTTGTGTTTATTGACATTTACTCGCACTCTGTCGTGGGGGTTTACTTTCGGGACTGTTACTCTTCTGGGGGCGTGTCCGTTTGCAGGGCTCACCCTACGGACACGCTCCCTACTGTCTTACACAGACCGTGTTAGCCTTAGGTGTGAGTCAGCATGCCCTCATGCATATGCATGGCATGCTGACATCACACCGTTTAACTGCAGCCTCCGTGTAAGCCTTGTAACTCTTACACGGAGGCTTCGTGAATCCTGCTGAATGACTATTCATGTTAAGGGTATATACTTCTTTAAATGCATGCTAACATATATCTAAAAATCTTTGTACACTTTGAGGGGTGGGAGGAATGTAAGTACCAGGTTTCTTATATATATTTATGTTAGCATCAGTATTATTTCGATAAATACATTTTAAAGACAAATTTCTACCAAGTAGCTTTAAATCTGTGATCATATCAGTTAAATCTGCCTTTTTGGCAGGGATAAATGACAAACCCTTATTAAGCAAGTTACTTTGCTCATTAGTCAAAGCAAAGGAAGAAATGTTCACAATAAGGTTTGTTGTTACATTCTCCTTCTCTTCGAAAAATGTACTGTTTTGTCTTTTTGTTGTTCCCTCATTATCTTCCCTGCAGTCGGGTTGCTTTTGGTTCGAGCTCTGAATGGAAGAGCTGACCCTTGGGTCTCCTTCCACACTGATATAGAAGTCATATCTAATGAAATAATTTTCTAACTTCATTTATATATGAATCTGGCAGCCATTTCACTCGTGAATCATGCAGGTATATAGCCAAATACATTTGTATATGAAAACATGAATATGCCACTCACTTCTTCACTTAAGAATCCCTGGATCACTTATGATTCTAATCCTTTCAAAAAAAAAAAGAAACATAAACTATGTCTTTTATTAACCTTGCTGACTACAGCAGGCACCCCTGTTTATTCTCTTCCACCACAGACACCCTGCCTGTCACTGAACATGTATTTTTCTTTATGTTCATTTGTAGACTTACAAACATCAACTTCTGACATATATTTTCCTCCAGACTAGTCATCATGCACTCACTTGTCCAGTTAGATCCAACATTCATGTTGTCACGCTAAAAGGCCAGCTCCATCTCATTGACTTTAGCCATGAAAACTTCCTCCAAACATAACTCTGCTCTTTGGAATTTCAGTATCCCATGACATCAGAACTCTTCATTGTCTTCAACTCTTCAGGAAGCTCTTTGTACCAACTTGTAACCACTGCCTTTACTTTTCCATCTTTTCACTTGCTCATCTCTCTTACTATAATACTTTATTACCTTTCCTCATTTTGCATTTTTTTTCATATTGTATCTCATGTCTTCTCTCCCTCTTGCACTCTTTCATTCTTTTTTTTTCTCTTTTACACTTTTTCACTTCAGTTCCTGCTTTGCCTTTGATACCATCTATAGAGACTCATGTTCTTCTTCAGCTCTATTCTAATCTCTTTATATCATTGTTTTCATGTGTTTTGAACTGTGACTGTACAAACTTACTGTACTTTTTCATTTTCATATGTATTCATGCACTTCCTGGATTATGAAAATTACTTGCTGCTTTGTGCTGAAATGTAACACACATGATTTTAGTTGTGCTGTCTGTACATATTTATTTATTTATTTTATTTATTTTAGAAAAGCTCCACAGAGTGAGATACATACAGAAAATCTATCAAACCAAAAAAATAATGATAACAATAACAATCATAATATTGGAGTTAGTATTAGGACACACAATACTATCTACATGACATGATAAAATTGAGAAAGAGAAGGAAGAAAAGAGAAACTTAATAGATATAGTTGATAGAGATTAACTGTGGAGAAACCTATCACACCTTATGTATCCCACCTCAAGGTATGAGTTACCGGGTCAAGGCTGAAAAGGTTTATTGAATCAACCTGCTCACTGAGTTAACACATTTTTAAATAAGAGAAAGCAAACCCCTTCTAGAAGGCAATGATATAACATAAATTCCACATCAGTTTCACAGGTACCACAATAAAGCATCAACAACACCTGTCATAATTTGATTTTGCCCCCCCCCCAAAAAAAAAACAGCATGTCAGAATGCTGACATAAAAAGGAAAACAGAAGCAGACTTTTCAGCAATTTGTATGGATGGAGGACAAGAAGAAGACAAGGTGTCTTAGGTTCATAGGAGGTTACTAGGGCCTTTGCAAGCCTAGCTGTGTAAAAACCTGAGTACCCTTATTGACCATATTTAGATGGTCATTGTTAGCAGAGTAATTCTGTGATCAGCACCAACTGCCCCGTCTGTAAGGGATATAGGTACTACCCCTGGGATGAATTTATGGTAATTCATCCAGTTCTCAAGGTTGCACTTGAGTAGGGTCATGGAGGAGCTCTGCTTAACATGGACTGGGAGCTTATTCCAGAGGAGCGGTAATCACTGGGAGATGTATCTGTCTCTCCAGCATGTTCTGTTAATATCACAGGTTAGGTTGAGATACCTGGACCGAGTTATTCTTGGCTCATTTGATTTGTAGATGTGCAGCAATTCTGTTAGGGCAGAGTCTGAGACTGCTTTGTAGGCCAAGCACAGGCCGCCTCTCAGCAGCTTGTATGATGCAGAGTACAGTGACAGGGCTTTCAGTCTTTCCATGTATGTCATGTTTTGTAGGCCCTGGATTCTCTTGGTAAGAAACCTCTGTGGTCTCTCCAGTTGCTGCAGGTGTCTGGTGAGGTACATACAGAAGGGAGCATTGTACTCGGTTAGTGGCCTGATAAGGGTCAAGTAAAGTGGAGTTATAACCTCCCTGGTCTTGGATGAGATGTCCTTATTTATGAGATGCACAATGTAGAATGCTTTTCTTACCACTACGGACACATGGTGATCGAAGTTTAGATTGCTATCAACTTGTGTTCTCAAGTTTCACACCACTAAGCTTGAGCTTAGAAGGGTGCTATCTATATCATAATTAGCAGGGGCTACTTCTTTGCCAAAGGGGATAATGAGGCATTTTTTGCTTAAGATTTAGTCCGTGAGTTTGGCACCAATCATTTGTCTGCGTCATCCCTTTCTGAAATATGTTAACATCATTGGGGGTCTCTATGATTGCCTCCATTTTACAGTCATCTGCAAACTTGATAAGCCAAAGGCTGTCTACCTTTGCCTGGACTTCAGAGAAATAGATTTCAAACAGTAGAGGGTCCAGCACAGATCTTTGCAGTACCCTAATGGTAACTGGTCTACTGGTGGAGGTGGACTCCCCAATTTTGACAGTTTACATTCTGTCGGTGAGCTAATTGACTGCCCATCTAGTAATGTATGGGCTAATCCCCAGTTGGGAGAGTTTCTCTAGGATACCTGAATGGGGAATTGTGTCAAAAGCCTTGGCTAAATCAAGATAGGTGGTATGTACTGTTTTGTACTTATCCAGGGCTTTGTTGACATTCTCAAAGAAGTCCACCAGGTTTAGTAAGCAAGATCTGCCCTTAATGAAGCCAAAGTGGGTCAGGTCAAGAGTTTAAAGGTCATCTCTGTCCTTGTGGATAAGGTCCATGATGATTCTTCCCATGGCCTTGCAGCTGAGACTGGTTAGGCTTATGGGTTGATAGTTCCCAGGGTCAGTTGAGCAAAAGGATTACTGCTGCTGTTTTCCAATCTGATGGGAAAAGGACAGTTCTCAGGCTATGCTTAAAGAGAGTTCTGAGTGGTTCTGCTAGGTCTTGTTTTAGATTGTTTAGAAACCAATGTGTCAGTGTTCAAATTGTCTTTTGTACAGTGGACCGTTCTATTTTCTGGGTTTGAGATGAACAGCTACCCCAGGAGACAGAGTTCAGTGAGTGTGGAGAGTTAACCAACCAGTGGATATTCCTGGACATGGTATACATGAGGTGAGATTTAAATAGTTAACGACTATCCCACAAGAAGGCATCCAGGAAGTGCGTGAGAGCCAACCACTCAGCTGTTACCGTACGAGATAGCAGTTATGAAGAGCTGGAGTGTTTATTATCCAGCATTTTTGTTTATTATCCAGCATTTTTGTTTGCCTTGCTTGTATGTTTAGACACAACAGGTTGTGGTACAAAGGGCACCTTCGAGTGGAACTATTAGTCGCTGTTTTTTCTTTCTTTCGTGGACTTACTGACGTTGTTGTTGTTTAGTCAGAAGGTTTCCTCAAAAGGACAAGACTTGTTTTGGCAAGCTTGTAAATATATCAACGACAGTCCATATGTTCAAGTGGGCAACTATAAGAGGTCTTTGAAGAGTCCTGGTTATTGTAATTGCAATACGAACATGGTTATATGTAGCAACCTGTTTATCTTGTCCAGCTTTCTACGTTGGTATGACTACAAGAAAATTAAGACAAAGAATCTTGGAACACAATAGGGACATTAAAAACAGGAAGTCAGCCAATTTGTTATTTAATCATAGCAAAGATTGTACTAATTATAAAAAATGTATATTTTTTGTTATAGACAGACTATACACCAAAGAGTTTGGCGGTGGTTATAAAACTATGTTAGAAGTCATGGAATGTTTGTGGCAAATACGACTAGATGCAAGCACACTACCTGGTATTAATGAGACTTTAGCATGTATTTTAAAACACAAGGCACTATGTATTTAAAACATTTGAAACGATGAAATAATAGTGAATTTCTCTGATTTTTTACATTTTTATATATTTTTATACCTGCAGAATTTATGTGGTTGAAGCAATATTTGATTTAAAGTGATTGTATTACTAATAAACTTTTGCACTTGGTGCCAAAAAATCTGTAAAGCAAAACAAAGTTGAAAAGTAAGGGTTAAACTACAAAAGTATTGATAATAGAATTATTGTATTTAATTAGTAATTGGTTACAATGTTAATTGAATTGCATATTTAAAGGCTGTGATGAGTTGTGACAAACTGACTCTGAAGATGCCCTACACAGGTGAAAGCGCTTAGTCAGTTAATGTTAATAAAGTCGTGGTGGTTTTACTTAGGCATTACCAGTGTTTTTGTGTTACTATGCTAATGGCCCTAGGGCCCTCACAAGCCCAGCCAAGTACAACCCCTGTTCCCAAGGATATCAAGGTATTAAGTGGAACCAAGTCAACAACTACTGCCCCTGTCCAAGAGGGACACAGGTGAAATTCCCAGGGTGAATTTGCAGTTTCCCATCCGATCATCCAAATTAGGTTGGCAATTTCCACAAGTTCACTGTGAGTGGTACTGTCTGCTATAAATTCATCACACAGCCGGGCATTCCCTCTTAGGTTTTGGATGTAGCTAAAGAATGCCTCATGATTGTCCTTATCTAGGGATGCTAATTTAGGCTCATAGATAGCCTTAGAGGACTTAAGATATCTGATTTGCTTGTTCAAGCTGTGGAGAGTATTCTTCTCTGTTGAGTTAATTTCCTCCTGTTCCTATATCAGTTTCTTTTTTTTTTTGTTGTATAACTTATTTATACTTACACTCCACCAGGGTGGCTTGTTTTTTGGGAAGACTTGGTTTTGTTCCTGTTAGGTGCAGCTGAGTCAGTGCATTTGTTTAAATGGCTGTATAGGGCAATTATGTAGTCCTCTGCATAAGAGTCATTGTTGTCTGTGTTGACTGGAGTTTTGAAACTTTTTATACCATCGCTTAGTTGGCAATAGTTTGCTTTTGAGAACATTTTCATTTTTTTTTTTTACTCCTGTGGGGGTGTCAGGTTTGATCTTTACTTTAAACGGACAGATTTATTTCATGACCTTACCAGGGAGGGCAACACAGAGGGGGTAGTGCAGTGACCACCCCCATGTTGGTGAGCACTAAGTCCAGGACCCTTTTGGGGGTGTGGACCAACTGTTCCAGGGTATTTGAATTAACCTTGTAGCGATTGTACTTGTCCTCATGTAAGTCACCCAGTCATACTGTTTCACCAGTCTCGAGGTGTATTTGGATTTAATTAAGATGGATACACCTCCACCTTGGTTCTTTCATGCTCATTTTGGGATATGAGCATGTGAAAGGCATTGTAGCCTTGTATGGCCAGGATGCTCTCAGCTGCCTTGAACCAAGTCTCAGTGACTTCACATACATCAGCATCTTTCATGGTGAGGAGCACTTCCATGAAATGCAATTTACCATTTAAGCTCCTAGCATAAAGCAGCATGACCTTGAGTTTGTCTTTAGTGAATTTCTTTATGATGGAAGTTTTGTTTGGATATTGCCTAAAAAAGGCACTATGGGGAGGAAAGCATCTTTGCCAGTATCCAAACACCTTGAGGAGACAGGTGAAGGCATCTCTGGCAAAGCAGCATGGACTGTTGACCATGTTTTCCCAGGCAGACAGATACTGGATCCCCTGGAGTGACACCAGAAGCTAAGCTAATTATTGCGTTCTCTATAACCAAAACATTTGGTTTTGAGGTGTTTTGCCTTAGGGGCTTAATTATTGAGACACTGATATGTGTGTTATGTGTGGTGATGGATTCTGTTTGTGTACCAGTATGTGTATGCTTGTGCTTGGAAGGTCTCTGGTCTTTTGGTAGGCTCTTAGTGAGTACATCTGCATATGTGGGTTTATGTGTCTTGACCTTCTCTTGTGTGAGAGGGATGGTGTGTGTGTGTGTGTGTGTGTGTGTGTGTGTGTGTGTGTGTGTGTGTGTGTGTGTGTGTGTGTGTACGTGTGTGTGTGTGCTGATGACCTATTTTATGTCTTGTTTGTTGTTATGTGGGAGGCCTAATTCTAATCTCATGGTATAGTTACATCTCTCACATACTGTATTTGTTTGCTTTAGGAACAAGTGGTTGTCAGCATACATGAGGCAATTGCTGCATTGCCTCAGGATGCCCTTGTCAATCAGGTTGGCTGAAGATATGTTGGGGAAGTGTCCATTTATTATGGCAGGAATACATTGCAGTGAATAGTGGGGATGGGTAAGATGGACCAGGATTTGCTTATGAGACTAACAAGGGTGGATTTTCTGTGGAAGGCTAAGGGGGAACACTGCATCATTTCCTCAGAATGTGCAGCTGAGTTGTTCGCTGGGTAGAAATGTGCAACTGTGTTGTGCACAGAGAGGCAGTGGAGCTAAGGAGAGTTCTTTAGCAGATATTAAGGGAAATTTGTTGTTTCTAAGCATTTGCATCTATGCATGGCAGTGCTGTTACTCGCAAATATGGTGCTTAAGTACAAGTGAAGTTAAATAGTTTTAACGCAAACTAGCCAATGGGAGAGCCCATAACTGAGCTTTATTCCATCAATCTCCAACTCAAATGGGTCCTGGACTACACACTTCTACCACAAGGGTGTAGGAGGGCCTTCTTAAAATAGGATGGCTGGTTTTAGTGCTCAATTAATACCAAACAGCCTAGATTTGGCAGATGTAAATCAAGCCAAACAGCCTAGATTCAGCAGATCTGAATCAAGCCTATGGTATGAAATACAGAAGTACTAGGATTTCAAAGAGCATGAAGGGTCATACCAAAAATCTTGCACAATGGCAGTCAACAGATCTTAATGTCTGAGCAATAAAATGGTTAGGCAGATCTGAATTAATATGAGCAAATCAAGACAAACAATGGAGACAGCAAAGAAATGTCCCCAAACAGCCAAAACACACCCCTTTAGCAGCTGATGTTTTCCCAGTGTCACAAAGACCAAGATCCAAAGAATCACAAACCCCAGTGTGACACATTCTTCACAGCACAAACACTAAAGCAGGTGTTTCCCACTGAGGAGTCAATCCAGTCTAATGCAGCTCAGTCAGAGAACCAGTATGGTTTAATGCAAGATGGAAAAAGGGAGAGAGAGAGACCATTCCAAAGTTTCCACTATTCACTACAATATATCCAACCATGCTATGAAGTCTTCTAAATCTTCAAATGACTGGAAGCTGGGTAGCTTTTCAAGGGCAGGAGACCCAGGCAAAAGTTGACAACATTGTGAATAGAATAACCGCTGCTTCAGTCCTCCATCTTTTCTAGTAAGATCAAGACAGATTCATAGAGATCCTCATCACTGGGTGTAGTCATCTGACAGATTATGGAACTCTCATACTTCACAGTATTGATTGATTTCAAATATTCAAACCCAACAAGTATCATGGAGACACAGGAAAGCGGTGACTGTGTAATGCTGAAATCTTGGTCGCCGGTAGGACCCAACAAATGGTCTCAAAACAAACAACCAAATGGGGCAATGTTGCAGCACAGCAAGTAAACTGATAAGCCAAATTACAAAATTCAAAAATTTCTAACTGTATTTGCTGGGTGAAATATTAGCAACCTAAGATATGCAGATGATAGAACTGTAAAGTGATGAAGAACCGAAGATCTTGTTGGTGAAAGAAAGCACACAAGATGACTTGCTGATCAATGCTAACAAAAAAAACCATGCCATCTAGCTCTTTTTGTTCTTTGCAAATAGATGGGGAAGAAGCTGAGACAGTCACAGAATTTATTTTCCTGAGCTCAAATATGTAACCTGCTGGATTGCCAATTGGCTCACAGATAGAAGACAAATAATCAAAATAGGGGAAATTACCTCCACAAATAGACCAGTCACTAGTGGAGATTCTGTGGTGGGACTTTTCATGTTTAGCATCTAAAAGCCAATACCAAAGAGCTCTGGCTGACTAAGTTTTCAGATGACTGCAATCTAGAAGCAGTTTTTGAATCTCCAAATGACTTAATCATCCTGCAGGAATGTTTGTCCCAAATCATTCACTGAAACTAAATGCCCAAAAATGCACGATTGCATCCTTTGGGGAGTTATCTACCCCAGGGAACTATCACATTCACAATGCACTCCTAAGGGTTGACCCAGTTCATAGGTACATGGGTTCATGGGTGTTTACTTGGATCTACCTGAAAAGAACGAAAGCTGAAAATGCCGAAAACGAGAAGACCGACACCAGAAGACTGACAATGTAAATGATCGACAGTTCAGAATCCTGACACTGAAAACACCGATGTGCATGACTGTGTAAGTATGTGATAGTGATGGACTTTAGGGTTAGGGTGCGGGTAAAGTAAGTGTGCGTTAGTGACAAACTTTAGGGTTAGGGTGCGTGTAAGGTAAGTGTGCGTTAGTGACGGACTTTAGAGTTAGGGTGCGGGTAAGGTAAGTGTGCGATAGTGACGGCATTTAGGGTTAGGGTGCAGGTAAGGTAAGTGTGCGATAGTGATGGACCTTAGGGTTAAGGTTAGTGCATAGATAGTTGTGTATGTAAGGTTTAGTGTAGGTTTATAAGGTTTTTGGTGTGCTTGTGTTGTCTGTGTGTTTTTCGGAAATGGATTTGTTTTGTTTTGTTGAGTTTCGGGATTGTGGTTTGTCGGGCATTTAAACTGTCGGGTATTTCAACTGTCGTTCTTTTCATGTTGGTGTTTTAGTTGTCGTGCTTTTAGCTTGTCAATCATTTCAGGTAGATCCATTTACTAGGCTAGCGAACACAAGGGCTTTTTTAAGCCTAGCCATGCATCCCAAATCTCTGACAAGTTCTGTTATCCTTGATAAGTGTAAGCAGTAGCTTGAGAGGAAACATTTACAAGCAAGGGAATGAGAGATGAACCATTTACAGACTGCCAATGTCCATTGGAGACATAGGTGCCAAGCTAGGGATGAATTGGGTTGACTCTGGGATACATATCAGTCTCTCCAGCAGGTCCTATTTATATTACTGGCAAGGAATGGGTAATTCTGATGCTGTTTGTAGATATGCAGGAGGTCCATCAGAGTGGGGTGTGACAATGCTTTGCATGTCAGGCATAGATCTCCCCCCAACAGTCTGTAGGAGACAGAATACAGGGATAGGGCCTTGAGGTGGTCTACACAGGGTATGTTACTTACACCCTGTATTCTTTTAGTGAGGAACCTGTGTTGACATTCCAATTGTTAGATATGCCTGGTTACATACATATCAAAGGGGGCACTGTACTCAATGATGGGTCTGATGAATGACGAATATGGTGAAACAATTACTTCCTTGGACTTACATGCCATACCTTTGTTTAAAAGTTGCACAACATAGAATGATTTCCTCACTACTGTAGGCATGTGATAGTCAAAGGTGTGCTCCCAAGTCCCTGACTACTGGGTCAACTCTTAGAGTTAGGGGTGTTTTGGTCAATATGATAGTTACCAGGGATGGATGACTTCCTGAAGGATACTATTATGCATTTCTTGGCATTTCATTTTAGTTCATGGCTCTGACACCAGTTATTTGTCTGTGTCAGGCCTTCCTGGAGAACATTTGTGTCAGTGTGGGATTCAATGACAGCTCCTGATTTATAATCATCTGCAAATATAGTCCGCCAGAGGCCACTGACATTGGCAGTTGTTTGGGATTTGGGAACTTACATGGACAGTCAGCTAAATTTTGACCAATATGTGTTCATTGTTGTAATAAAATCCTTCTATATTACACAGCTTTTAAACAAAAGGGTTATGTCTAGATATAGGGATGTCATTCTACCCCTTTACACATCCCTCATTAGGATAATCACTGAATATAATACCCCTTTGGCATGCATCTGTCCAGACACATGCAACAACTGGCATGCTCACAGAGATACCTAATTAAAAGGATACAAGGCCTAAATAACATGTCCTGCATGGAAGGAATCAAAGCCCTGCCACTACACTCAGTGTTCTACAGACTGCTAAGAGGTGACCTGTGTCTGGCCTACAACGCGTCCTTTGACTCTTTACTGCTGGATTTACTGCACATCAGCAAGTCAAATGGCATCATAAGTACTTGGTCTAGGGATTTAAACATTTTCTGACACATCAAAAGAACACTTTGGGGGAACAGGTATATCTTGCCAAGGATACCACTGCTCTGGAACAGACTCTCCATCCACATTAAACAAAGTTCAACCCTGTCTGTATTCAAGTGCAACTTAAATCAATGGATGGGAAACAGAAAATTTTCCCCTTACTGTCCTCCTGTACAACTAATGGACAGAGGCAGCTCCTAAATGTTTTATCCCATGCACGGGTCCCTTCAAATTGTCTATGGTATGATCCCAGTTATTCTCGTTAGGGGTAATATATAATTACTAACTATGGGATAGGTGAGTCCAATCAATGACCAAATGGGATAGGTTATTTCGAGCACAAAAGGGGAAACTGGCTAGGCTAAAAACACCCCGCAAGGGCAACTAGCCTAGTACTTACCTACAAACCAATGAACTTATAAATATTTCTGTAGATGGTGATTGCAGCCATGCAATTAAAATACCCTTGCATTTTGGAAGGAATGCTAGGGCAATCCTGGAAACAATTTTGATAAGAAAAGATATTTGATTGTCAACAAAGGTCTGTATAGTTAAAGATATGGTTATGACAATTGTGACATATGTCTTGAGAGAAGCTGGATTTTAAGTAAGTCTGTGTGTGTTGGAAAATTGATACATTTGAACTCTGATGTTGAAGAAAACTGTTTAGGGTTCTGTTTACTGTCAGAATATTTTCAGTAAGTAATTAAGGATATACATTCAGACTGCTCACTGGCAGGTCTCATTGTAAAACTAAAACTCAAATACTTTGTCCACATAATGTAAAGAGAGGTTTCACTGAGAAAGTCATTGATGCTTGTGAAGACTGAAGGCAAGAGAAGAGGGGAACAGCAGTAGCAAAGGTGGAAGGGCAGCATTACTGAGGTAATGAACATGAATTTGCAAGAACATAAAGAACCTGTTGTTGACAGACAGACCTGGTGTGCTAAACTCTTTGATGTCACAAAGAGTCATATTTGACTAAATAACTAAAAACACAAGAAAAAGAACAGCAACGGCAAGAGGTAATGCAGACACTGTATCTTCCTCTCTAGCAGAGGTTGAGCTATACAGCATCTTGATTCTTTTTGCATTTATGTCAGACAATGTTCAGTGCAGTTGCACGGCACCTTAATGAATACAAGTAACAGCAGTTTGTTATACATTTTTCTTATGTTAGCACACAGTAAGTTGTGGGTGACTCCATAAAGGAGCCACACCGGCATAATATTGAGCATCACCACGTCACCAGCTCTTTACTATCCTTGCCGTCTCTAGTGCCCTACTCCTGCACAAAGGCATTCGAAAAGAGGTCCACTTTGGCCAGTTTCATCAGAAAAATGTAGTTTTTGGCACTGCTGATAGCTCCTTTGTATATTCAGTTTGCTGCACATTCTACTTGTCACTATATTGTGAAGAACTCTTGCTTTCACAATGCACTGACTAATGTCTGAATAGTCCTTTCAAACATCTCTTCTTTCAGGCTGACCTAGCATTCAGGTGACATGGTCAGTGAGGTCCCATATGATCTGTATGAATCTATCTTGTTCCAAAGGTCACTTCTTTCAGGGTATAGTTGTGGGAGAGTCAGGAAAGAAGTTGATGGAGTAAACATTGTATTGCTTAGTGTCTTTCTCCATACTTCTTTATAGGTTCATAGGTTCATAGGTTCGTACTAGGCTATCTGCCCTAGGGCATTTATAAGCCTAGCCAGAGTGTGTGTGGCTTTCACCACCCCTTAGGATGAGAATACTACACCCTTTTAGGGTTTAGTTTACTGTGCCTCTGTCTAGTAGTGACACAGAGATGACCCCCGGGATAAACCTACAATCTCCCATCCACTCGTCAAAATTTCTCTTGAATAGAGTCAGTTAGGGGCTCTGCCTAACATGGACTGGGATTCTGTTCCAGAGTGTAGGGAGCCTCTGGGTTATGAATCTGTCCCTCCAGCACGTCCTATTTATTTCTGTGTTGAGGTTTAAGTCTCTTGCTCTCGTGGCTCTGATGGATTTGGATTTTCTGAGGTGGAGCATGTCCATTAATTCCGGATTGGACATGGCCTTGTATGTCAGGCACAGATCACCTCTGAGTAGGCGGTATGTGACTGAATAGAGCTGGAGTTTTTTTCAGTCGGGCAGCATATGACATATGTTTAAGACCCTTTATCCTCTTGGTGAGGAACTTTGGGGTCTTTCCAACTGCTGCAGGTGTCGGGTGAGATACATCCCAAATGGGGCATTGTACTCAATCATTGGCCTGATAAGAGAAGAGTACAGGGGCACAATGACCTCTCTTGATCTAGATGTGAAACCCTTCATGATAAGGTGGGCAATATAGAAGGTCTTCCTAACCACTTTGGCAATGTGAGTGTCAAATGAGAGGTTACTGTCAACCTGGGTCCCTAGGTCCCTGATTACCTCTTCCGTACTTAATGGATTACCACCTATGTGGTAATTTGTGGGTACCTTGTTTTTCCCAAAGGGTATGACTATACATTTTTGGCGTTCAGCTTAAGGCCATGGCTCTGGCACCAATTATCCGTTTCTATGAGGCCTCTCTGAAGGATGTTTGTGTCCGCTGGAGTATCAATTATGGCACCCAGTTTGCAGTCATCTGCGAACTTTGTCAGCCACAATCCTCCTATGTTTGCCTGTACCTCGAGAAATAAATGCCGAACAAGAGGGGTCCCAGGACTGAGCCTGTGGGACACCGCTTGTGACTGGCTTAGAGTCTGACATAGCTCCAGCAACTCTGACCCTGTGGGTTCTGTCCTTGAGCCAGTTTGCAACCCATCTTGTGACATATGGGTTTACATTTAAGCTGGTGAGTTTGTCTATGATGCCCGAGTGGGGTATTGTGTCAAAGGCTTTTGCAAGGTCAAGGTAGGCTGTGTGAACTGCCTTACCCTCATCAATGGCCTTAGTGACTGTTTCAAAAAAGTCGACCAAGTTCAAAAGGCAGGATCTGCCCTTGACAAAGCCAAATTGGGTAGGATCCAATATCTGTAGGTCCCCAATGTCTTTGTTTATGAGTTCCATAATGATCCTCTCCATAGCTTTGTAGACCAGGCTCGTCAAGCTTATGGGGCGGTAATTTCCAGGGTCCGTAGAAGCACTGCCTTTGTGAAGTGGGACCACTGTTGCCGTACGCCACTCTTTGGGTACGTATCCTGTAGTAAGGCTAAGATTAAACAGCAGCCTTATGTGTGAGTTTAGTTCCTCTTGGAGTTCATGTAGCACACAGCCTGGGACACCATCCAGTCCCATTGATGCTGTGTTTTTAGCTTTAGAGAGGGCGGCTCTCACCTGGGCATCTGAGATGTTAGGGAGGCTACACTCTGCTGGGATAGTTATTTCTCCTTTTGGGGGGGGGAGGAGAAATTTGCACTGAACCTGTCTGCCAGAATGTTGGCAATGTCAGTGGGTTCAGTGTATTTTGTGTCATTTTGGACTAACTCTGAGCATATCTGGGAGTTTCCACCCAGGTTTCTAACATAGCTAAATAAGGCCTTGTGATTGTCTTTTGTGTCTTTTGCGATTTTTCTCTCAAAGTTGGCCTTGGATGATTTTATGAGTGATCGTAGTTTTTTGCTAGTACTGATCAGAGATGCCTTCCCTTTTAGGGATTTTGCTCTGTCATGTAGTAGCTTCCTCCTCCTGTTCTAAAGTTTGTTTATGGCTGGGGTCCACCAGACCAGGCGCCTGCCTTTGGGGGAATGGGTCTTGGTTTTATTTGGGATTGCATGATCCATGCATTCTTGAAGGTGCCCATAGAAGGCATTTGCAAAGGATTCAGCAGTGTGGGTTGTGGTTTCCACTGGCCCAGGGGCCTTGAAGGATACCACTTCAGTCTTAAGAAGTGTGAAGTTGGCTTTTGAGAAGTTCTTCACTGTGGTCTTTTGTGCAGGGGTGGGGGCGGGATGTGGATTTCCAGTGAGATTAATTTATGGTCTGATCTTACCAAAGAGGGATATACTTCCAGTGTGGAGCATTTTGTCCCCATGTTTGTGATGATCAGGTCTAGTATATTGTCTCCTCTTGTGGGAATGGTGACTAGTTGTTCCATTGCATTTGAGTTTATGAATTCTAGGAACCTTTGGGCTAGGGTGTTGGGGCTTGAGTAATGTTCCCAGTCTATGTTTGGGTAGTTGAAGTCTCCCAAAATGATGGAATTTGGAGAGACATTCATACTCTCCAGTGTCTTCAGGAAGGCTGTGTGGGGTTCCTGAGTTTGAGAGGGTGGTCTGTAGCATGCTACAAACTGTAAGGCAGTTTTGCCTATGGTTAGTTGCTAATCATTAACTCCTTCCTGTAGCTGCTTGCATTTTGTTTGAAGTTACTTTGCACTGATTGATTAATTAAAAGATCACTCAGCTTGATATAATGTGCATAACATTTGTAATAAAAACAGAGTGTGGATTACGGGAAAAGTAAAGGAGAGAGGGGGTTGTGAAATACACCAGTATATTTCACTATTTTTTATTTTATTTTATTAATCCTTTGTTGACTGGGGTAGTCCAAATAGGCTAGTGGTCCCTTTTCAAGGGGGGCCCGAGGTGGCATGTATACTACTAAGAAATGTAGCTAGTATATTATGGAACCTCTCCTGTTTTTTCAGTAAGCACTGCAAGATCTTTTACATCCACCTGTGCTACCAGCAAATCAAGTAGCTAGGACTTTGGTTTTAATGTCTCATCAGAAGAACAAATAATCTAGCTATGTGCACATTGTAAAACATGAAATGTAATTCTTCTATGCTCCTGTGTAAGACGTTGTTAGACATCACGGTATACACAAGCTGAGGTTCATGATCAGTAAATCAAGTCTAATCTAGAGCATGTATTTATTTATTTATTCTTTGTTGACTGGATAAGTCCCACTAGGCTAGTGGCCTCTTTTCAGGGCAGACCTGAAGTGGTATTTATACCACTAGGAGAAATTTGGCCAGGGCCAGATAGGCACGGTGGGATCTTTTACATCCACCTGAACTGCCACCAGCTGAGGCAGACAGAGCATCGGTTTAATGTCTCATTCAAATTACACTCTCCTACAAACTATTTGTGCATCACAATTTGAAAAAGAAAATGTGTTGAGACTGAATCTGCATAACCACAATACCATTTTTAAGCAAAATCACAGTAGTTACTGTTCTGAAATGTAGGGTACAGCAGTTTAGTAATACTTTTGAAATACTGGAATATATACTAGCTCAAATGTTTTCCTTAAATATCTCATTCAGCTTGTGATTCATGCTGCTTTGCTTAAGTTAACTTGTCAGCTTGCATCTGGAGGCCCGTTTAAATACCCTGTTATTCTACTTCTAAACATAAAAGGTCAAGCAGTGTTAAACATGCATTTTCACACTATGCATAATTACAACTATTCTTTCAGTATTCTTTTGAAAGAGTTGTTCTTCCTCTAAAATTATACATTTCCTATACAGAAGCCTTGTCACACTGGCTATTGTTATCTCCAAGTTTCAGTAAAATTTGAATGCAGGTGGGAGTGAGAAGCTGAAAGTTAAAGGTGGTAGACAAGCAAAACAAAAAAAAACTTCCCTTAAAGAATCATTCCCATTGTTTTAGTCTCCATGTTTATTATGCAGACACAGAACTCCCCTAGGGCTATTACATCCTATCCAAAGGAATAATACAGTGAAGAGTAGTTACATGATGGAAGTTATGCCAATTCTCACACAGGCCGATCTTACAAATGTGGTACTTCATTATTGTGTGACATCCTGCCTTTGTAATGAACATTTATGGTGTTCAAGGATGCCATTTTAAAACAGAATTTTGCTGAATCATTTTCGCATTTATCTCTAACAGATAACTAGGTGGTAAACTGGTATCTCCAATACCTGACTCATTTTAGCACACAACAACATACAGATTGTTTTTTAATGCTTAGAATCCAGCCCCAGTCTTAAACAAAATAAACACATAAGGCATTAATGAACTGACTCAATAGAATGAGTAGCAAATGGAATAAAGGCACAGGCTTAATCCAGTTTAACTGATTCAGTATTTCTGCACAGATTTTAATACCTTCTAGCCAGTATTAAACAATATAATTACATTAAAGGCTTTGTCATTTATGAGAGAGTATCTTTAATACTAGGCAGAGCATCTCTATGACCCTATTCAAAAGGAACCTGGACGAGTGGATGGGCACTGTAAATTCTTACCCGGGATAGTGCCTACAACCTTCCTGGACATGGGCAGCCATTACTAAATACAATCCTGGGTATTGACTAGAGTATCTATGGTATTACATTGGGATGAAATGGCTAGACTTGAATGACCTTTGGGTTGATAGACTAGTAACCTCCTATGATCCTTTGATCTTATGAAATTAAATGAAACTGCCATTCCTTCTGACTAAGGACAGTGAAATGAAATTATTTGGGCTTCTTATGAAGAGTGTCTTGTAGTAGTTCCCAATGAAGTTTCTACTGGCAGGGCCCACTTATAAGAGGCTTCTGGAGGCTTACCCACCAAGTTCTTCAGATTGTACAGCATGCTCTGCATTTAATATTGCCCAAGACTACTGTTCCACTGTTTCGCACTGAAGGTTTGGCTCTGCTTTGCATTTTTTGATTGGCTCATATACCGCAATTACAGCTAATTGACATAGCGGTATATGAGCCACTCTGCTAAACTCTCTAAAAGCAAAGGGATCAGCAGGAATACAATGTCATCAAATTGTTTGTCACTAGAGTTTTTGCATAACTGAGATAGGGTATCGTAGCGAGCTGAATAGTACTTGCCTTGCAGTTTGGATTAGTGAACATGTGTTTTCAATGAACAAGGAGGAAGATCTGTTTTGACCATCACCTATAAGTAAGGATAGTAAGCTGAAACAACCAGCTGGACCTGGGGCTTTCAATCAGTGCTATCAGCCGTGTATTGCAGCAGTCAAGGTACTGTACCCACTGACCTGACTTGATCCGTAGACCCATAGTGGTTCTGGTCACATTTTTCAAAAGGGCAGTGTGAGATTTTCTTTTCTAGTTTTCTTGACAAGTTTGAGCAAAGGGGGAAGGCTTTGGTGGTACTACTGCACTGTTGAGCAACTGCTGCTTTTTCGACTGTCTGCAAACTGCTGCTACTGTATTTGGTCATGTGGAGTGGACATGATTGATTCTTCATGATTTTTTTTATTCCTGACTCCAGAATAGTTTGTAATTGGTGAAAAAAAAGTTGGTTATATTATTATTGGTGAAAACATCATAGTAAGTCTTTCCTGAAGTAAGATAAGTTATGTGTGAACTACAGAAAGGGAGTTAGTATTTCACTGTGCCAAACAACCCTCTAGATTCAGTAAACTCCATGTAGGAATAGCATTATTCCTGCATGGAGTGAATGGTGTCCGTGTGCTCATCCCCCTCTCGGCAGCACGCCTTACATATTAATGAAGGCAAGCTACTGAGAGGGAGCCGCAGACACATATATTGAATGAGTGCTAGGGGGTGTGTTTACAGTGCCCACAGATGTGTAACATGCCCCCTGCACTGACAAAGTGCTGTACGGCACTTTACAAAACAAAACAGTGTCTGTGGACACTGAAATATTTAATGGCAAGTGAAATGATTGCGGGGTGGGGTGTGACAGATACTGTCACCCCCCCTCCCCCTGCATTGTGAAAGTGCCGTACAGCACTTTACATTAGAAAACAGTGTCCGCAGACACTGGTATTATGAATGGAAACTGAATGCAATGCAGGGGGTGTGTCACAGGTACTGTGACACACCCTCTGCATTGTGAAAGTGCCATACAGCACTTTATCATACCTTCCAACTGTACAGATTTTCGCAGAATGTCCAGATTTTTTGCCTCATAATGTTGGTCTGTCCATCATTAAATTTCTGGTTTTCTGGCACACCACTGAGAATTGAAGTCACTAAATGATAAAATTCATTTGAATTACAGACGTCTTATCATTCACAAAATGCATGCTAATACAAAACCGGACATTCTAGCAACTTTCTAAGTTTATAAGTGCAATATTTAAAATCTGTCCCTATTTTTGAGCCTTTGTCCCCAAACAAATGTTAAGCTTTGTCCAGCTTTCTTGCACTAACAGGTTGAGTGCTATGCTTTCAATAAAGAAAGTGCCCTCGGACACTTCATACAAAAGCCCAAAAATAGGGAATAGTTTTTAAATATTGCTCTTACAAACTTAGAAAGTTAATAGAATGACAGGTGTTGGATTAGCATGGATTTTCTGAAAAGTGTGATGCGTGAAACTCAAATGTCCCTCAACATTTTCTAACTGCAGTCTTTAATGATTTGTCACTGATTTGCCAGGGAAACACAATCCCATAACAAATGGACTAAGAATATGAGGCACAGATCTGGACATCATGTGAAAATCAGTATAGGTGAGAGACTTAGGAATGTGAACTCACGTCATGTAGGGGGTGTGTCACAGTATCTGTAACATACCCCCTGCATTGTAAAAGTGCTTTACAGCACTAAACCAAGAAATAAAGTGTCCCCAGATACTTATCTAATAATGTGAAGGTTAACAGTTTACATTTAAATCAATGTTTAATTTTTTTTCTTATTTTTCTTGAAAGTTTAAGCATAACTGAGCGGGTTTGCAGGGGTGGTGCCTTGCTCAGCAGTGCTTAAACTTATCAAGAAGCTATATACAAATGTATAGGTAAAACTTGGACAGCTTAGTGGTTAGAGTCATGGCTTGGCATGTAGTAGGTGCACAATTCAAATACCAAGACAGGCCATTCAGCTTTTATATGGGAAAGCAGTTTTATATTATTTTTTTATTTTATTTAGTGATGTAGTAATTAATATTTGTTAACCAAGATAGTGTATCTGGTCCAAATTCCCACTGTCAGTGGAGATATACGGTGAAAACCCCCATTTAAATACAAGTGTCTCATACAGTACAGTCACACCACAAGGTAATGTAATGAAAACACATAGGGGGAGGTCATGTAAATTATACAATGGCTGGCCATTGATATTCCAAAATGAGCACACTGATTGTTCAGCACAGTCAGCATGCCCATTGTAAATACTAGCATATACCAATGGAAAAAGTTCCAGTTGTCCCAACTTAATTCCAGTGCTATATACTGTAATTTTATTTATTTATTTATTTGTTTATTTACAAAAAAAATGTAATCCAGACACTGAACATAGCAGAGAGACAGGACAGAGAAAATACTAGGAAAATCAGGTATGTTATTCAAAACTAAAGACACGTACCTGATTTTTCTTGTATTTCCTCCATTCTCTCTCTCACCTACCCCTAAACTGTCCAACATTTTTTTTGTATATTAAAAAAAAAAAGGAAAAAAAAATTGAAAACAAAAATGGAGCAATGGCGACCTTCTTTTCTGCATTGCTTCAGTTGCAAAGCACTTTTGTACTAAGTATGCATGGGAATGCAAGTCCCATACACATGCGCAGTACATTAGTAAAAGCCCCGGCATACTGGAAAACATGGAAGGACAGCACGGTGCTGGCATACAAAGACATTTATTTAAGAAAAGTAAATATTTTCTCTTAAATAATGCCATTGTATAATAGTAATAACTGACCCCGTGGTTGTGTTATATTAAAATTTACCCACGGTTGCCTTTATTTAATCACATGGGCTTTGCCCTCATGAGTAAACCAAAACACTCATGGTTAAATCTTAATATACCACACTGACATTGGTTATTGCTTAAGTAAAATATATGCACTTAATAATATATCAGTAATGAGTAATTGATATTCAATTGACTTCTTTTTTAAATGAAAACATTTGTTTGCCCTTAGCTCAGTTTTGCTAAGCACTGCTAAGCCAAGCTAAGCAATACTTAAACAGTACCTGTCTGAGCAATACTTAGCAGTGAAACCACAGCAAAAATCTGGTTTGTATAAAAGGAGGTTGGTTTTGTAATTAAAATATTCCTTGAAGGCAAAAGGCCGAGGTACCAGAATAAATGGTGAAATACATCTTTTAAAGTCAGTGTGTTCCTGTCTCATGGTGGATTTTTGCTGTGGTTTCTAATTTATGGTTCGTTATTTGGAATTTGGTGTTCAATACTTAGCAGTGCTCAGCTCTGCTTAGCTGGTTTGAGCATTGTTAAGAAGTCCCATTCTAAGCAGTATTCAGCTCAGCTAAGCGGATTTGCACATTGCTAAGCACTGCTCAGCATTTGCCACATTAAGCACTGCTTAACTCAGCTTAGCGGGTTTGCACACTGCTCAGCTTTGCTTAGCATTTTTGAAAATGGTCCAATGATGGCAAAGGGCTGGAATATGGCCTTATTTAAACTGCAAAGGTGGGAATACTGGCAGAAAAGTGATGAGGTTAAAAGTACCAACATGACAACTGCAACAAAACCCAAATTAAAGGTCATGCTGCTAAATGCTAGGAGTCTAAACATGAAACTGCACTCATTGCAAACAGTCTTAACCATGGAAAATGCTGACATGTGTGCAGACACAGAAACATGGTTTAGAGCTGTGGAGAGCACCCCAGCCATACCTAGTTACTCATCCTATCATACATTCAGACACCAGACTGTGGGTAGTGAAGCCAAAGGAGGTGGAGTTTCAGTATATATATTAAAGACATACACACCTTCAGGCTGATCAAACTGTATGACGCAGAGGAGACACTCCAGGTGCAGTTAAACATTGACAAGAACCCTATACAAATCATAGCTAGCTACTGGCCCCCCAAATCTGACCCAAGATGCCCAAACCGCCTATCTAGACCTCTTTGACTCTATCAAGATTCAACCCTGTACCCTGATCCTGGGTGACTTTAACTACCCAAACATAGACTGGAAGTGCCAGAACACAAATGCCCAGAGATTACTCAATTTTTGTCAGTGCAAACGCTTTGGAACAGCTAGTTGATACCACCACAAGAGGTGATAATATCTTGGACTTGGTATTAACCAACATGAGTAACCACTGCAGCATCTCTGCAGCATCATCCTTCTTTGTAAGAGGAGACCATAAAGCAGTCATGTTTGAAGTCACCATCTTCAGTGACCCCCTTTGGCCTAAGCAGCTTCACAGCCCCCTCCCCCTCTCTAGGAACTGGCACCAGTATCCAAAATTACACCAAATGACTTATATGAACATTTATATAGATGCATGAAATCAGGAATACCTGACAGGACTAAATCATCCTCCACAAGGAAGAGTAAACCTGTCTGGTGGACATCTGCAATAAATAAACTCAATAACAAAAGAAAAAAATTGCTGTCCAGGTCCAAGAAGGAGCAGGTGCCCAATTGGAAGCAATTTCTCCTTTGCCTAAACAAGCAAATAATAGCACTAGTGAAATCCTCCAAAGCAAACTTCGAGTCCAGATTGACTACATCTACTAGCGACAATCATAAGGCCTACTTCACATATCTCTGGAATCTCAAAGATAGTACTCATATCTGTTTAGAACTAGTGGTCAAGGACACCACATATACAAATGCCATGGATATAGAACATCTGCTGGCTAACAGATTCAGCGAAAATATCACCGATCTGTCCCACCATCAGTAAATCAGGACATTTCCAGTACCTGTCCCCTTCCCCTTATATCTAGGGATCAGGCCATCATTGCTCTCTCAAAAGCAAAATATACAGCCTCCATGGGACCCAATAACATCCCAGGCTGCATCCTACATGAACTCATATAGGAACTTGCAGCAGCATTAGGTGCCCTATTCAACCAAAGCCTGACTACCAGCTTTGTCCCAGCTGAGTGGAGGACAGCCACTGTCATCGTTTTACACAAAGGTGGAGCATCCACTGATCTGGGAAATTATAGACCCATCAGCCTAACTAGCCTGATCTACAAGGCCATGGAATGGATTATCATGGACCTCATTAACAAGGACATTGGCAACCTACAAACACTCAGTCCCACACAGTTTGTCTTTCTCAAGGGAAGCGTATGTCTGTTACATTTGGTTGACTTTTTTGAGACACCCACCAAAGCCATGGCTGAGGGTAAGACAGTACACACTGCCTACCTTGACCTGGCCAAAGTCTTGACACTATTCCCCACTTGGGCATAATACATAAACTCTCTCAACTAGGCATCAACCTGTATGTTACCAGATGGGTAGCTAACTGGCTCACTGATATAACCCACCTAGTCAAAATAGGGGAAGTTAACTCAAGCAGGAGACCCATAATGAGTGGCATACCTCATTGCTTGTTCTTGGGGCCTCTGTTATGTGGGATATACTTTTTTGAGGTGCAAAGCACATGCAGCAGCTGGAGAGACCACAGAGGTTCCTCACCAAGAGAATCCAGGCCCTCAAAAATCTACCATACACAGATAGGCTAAAAGCCCTATCCCTCCACTCTGTGTCATACAGACTCCTCAGAGGTGGCCTCTGTTTGGAATACAAGATGATCTCGGACCTCACCTTGACGGGATTGCTTCATATCCCCAGGTCAAGCTCCACTTGAGTAACCTGCACATGCGGACTCAACCTGGTCTGTGACATCGATAGGACTTGTTGGTGGGACAGAGTTGTGTCCCAGAGCCTTCCCCATCTATGGAATAGACTCCATCTCCACATCAAGCAGAGTACCTCTTTATCACTTTTTAAGCTCAACCTGGATAACTGGATGGGAAATAGAAAATACATCCCTGGGATTCCACCTGTGTCCATCTATACATGGGCTAAACTCTTGGCTAGGCTTATAAGGCCTTCAGGGCCAATAACCTAGTATGTTCCTATGATCCTATGAGCTTTCAGGCGCAGTGCTGGGGCATCCTTGAGTACAGGTTCATGGCTGGACTCCTTGTGAAGAACCATGATGACAGACTGCTGCAGTGCCAATACCAGGACAAGTCTGAGGCCTAGGACTGTCTGGCATTTGAGCTCACCAGTGCCACTGGCATCCCCCGAAGTGGTGAGCAGGTCCATCATCATTATGATGAACTGAGACGGAGGAAGGGGGTGCTCTTGGCCCAGTGTATCCAAGATGCTCAGGCCCAGAATGACCCAGAAGTTTGTAAGTATATCTACAGGTTATATATCAAATTATAGTATGAACATCTGATAGACAGGTATGCATGATGGTGTGCTTTCTCTCCATAGCTGCAGAGAAAAGGGCTCATAACATGGAGGGCCACTCAGGACAACTAGTACAAGACTGTAATAGGTGGAGACTGCAAATATATGATGTGAAAATGTGTATGGGTTGGGTATGCAACACACCAGTCTGCTATGGTCTGTACAGATCACACATAATCACATCCAATATGGGTTAAATGTGTACACCTGCATGCAAAGTAGTAATGCACAGTTCACTAACTATCACACATGACACTGTCACACTCCACTTATATTACAAAGTCAGAATGTCAGACCAAATGAGTTGCAGGCAGAAATGAGTCAAATAGCAGACAGCAGTGCCCCAGTAGCTTAGTGTGATGAGAAATACATATATCGCTTGTTAAATTTTGCACACACAGACCACAGTTTGGATCCAGGAACTGGTATGAAGATGTGTTCATAGTGACACACAAGTAATCCTGAGTATTTGTCGAAACTGTTATGTAGTGTTAACAGATATTTTCTCCACAGGGCTAAAAGGTAAAAAAATGATTGTATTAGCTGTATGAAGGGTATACTAATAAACTGTGTACAAATGTTCCAGTGCCCAGCCCCATGCCAACAAATGACAGCAGGGTAGCTATATACACTATGCACTCTTTCAGATACATGTCTGTCAAGTGTCATGCTGTCATGGCTACTGATCACTGTTGCCAATAACCTTGCACACAGATATAAATCCAGTAGAAGTATGCCATTAGCACACTCACATAACATCAGTGCAGAGTACACCTAGTTAGTCATATATGTAACCTTGACATGTACGAGTCCTCTCTACTCATGTACCTACAGTTGTCACAGCTTGACCCATAGCATTCCTGGTCAACAGATTAACAGGTATGTACGTGCTACAGTAGCTATAGGCCTCAGGTAGATGTAAAGTGAGGGCAGACCTGTAGGGTATTGAGCAGTACTGTTGTAAAAAATATAAGCCTATACAGCTGGTAATGGACTGCTTATCTCACAACCCACCCCTTATCTGCTTCAATAATTATTATTCATATACAACGGGTATGTTGTTCTCGAAACCTAATGTTGGGAGATTTGACCTATTATTGTTCATATATTTAAATGGTTCAATACTAACATACCTTGTTGAAATTCTATTGTTGGTGGCCAGTTGCCATAAATGTTACTGGCATGCTGTTACAATAATGACTGTTATTCTGTTTATGCATGCCTGCTGTTTGGGTATTAGAGGTTGCTTTTTCAGAGAGACAAGACAGCAGACAGGGGCAGTGTATGACACATGAGGGGGGTAAACACCTTGGAGGGCAATTTTCCCAGTTCTATTGTTCTGGGTTAATTGGAACATCCATGCATGCTCGTATAACTAATGTTGAAATGTTTTGCCCATGACTAACCAATACACCTTGAAAAACCTTAACACCATAGCATGTTTGGGCAGGCAGATCCCAGCAGATCCACCTGTCCTGCTTCATCTGGTCAGCACGTCTGGGATCCAACCTTGAGCTGTCTCCTCCACTGGTCCTGCACCACCCTTGTGTGGAACTGAGTCAGGGGATAGGGCCCATCCCCCTCCTGGGCATGGGTGCAGGGAGGGCCCTGTCACCTGACACCAGTTTCGAGATATGGTTCGCAGGGTCATCCAGAGGGACTTGGATGTATGCCTGTTCCAGATCGAGGGCAGATTGGTGCACCTCGAGGGGCAGGCTGACCCCATCATTCAGCCCCCAGCACAACCACATTCAGGGACTTTAAGGGGCAGTGGTGATTGCCTATGGGTGGGGACCTCAGTCTCACTGTTCCATCTGGGAGCACATGGCCCTCCAATTCCCCTCCCCATCCAAGGTGTTTACCCCCTCATGTGTCATACACTGTCCCTGTCTGCTGTCTTGTCTGTCTGAAAAAGCAACCTCTCCTACCCAACTTATCTCCCCAAATGTACCTACAACCCTTCCCCAATATCCCACTCTCCCCTTAAAAAATCAAAAAGGGTCATCTGTCCCCACAAAAATAGTCTCATCCACTACATAGCTCTTCATTTCACACCAACGTACACTACCATGAATCAATCATCCCAATTAATCAACAAACCTATGTCCCCCACACCCTTCCCTGTGGGGTGTGAGGCTCCAAATTCCAATTTGTCCACATCATTCACAGCTGTTGCTGGCCAAGAAATGGAGAGATATGGTCCTTTCCTACACTGGTCCTGCACATCCCTAGCTCACTTTCATAATGCATTTCCCCCTGCTTGCCCCCCATTTCACCACTTTCCTATCACCCCTTTTTTTCTTTTCTTTTTTGGAATTAGCATTGGTTTAAGTGTGAGTAATTGCTGCTAAGCAAAGCTAAGGGAAGCTAAGTGTCTCTTGGCACCACTTAGCATCATGCAAAACACCACAAACCCACTTAAATCACTTTATCTCATTCAGCCACTGTTCTGCCCAGCAACAAATTTACCAGCTCTAGAATCCAGGACCCTGTGCACTACAGTCAGAGCAACATACCACTACACCAAATCTGCTGTGAGAATTACTAATGCTTGTGTAAATATTTCATGCATTACAGTAATTTAACATTAGGGAAAAAATGCCATCACTGCTAAGTCTTGATCCCAGGACCCTGTGCAATAAAGTCAGAGCAACACACCACTACATCAAATCAGCTGTGGGAATTAGCAATGCTTTTGTAAATATATTATGCATCACAGTCATTTAACATTAGGGGGAAAACGTCATCACTGTCAAGTCTTGGTCCCAGGACCCTGTACACAAGAGTCAGATCAACACACCACTACACCAAATCATCTGTGAAAATTGCTAATGCTTTTTTAAATATATCATGCATTACAGTCATGTAACATTAGGGGAAAAAAATCATCACTGACAGGTCTTGAACCCAGGTCCCCATGCGCTAGAGTCAGAGCAATGCACTGCTACACCAAATCGGCTGTGAAAATTAGCAATACTTTTGTGAACATACCCTGCATTAGAGTTATGTAACAGTAGGGAAAAAGACAAAGCTTTCATGTTTTGGACATAGGACCTTCTGAACCAGAGTCACAGCAACACACTGTAACAAATTAGCTCTGGAGAATTAATGATGCATTTGTAAATATATCATTCACTGGGGGGATGTACCTTTAGTGAAGAAATACATCAGTGACAAAGTTTGACCCCAGACCTATCTGAATTACTGTCAGAGCAACATACCAGTAAGCCAACTGACCTGTGAAATGGGGCAGCTGTTTTTACAAACATATCCTGATTGCCAGTCACACACTACTCCTATATATACTGGCCAAAATCACAGTGTACTTGGTCCTCTGATGCAGACACAGAGCCAGAACACAGACAAATAAATTCAGCTGGATGTATGGGAGGCCTAAAATATCTGGTAGAGCTGACAACTGCACAGACAGTTGCTGAATATCCACAGTTGTGCCCCCTATTCATGGCAGGGTACTCATAAAACCTACTCTGTGTGCACACATACTGGCAAAGCAGTGCAGATTGGGGTTACAAAAGCATGACAGACAGCTCAGTGTCACACATCATACCCATCAGAACACACATGTCTACACTTATCCTGTGTCACACACTGTATGCATTCACATATGTCTTACAAATACACCTGCCATATGAATGACTTGGTAGCTCCATCTGTTACAGTTCTAGCATCTGTCACATATAGAAACCCACAGTCCTGGCCCACAGCCCAGTGTGTGGCACACCAACTACATGCATGTCAATACAACATAGGAATAATGGAGTCCTGCAATGTCCAGCAAAACTGGTTGCTCCTACTGAAGTTACTGCTACCCACAGCAGCATGTTAAAGCCCTGCAGGGTGGGACACATTTCACAATTATGAATATGTGTATCACATGTTGCCTAATACTCTTTGGATGGCACTATTAAGTAACATATGCACCACAGGCACATGCCTCCCCTGGACTGTTGTGGGTACCCTCAACCAGGTCATGGTGTGACACAACAGCTAACACCACACCCTCCCTGACAGTTAGAGCTTGCTGTCCCATAATGTCTTTACAATCCCTAGTCTGACTCCTGGACAGAATGCATCAGCTGTGGCCTGCTACACATGCAGCAGTATGTCCAACTATCTGCTACAGAACTAACAGTGCTCCCAAACACCTGCAGCAGGGCATCCACACAACAGCCAAACATAAAGGGTTGGGGGGAATGTTGAGGTTTTAAGGGACATCTCAGTCTGCCCCTACAAACATACACAGCTGTTAGACCAACATCAATTGTAGCAGCATGCACAGTCAGATAGAAAATGATCTATGCCACTCACATCTGCCTGTCTCATGTACACAGTACACTGCTACAGAATCTGAAAGTCTGTTAACAATGGCCAGACATACATACCTCACAACTGTACAGATTTCCACAGAATGTCCAGGTTGTTGCCTCATCGTTTTGGCCTGCTCCACATAACATTTGGGTTTTTCTGCCAAATCACTGGAATGATATGAGCAATGATGTCACTAAATGATATACATTTGAGTTGCAGACTTCAAATCCCTCAGAAAATATATGTCAAAACAAACCCTGTTACTCTAGCAAATTTTGAAGTTTATAGGAGCAATATTTAAAATTTGTCCCTAGTTATGGCCCTTTGTCCCCTCCATTTTGTCATGTTTTGTCCAGATTTCTTGGCTAAGAGGTTGAGAGGTATGACTGAGCTTCAGGAGTGTAACCACAGTGTACTGTACTGGCAAAGAACAGAAATGTATATAAAGTATTATCTGTGCAAATGTATGTATTAATGGTAGAAGCTGGAAGCCTTGAACATATAGACATAAGTTGCAAAACTTAAAGTAAATAAGTTGAACTTGTTTTATGAATATGTTATCTCAGTATCAGTGCAACAAGCAGACATAAATGTCAACAGCCAGAGGTTTTTGTATTGTCTTGAAACTTAAATAATTACTAGGTTGAAAATGTAAAAGTGTTTAACTATGTTATGACTTCCAGTTCTACACAAACATAAGAAAGATATGTATTTCTGATGCAGAGATGTTAAAATGTATGTTAGTTGCTGTTAGCCTGGGAAGTGAGGGCAGATGGCACACACTGATGTAATCTGAGCTAATCTGAGCATTCATGTTGATTATCAGTTTAAGACCTGTTTTATAGAAAGACCTTTGCATGTTGTATGTGTCTGTGTATCTGTCAACATTCACTTATCTGCATTTGCTTTGCTAGTAGTAAGGAACTAGGGAAATGTAAAATCATTTACATATAGATGGGAATATAATATATCTGTCTGATGTTTGTGTGGTCAGCAGTCCTCTGAGTATCAGGCACCTCTGTATTTAATGTTGATTTGAAGCCCTTTAAACAAGGTTTGATCACTTCTATTTTGTATCTTATTCTAGTATTTCATTTGTTTTGTTTTAATTATTTTGTTCTGTTGGAGTTTTAAGAGTTCCCCCTCCCACTCACCCAGTCCTTGTTGTGTTCCTAAATTTGATGGCTTTTGAGTTGCCTGCCCCTACTATGTCTCATTTTGGACACTCCTCCCAGTCCCATCCCATCATCTTATTCTACTGAGAAGTGAGAAAGCATTTGGGAAGGCCCCCCCAATTTCCCAAATGTAAATTATCATGTTTCATCCCTTCCCCACTTAACGTAATAAAATAATTCTACTGTATTTGTGTTGCTTCCTACTTTATTAGTTTATTTTGCCTTTGTTGCCTGTTCTTAAAAGTACTCAATTGCATTTATTTTGCTGCATTTATTACTGCTTGTTAGTAGCCTGATTAAATTGTAACTGATATTCTAAGCCTTTTGGTTTAATCACTTGGGCTTCAGGACAGTTATTGTACATTAAGAAGGTCTGTGGTCTGCACTCTTGTGGGAGGAGAGGGTAGATTTTGCCCTTCTGAGCTGGGAATTGCTTGTTAAATGCGTATTGTGCCTGGTTATTTGCACTGTTTCTTTCTGAAATTGATGCACCCTTTGCTGTAGCATAGACTAGATTCAAATCTGCTAAATATAGCTTTGTCTGTATAACTTGAGCACTAATCCAGGTCATCTTTTTTGGAGAGGGTTCCCCCGTACCCCAGTGGAAGGACTGTGGAGTTAGAACATGTCTGATTGAAGACAGGTGGAACTGGGCTCAGTTGAGAGCTTTTTTATTGGTTAATTGGTTAATTTGTTTGAATCAGTTTGCTCTTGTTTGCTACTATCATATTTAAGTGCGCCTTTGTTCTCCTGTTTTAAATTGACCTAAATGGAATTGAAATATCTAGCATAGTCTGGTTACAGGTTTTGCTGTTTTTAGATCTGTTTGTGTGATTCCTGTGTCCCCTGCTACACCATCTTGTATTGGCCAGGGCCTGCCTGCACGTAATGGGAGTGAGTGAACTGTTTGGAACTGGTCTGGCATAGGGTGTTGAGCTAAGAGCTCAGGGACAAGGGTTGTTTGGTCAGTTCCAGTGTCTCTATTTTACCTTTGTTTTTCTGGTATTTAAAACCAGCATCTGTGTGGCTTTGAGCTTGTTTGCCTGTTACACACTGACACTGTGCTGTTTTAACCCTTTGTGAGGTATCTCAGTTGCATTTTTCCATTACCAGCACTCCTGTGTGAGTGAGGCCCTCACCTGCAGCCACTGTATTGATTTTATCCAGCCATACTCACACCTATAGGTACTCGCCTCAGATAGTAACCACTGTACTATCCCTGATCTCTGTTCCACAGATTCTGATAACCATGGACGGACAATGTGACACAGTGCTACACTGTTTGTGTACATCAGGCAGTTGCTACAACTGCCTGATGTACACAGACAACCCTCTACTACTACCACCTAAGAACACAATATGTGAGAGATGCAATCACATTAAGAACCTAGGATCCTTGCTGTCTCAGTCAAAAGCCAGTACATGATTGACAGACCATGATGCTTTGCAACATATGGCCTTCATCCGTCTCCCCAGAACTTTAGGTTTATGGCAAAGGCCCCTGTCTCCTGCATAGTGCTTTTTTGTAACCAAAGTCATGACCACAATATTACCAACATGAATAATTCATATAAATTAAATTAAAGGTCATGCTGCAAAATGCTAGGAGTTTTAGCATGAAACTGTACTCATTGCAAGCATTCCCTGCCCTGGAGGATGCTGATATTTGTGCAGTCACTGGAACCTGGTTCAAAGCTGTGGAGAGCACTCCAACCATATCAGGTTACCCATCCTACCATACTTTTAGACACGAAATGGGGGGCTACAAAGCCAAAGGAGGTGGAGTTCCAATATTTATCACAGACATACACACCTCCAGACTGGTCAAACAGTATGACGCGCAGGAGACACTGAAAGTGCAGTTAATTGTTGACAAAACACATATTCAAATCATAGCTAGCTACAGACCCCCAACCATGACTCAGGGCACCCAGTCTACCTATCTGGACTTACCTCAATTGATCAAGATTCAACCCTCTACCTTGATCCTGGGTGACCTTAACTACCCAACCATAGAGTGGAGTACCTATTCTAGCCAAAACATGAATGGCCAGAGATTTTGCTACTTCATCAATGGCAATACATTGCATCAGCTGGTTGACACCCCTATGAGGGGTGAAAATATCTTGTACCTAGTCCTAACCAACATGAGTAACCACTGTAGCACTCCTATAGTGTCATCCTCGTTGGTAAGATACCACCATAAAGCAATCACTTTTGAAGTCAACATCTCCCCTGACCCCCCCCCCCATCAGGGTCACATGAAAAAACATGCCCGAAGCTGGCTACAATCTCCTCAGAGCAGGTATAAGGAGCTGCATAGCCACCGTCCCTTCAGTTGGAACTAGCACTAATGTCCAAGCCTAACCAGGAAAATATATGAGCACCTACATAGCTGTATGGACTCAGCAATACCTGACAGGACCAAATCATTTTCCTCAAGGAAGAGTAAGCCTGTCTGGTGGACAGCATCAATAAACAAAGTCTAAGGAGGTAATTGCTGTCCAGGGCCAAGACGTAGCAGGTGCCAAGTTTGAAGCAATCTCTCCTTTGTTTGAACAAGCAAATAAGGTCACTAGTGAAATCTTGTAAGGCTACCTTCAAGTCCAGATTGGCCACATCCACCAAGGGCAATCACAAGGCCTTCTTTACATATGTCTGCAATCTCAAAGGCAACACCTAAATCCGCTCTAAACTGGTGGTCAATAACACCACACACACAAACGCCATAGATATAGCAAACCTGCTGGCAGACAGGTTCGGTGAAAATTTCACCCCCCTGTTCCCCCCATCAATAACCAGGACATCCCCAGCACCTACTTCCATCCCCTCATTACCATGGAGCAGGTCCTTAATGCCCTCTTAAAGGTAAAAAATGGTCTCCATGGGACCCCGATAACATCCCCATCTGTATCCTGCATGAACTCAGGCATGAGATCTCAGCTCTATTAGACACCCTATTCAACCACAGCCTGAGCACCGGCTTCATCCCACCTGCATGGAGGACACCCACTGTCATCCCTCTACACAAAGGTGGAGCATCCACTGACCCAGGCAATTATAGGCCCATCAACTTAACTAGCCTGATCTGCAAGGCCATAGAATGCATTATCGTGGACCTTATAAACAAGGACATTGCCAACCTCTAAATGCTGCACCCCACACAGTTTGGTTTTGTCAAAGGGAGATCACAACTGTTAAACATGTTTGATTTCTCCAAAACAGTCAGCAAAGCCATGAACAGGGGGAAGATGGTGCACAGTGCCTACCTTGACCTAGCCAAAGCCTTTGCCACTATTCCACACTCTGGCATAATACATAAACTCTCCCAGCTAGGTATCAGCCTGTATGTTACCAGATGGGTAGCTAACTGGCTCACTGATAGAGCCCACTCAGTCAAAGTAGGGGAAGTTATCTCTAGTAGTAGACCTATAATGAGCAGTGTATCCCAAGGATCAGTCTTGAGGGCTCTGCTGTTTGGCATATACTTGTCTGAGATGCAAGCCACAACCAGTGGTCTGTGGCTGACCAAGTGTGCAGATGACTGCAAGCTGGGTGCTGTCTTAAACTCCCCTAGTGATGAGAACATCCTCCAAGAGGGACTTACCCAAACTAATGACTCGTGCCAGAAGCATGGCCTCAAAATGAATGCCAAGAAATGCATCATTATCCCCTTTGGGGAAATTGTCATCCCCACTACTTATGACATTAATAACAATGTACTAAGTACACACTCAGTCTTGAGGGACATGAGCATCCAGGTTGATAGCAACCTGACTTTTGACCAACATATTGCCTCCGTTGTACAGAAGGCTGTCTACATGGCCCACCTCATAAATCAGGGTATGTCATCCAGGAAAAAGGAGGTCATAACTTCCCTGTACTTTTCCCTTATCAGACCCATTATTGAGTACAATGCCCCCTTCAGCATGTACCTTGCCATGCACATGCAACAGTTGGAGAAACCACAGAGGTTCCTGACCAGTAAAACCCAGGGTCTCAACCACCTATCCTATACAGATAGGCTAAAAGCCCTGTCCATCTACTCAGTCTCATACAGACTGCTCAGAGTTGACCTGTGTCTGGCATACAAGGCCATATCTGACCCAGCCTTGATGGAGTTGCTGCATATCCATAAGACAAACTAAACTTGTGCAATCTGCATGCAAGGCCTTAAGCTGGTCTATGAAATGAATAGAACTTGTTTACAGGATAGATTTGTGTCCCAAAGACTCGGCCATCTGTGGAATTGAGTTCCTATACATGTCATGCAGAGTACCTCTCTAGGCATCTTTAAGAGGAACCTGGATGACTGGATGTGAAACAGAACATACACCCCTGGGATCCCACCTGTGTCCCTGCTGGACAGAGGAAACAGGTGCTGACTTTGATGGAACATGGGCAAAAGTCTTGGCTAGGCCTATAAGGGCCTCCGGCTTATGAACCTATTACCGAAGATGTTTGATGTAATTATTTCAGACTGTCCTGCAATGCTGTCTGACATTATTCCCTGTGAGTCTGAACTCTGTAAGTTACTGTACTGATTGAGTATTGTCTTGTTCCTTTATTAGTTATTATTAAATATAGGTAAACCTTGTAATTGTGTCTGGTCTGTATAGAACTAACTAAGCTCTTAGAGTAATTGCATGTGTATTCGGTGACATAGTATAGCCCACTCCAATAGGCTCAGTCTTGGTCACACTTAACATTTGGCTAATAGGCACATCACATAGTAGGATTCATCACCCTTTGGTTAGGGCCTTACAGTAGTTGATATAGAGCTGGATTGTGGCAGTCGGAACTACCTTTAAGTGTGGGCAAAAGGAGCCATAGCAAGTAAACCTGTGCCAGCCTTTCCCAGGAATGTGTGTGTGTGTATGTGTGTGTGTGTGTGTGTGTGTGTGTGTGTGTGTGTGTGTGTGTGTGTGTGTGTGTGTGTGTGTGTGTGTGCCTGGTAGTCCCTGGTCCCTGGTGGGGAACCTCTGTGATGTCCCCAGCTGCTGCATGTGCTGTGTGATGTGAATGATGAATGGAAGCTTATGCACATTAATGGTCCTCATTGGGGGGAACATGAAACATCAGGATCAGGGGGGAAATGCATGCTGTAATGCCAGTATGTTGACAATACCCACACACATACTGTACCAACAGATGGCAGGGATGTAATGTAGGTGTTAGCGGTGGATAGTGCTAGCAAAAGTGGATGTGCAGGGTCTGTACACAATGGTGGCCAATGTATGCAGTCCTGTGATGTGTTCCCCTGTTCATGTCTTTCAGGTGGGATGTACCGCAGATGCAACCTACCCTTCTCAGACACTGAGACTGTGGCAATCATCAATGCCCACAGATTCCATCACAGGGTAATTTTGGGAAGGTGCCATCAAAACCTGCAGGAATGCACTGTCCTGTGGTTGGAACTGGTAGCAACAGTCAACAATATGAGACAAACGGGACAGGACTTACAAACAGGTCTGACACTGTGCCACAGACCTGGTACACAGTGCACAGCAAAGGACTGCAGCTGTGGCCAGGGACCTTGCTGGCACATGTGGAGGGTCTGCTACTCAAGCACCACTCACAACCACTGAGGAGTTACTCACAAACCTTACTGCCTCCCAGGAAACCATCACTACATATGTCTTGAAGGTGGGTGGCAGAGAGTCACCAGCTGAGGAGTGTGCAGGTAAGGCCCCAGTGGGCATCACATCAATACTGTAGCATTCATAGTGGCAGCCTTTGCATACCTGGATGCATATGTCAAGTCAAACTGCATTTGTGGGTGGGATTTTGTTATGCACACAAGTGCACACCTATTGTGAATATCAGCAATTTGGGTAGTATTACAGCTTGTACTGTACATGATCATGATTGTACATAATATTCCGTACCAATGCCACATGTGTGTGTGCTGACAATACCTCTCTCACACAACTACATATGTCCCTCTAGTGTGGCTCGGGAACAGCAACCTGAAGCCGGTGAGTGTAAGATTGATCTGTTTGGCTCACCAATACCGTAGGCATATTGAGGGCAGCCAGTTTTCCATCCACACAAGTGTTACGCTTAGCCATATTGCAATATGTGCATGTTCACTTATGGTGGGGTTAACTGTGATGCTTCACATTGGTCATCACGGAAGCCTATTTTCAGGAGCTGTAACATATTGACACATACTATTGTATAGCTGTTGCCACTGTTTTATACAGGGGTACATTAGTATTGTGAACACAGGTGCACTGTGTGTTAGGTGAAGGTCCATCACATACTGCCACTTTAGCCCCCATGTATGCCAATCTTTTTATGGCTAAGTTTGAAATAGATCATACCTATAAAAATAGATTTTTACAGGAGCATGTTTTATTTTATTTTAGCTATATAGATGATTTGATTTTTATTTGTGAGAATGGATTTGAGAAGAGTCATGATTTTTTTGAACAAATGGTTAATAATATATATGATTTGAAATATGATGGCCTACAATATGGGAGGGAAATTCATTTTTCTAGATTTACATCTTGAATTTACTGATGGTAGCCAGTATTTGTATGGCGCTGGTTGCCATCCCTCCCATACTATTAAAGCCTTACCATATGGAGAAATGGTTAGGTTATTTAGAATCTGTAATAATGAAGCTGATTTGAAGAAGGACGTTTGTCAAACATTGTTTATGTTTATACAGAGAGGATAAAACAAAGACCTTATAATGGAATCTATGGGGAAAATTGATGAGTCAAACTCTGTGCAATGTAATGTAGGTAAGAACACAAGTGACATATGCAATTCTGATGGTGGGGAGAAAATGTTTTTTGTTACAACTTATAATATTTTGAGTGAAAAGATTTGGAAATTGGTTATTATTTGATTTTTTTTAAAAAGAGATGATGATTTAAAGAATATAATAAGTAGTAGGCCATTTATTTCTTATAAAAGAGGGCAAAACATGAAAGGTAGACTAGTCAGGGCTTATTTTGTATTCCCTATAGAAAATGTTATGTCATTTGTAAGATGTAAAGGTACTATGCCTTGCAACAATTGTAATGTATGTTCACATATTCTTCTTAATTTTAACAGAATTAATGGTAAAGCATTTCAACCTATTAATGCATTTTCTTGTGACCCTGCAACCTGTTCTATATTGAAAAGACTAAAAGAAAGTTTAAAATCAGGTTGCAGGAACACATTAGGGACATTAAAAAACAAAAACCTGAAAATTCTATAGCAGTTCACTTTATGCAAAAACATAATAGTGATTATAGTTTGCTACAAGCAATAATTCTAGAAAAAGTTTTTTGTGAGATTGGGAGATGAGGCATTTTTAAAAAATATATTATTATCTGAATCAAAGATAGCTGCTGTTCTGTAAGCACTGCTGAACTGCAGCTCTCTACTTAACCTGAGGAAATCTAAACCCTGAGTGGATACTACAAAGCTTTTAACATCAAATCTTCGATAAAATAACTTCAACTACACTTAACTATCCAGTACTAAGAAGAAAAAATGGAAAAAAGGAATATATTTCACTGGATTACAACATATTAGCTGGCTCTGCAGAGAGAAGTAAACAAAGGAACTGTGTGCTTTCTATATTGCAAGTCTTTGTGTTCTAATAAGATGTCAAAAGAGGAAAAAAACATGGATATAACCACTACTAAAACAAAACTTTTGGAATTACAGTCACCTGAAAAAGATGTGATTTCTAAAAGACAAAAAAATTACTAAAATACAAGAACAACAGAAACCAGGGACTAAGCCTAAATCTGAACAACCATTAAACATGGAAGATATCAGAAATGCTCTGCTACCCATACAAGAAGCTCTGAAAGAACTGACTTGTCAAATACAAACATTTGGAAACTCATGTACTCAGTTGCTGGAAAGAATGGATAAGACGGAAGCTCGAATTTCTGAAAATGAGGACAAATTAACTTTACTTGAAATAAAAACTAATCTACATGATCTGGATATACAGGCTATGCAAAACCAGCTTACGGACTTAGAAGCAAGATCCAGGAGAAATAACATTATTATCAGAGGGATTCCAGAATCTATTCAGTATAATGAATTAATTCCATCCATATTACAAATATTTGCAGTGCTTCTAAATTACTCTGATGGGGTGAAACAAATTATTATTGAAAGAGTGCACAGAGCTTTGAGAGAGTCACAAGCATCTAACTTTCCTAGACCTGCATATGTTAAAATGCTTAACTATCAAGATGTAAGCAGAATACTTACTACTGTAAAACAAACTGGAGGCTATATCATGTGGAAAAATAATAAAATATCCCTGACACAGGATTTACCTATACAGGTAAGACAACCTAGACAGTCTTTGTCTCCATACTGCAAATTTATTATTGACAAACAAATGAAGTTTCAAATGAAATACCCTAATATGCTTATATTTACAATGGATGGGACTAAACATGCTATTTCCACCAAAAATGAGGCAAGAAATCTGTTTCTTAAGGTTTTCAAGGCTTTACCTGTATCAGAGACTTGAATTGATCTTTCGTTGAGACTGGCATGCTGCTGAGGTCGGATCCATTGTTTACTGTGCTTCGAGGACTGGGTAATCCTTTGTTTGCGTTTGTAAAGCTTTAGGCCTCTTCCAGAGTAATAAAACTGTTTGTTTTTGCTTATCTTGATTATCTGCATTCATTTCCAATCGTTTTATGGCTTCTACGAAGGAGGAAAACAGGAAGTGCCTAAAATGCTGTCGTGGGTGCAGATTTTGCTGTGACACGTCCGGGAGTCCGTCTGTTAAAGTGGTCCCCCGTCGCGAATATTTCACAGGGTTTCCAGGCTTGGGAAACCTAAAGGAACTGTTTTAAACATCTTTTTGCTCATTTAACATTAAAATAACACTGTTGTATGGTAAAGTAAGCACATAGGAATATTTTATTTACTTCCCTTATACATGTTTATGTAGAATTTTGTAGTTATATTATTTAGAGAGGGTGCAGGGATTTAGTAATGTTTGTATAAACATACTTGTCATTATAGTCCATAATGTACTGTGTAGAGGTGATAATTTATATTATATTAGTTAGTTAGTAGTTTGCTTTAGTACAAAACTATGATAGTGTGGGTTCATAACCAGGAATATCTGTACTTAGCTGTATACTTATTTTAACACAGGGTTATATTTTAGTATGTTTTTTTTTGTCTCTATGCATGCGGTTTATTTATAGATAGCTAATCCAAATACTAAAACTTCCTTTTTTCGATTTATTTTTTATATGTGCTGTAATATTGTATTTTCAATTTGATTTGTTTAAATATAGTTAACCAAGGAGATGTAGATCATTGCAGTGCTTGTTAGGGAATGTTTAGTTTAGGCTTTGTCGTAGTTAAGTTAGATTATATAGGTCTTAACTGTGGAACATGTTTGAAATTTTATAATGTGATGTTTTCATATTTGTTTCTTTTCTTAAACCTTCTGTTATTCTATGTTATACAAGACCTATATATGTCCTGTTCTGGGGTTAGAGTGGGTAAGCACTGGTTTAGGATGGGATATATGGATTGCTTCCAGACCATGTATGGTTTTGAATATACTTTATTTTTTTTCTTTAATGTTTTCTCTCCAAAACCTTCATTGTACAGCCAACCTTGGAAATGTGGGAATTAGACTCATGGAATGTTAAAAGGCTCCAGAGCTTAAAGAAGAGGAAACTATTGTTACATGTATTGTTGCAGGCTAAGGCGTGGTTTGTTTTACTGCAAGAAATGCATTTAATGAATGATCAATGGGTTGATATAAAAAAAAGAAGTGGATCAGAGAAGTAGTAGCATCAGAAGGTAAGTCAAATAATGCTGGGGTAGCTATAATTATTAAAGATCAATATAAGGAGAACATTTTAGACTCTAATACAGATAAAGATGGGTGAAGGTGCTACGTTATTCTGGCATCTACCCTATTTGATAAACCTATTTTACTTTTAAATATTTATGCACCCTGTAATGATCAACAAATATTCATAACATCACTGTACTCAATTTTAACACAATTTGATAGATACTATGTAATTGTTGGAGGTGATTGGAATGTTTACCAAAATCTGAAGTTGGATAGATCTTGTCCACACAAAGCATTTAATAAGCATGCTGTATTAGCACTGAATGATATTAAAGAAGACTTTCAACTATATGACCCTTTTCACTATTTGAACAATGTTAATAGTACAAATAATTTTACATTTTATTCCCCATGTCATAAAATGTGGTCCAGAATAGATTTCTTCCTGATTTCAAGAACATTGATTAATTTAGAACCTATAGTTATTATACATGCATGGTATTTTTCAGATCCCTCGAAAATTACGCTGAGTTTTGCTAAGGAGATAAAGGATACATTGCGACAAAGAGGTTATAATTGGTCTCTTAACCCAAATTTGCTGAATAAGGAAGAAATAATACAGGAAATTACAAAGTACCTTAAAGACTTACTGGTTGGTCTAAAGTAACAACAATATGCCCCAGATATTGAATGGACAACAGTTAAAACACAAATAAGAGGGATCCTTTTACAAAAAGCCTCTTATTATAAAAAAATACTAAACAAAGATATTCAAAACTTAGAAATGAAAATTACATTATTGGATCAAGAACTGATTCAGAATTTTAATGAACAAACAGAGAAAGAACTATTTAAATGTCAAAAGGATCTCTTCTTAATACAAAATAGTAGATTAACATTCCAAGAATATAAGGCGTTAGCGCACGCTAATCATGTTCAAACACCATCGAGAGCGTTAGCTAGGATCATTAATCAATCGAAAACAACAGTACAAATTTCGGAAATACAATTTAATAATAAAATATATTCTAAAACAAAGGATATCATTAATATTTTTGAGAAAATATCTACAAAAATTTATGATGGGCAAAAGGATATGTTCTCGCATAGAATTTATGAACAATTTTTACAATCAATTAAGTTTCCAAAAATAGGAGAGGATATTCAAAATGATTTAGTTAAACCGATATCCGAAGAAGAAATAGTATATATAATCCAGCATATGACATCACACAAATCACCAGGTCCTGATGATTTGACAGTGGAGTTTTATAAAAGGTTTGCAGATATTTTCGGTAAGATACTTTCAGTTGTATTTAACTACATAATTAGGAATACTATTAATGATCCTCATCTTAACGCTTCAAAAACTATTTTTATACATAAAGCCAATTCAGATCCCCAAAACCCTGATAATTATAGACCAATATCATTAATAAATGTAGACATGAAAATTCTAACCTCTATTATAACATCTAGACTGAAGAAAATCATGACTCATATAATATCCAAAGAACAGGCTGGATTTATGGCAGGTAGACAAACCAGTGACAATGCACTTACATTACATACTATGAAAACGCATGCTAAACAAAATAATCTTCATGTCTATGCCCTTATAATTGATGCACAGAAGACCTTTGACAGAGTCGATACAAATTTTTTGTTTGATCTTTTACCTTATTTTAATATATCCCATTAATTTGTTCAAATGTTGCAAATATTATATAGTAATCCCTGTACTACACTGTACATTAATAGAAGCTTCTCCAAAATAATACAGATTAAGACTGGAACACACCAGGGCTGCCCTTTGTCCCCTTTATTATTTAATCTTTATCTTGAACCCCTGTTCTTATATATTAAGCAGAATGTCTATCATAATGTCCCAATAATTTATGGAAATAAAATCCAAAAAAACGCTCACGTGTTATTCCACTTCCCACAAAACGTACTGTTGCTAAGAAGAAAAAAGAGAATGTGTGGGAAGCAATGTGCAGAGTAAGTTTTATATCCCAAGTAGTTCACTATAAAGTTCCAAATACAATACGAATCAGGTTCAGATGTCTCCTCAATGTAAACAGCCTATGCAAGCAATTGCTGACACCCAAAACCAGCGGGTGTGTTCCTCTTCCTTAATACTGTGACTGGATGCAGCAGCTGTCTTCTTTTTAAAAAAGACAAGCTTCAGCTCACTACAACTTAGCAACAAGATAAGGAGTCACACAAGAAACATAAGGTAGAAGACATTCAGTTCGAGAACAACTGGTCTCTGTTATTCTAATCGGGTTACTTAGCCTGCTATCGTAACAGAGCTCTTTGGAAGACAGCTGCTGCATCCAGTCACAGTATTAAGGAAGAGGAACACACCCGCTGGTTTTGGGTGTCAGCAATTGCTTGCATAGGCTGTTTACATTGAGGAGACATCTGAACCTGATTCGTATTGTATTTGGAACTTTATAGTGAACTACTTGGGATATAAAACTTACTCTGCACATTGCTTCCCACACATTCTCTTTTTTCTTCCCAATAATTTATGGAACCAAAATATTAATGGCAGCTTTTGCTGATGATCTTAACATTTATTGTGCATCTCCAATATCAGACACTGAAAAATTATTGAAGGCTGTTAATGATTTTTCAGAAGTCTCTAACTACAAAATTAACTTGAAAAAAAAACAATATCTTTCCTTTAAGGACACCTAAACCTTTTTCGTTATTGCCTTTGGTTGGGCAGGTAACATTTAAAGAAAATATTAAATACTTAGGTACTGAGTTTTCTACAGATAATAAAGACTTCTACAATAATAACATTAAAACAATTTGGGACCAAATAATTTTTGATTTTGGGAGGTGGAAAAATTTACGACTGCCAGTACTAGCAAAAGTTTCAATTGTTAAAATGAATGTGTTACCACGATTACTATATATTTTTAGGTCAGCCCAATTAATACTTTCAAAGACATTTTTTAAACAAATCCATAAAGAACTGGCTAAATTCATTTGGGAACCAAAAAAAAACCAGGATATGTTATGATAAATTAATGACCCCAAAAAATAGAGGAGGACTGGAGTTGCCTAATTTTGAATTGTATTATCTAATCGTGAACTCTAATAGAATTCTAAGAATTGCCAACTATGATATAACTAGTACTAAGTGGACACCAACTTGGGTGATTTTGAATTATAAATATATTTTAAAGTTACATATTAATCCTAAAGCAATACCCTTTTTAGGTAAAGATACTTTGAAAATATATGGGATTATTGAACACATTAAAACAGACATATTATCTATACAAGATTTATTTCAATCTTTGGATCTGGTTCAGCATATGATGGTTTTTCAACCCTTTCATAGGAATCCTAATTTAAAATTGAATAATCAATTAATTGATCTTAAAAAGTTTCCATTAATAGTTAATTTAACTTTGATTGATATATATAAATATCTTGACCGGTCGGCCAATCAAATAAGACAAGAATTTAACCTACCTAAAAATGATCTTGTTATTTTGAGACAAATTAGAGAACTTGCTATAAGCTACTTTACAAATTTTAAACCTGAAGATGAGAATGTGAATAAATGCTCTGATTTGTGGCAAGCTCTCCAACAGGATATTAAATATATAACCACAACAAATAAATTAATTAAAGAATTTAAATTTCATAATAAAATTTTATCAAACTATTGGGAAGAGAACATTTTAGTGACAGACAAAAGTAATATATTAAAAACAATTGACTTGACTATCAAATCTACTTCTCTTCAAAAATTGATATATACACAGATGATGATATGGAATAATGCATATTATACACACCTTACCCTGCATAAATTTAATTCCAAAAACTCTCCAACCTGTCCATATTGTAAAAATCAACCAGCTGATCTTCTTCATATGTTCTGGAGCTGTAAATGCATATACAAGCTTTGGAATTCCCTTAAGATTCAACTTCAGAAGATGGGTTACCAAAGTACAACGTTGTCATGGAAATTTATGATTTTACATATTCCCCCGAGATAACTTCCTAGATCACAAAGTGCTATATATATATTAATATTTTTTTATTAATGACACTCTATATAGCCACTAATTGGTTAGACCCATCTAAAACATCTTGGGAGAACTTTAGAGTTTTGGCAACAAGGCATATATTAGCTCATAAATTACTTTTAAGTCCACATAATAAAAATATTAATAACCCAAAAATTTGTGAACAGATATTTAATATTATATTAGCATAATACTTTTAACGTGAAGGTATTCACATTTATTTATATGTTTGGAGAGAATTTTGTATTCAAACTGTATATTATTGGAAATGTTATTAATTACTTTGTTTTTCCACTATTCTTAATGTTTTACATGGAAGCATTCTTGTAAATATTGTATATTTGTTTGGTGTGATGGTTAGTGATATTAATTAGTAGTTTTTTGCTTTTTTTTTTCTAAAAATGTTGTTCTTGTTTTTAATTGTGTATGAAAATAATATAACAATAAAGATTTATTATGGAAAAATATATATATTATTATATAAAGAAGCTATTTTGATTTTAAAGTTTAACACTCTTACACCAGGGGGACTAAACCAGGAGATCAACTGGAAATGTTTGCTTTAAATAATTGTTTAATTGTTTTATTGTTTAATTGCTTTACTGTTTTATTGATTGTATTAAGGGGTGTATATATATATATATATATATATATATATATATATATATATATATATATATATATATATATATATGAAGGTTTTGTAAAGGAATTTAACTTTTTGAAGGCTTCTCTGGCCAAGGCACTAAGTGCAATACATTGTGTGGGATTTGTATCCTGTTGTTTTTTTTTCTATGTGTGTGATTCTGGTGGTTTTATGTCTGTGTATGTACAGCCTGTGGGACTGCTGACATTATCGAAGCTGAGTATGGTGGAGTGGAAACACAGTGACCTTTTCATCACCAAGGTATGGCTGTATATGTATATGTTTACTGGGTGTGTATGTGTTCAACAGTGTGTGATGGACAATGGGGGCAGACAGTGTGACCTTGCATACATACCCCTTGACACAGCCAGCTAGCCTTCATACATGTCACCTGGGTGTTCTGTAGGACCACAGGTTCATAGATACAGAGGAGGTTACCAGAGTACTGTCCCTGGGTCTCCCACAAGCCTAGATATTACTTTATCCCCAACAGAATCATCCATCAGCACCTGTTGCCCCTGCCATTGCTGGACACTGGTTGAACCCCAGGGACAGATTTTCTTTTCTTTCTCATTCACTCAACCTTGATGCAGTTGATGAGGGTATGCATGGTACTGTGTTTGACATGTTTGGGGAGTGCATTTCTGACACAGGCAGCCTCTGGTAGCAAAACCTGACTCAACAGCATGTGTGTCTGCTATCTCGTATGCGAGTCAGGCCTCTCATGCTGGTAATGCACATGGAGTCATACTCTTTACATGGTACAGTTGTTAAAGAGCAGACACCTGTGGACAACCTGACCAGTAACCAGTGGGCCAGTACTGATTTCAGACTGTCTGCATGGAACAGGTGTTGAGAGCCATGGCTGACCTTTGTAGGTGTTAACATAGCCTTTACAGATTCTGCAGATGTCTGCATAGGTGCATAGCAGACTGGCCATGCTGCTAATGTATTGTTGTACTGACTATTTAGAGGTAATGTGCACCTTTTGGCTGGAAGCGGTCCTTTTACCTATGAAGTGAAGCACATACAAGCAATTCCTGATGACTGCCAATACTTGTTGCCTGAGTGCAACTATGTTGCCATCCTGGATACCCAGGTCTGTCATCGCATTCTGTGAGTTTATGGAGTTGGTGCTGATGTGGGAAATACTGGGGACATGTCCTTGCCATATGGCATGCTGACACTGATGTCTACATTCAACTTGAGGCTAAGACCTTGACAGCATTCCATACCCACTGTATGGGCCATTGCAGTGTGTTAACAGCAGTTTGTGGCTCAATGACAGACTGCAAAATACTTAGTTCACACAGCCTTAGGATGTACCTACATATACGGGTGGTGCCAATTAGCATTCATGCCTATATACATTTGGGTTATTGGGGCCACCAGGTAGTCACAGGGCCTTCGCATGTCTACACATTGCACACACATAGGCAACACAGAATGTGTTTGCAACATTATCAAATGTGGAGTGTGGGACGCGACTTGTAATAATGTGACAGTTGGCAGGACATACCATGCCCACAGCAAGTGCAACACACAGGACATCCTCTGGTTTGTTACTACGACACCTTCTTTGTGTGAAATTACCTTAGCTTACACTATTTCTCATAACATTAAGGTGCTTCTAATGTACAATGACTGTTCTATGCAATTAGTACAGAACTGTATGACATTTTGTTGTCCTACACTCTTGGAACATCTTTACTGTTTCAGTTGTTTTTGCAGGTCACATCTTGCCATACATGGACTGGAACCTGCAGGGTAGTACAAATGATGGGCATACCTGTGATCTCTGCATATGTCTGCAGATTGCCCTGATGTTTGACACATACTTTCTTTCCATCTGTCATAAAATTGTGGTTTTCTGGCAAATTGTAGGAAAATCATGACAGACTAACATTGCAGATTGATGAAGGATATTGCCATGTAACAACACATACCCTTTGGAAAGTGCATTCAAATGCATGACCTGTTCTGGTATCTACTTTCCATGCATGTCACAGCACTATGTGATGGCTGCTCAATGTTTTGTATTTGCCCAAGTTTTCCATATGACTTTAACTAGATGTATTTCTGTGAGGGGATGAGAGGAATGCTGGTGGCCGTAGTGAGATTAGAATCCTTACCTGTCTAGTTATTTATAGCATAGTGTTACATAGTTATTGTGTGTGCCACAGTGCTTACATGGCTGAAGAGTGTCCAATGATACATCTAAAGTAAATGACATCAGCAGATCTTGTAAAGTAGAGCAATGGGAAGTATACTGGGTGGGAAAAGTCTCAAAACGGTATAACCAACACACAGAGGATATGGTTCTCATCCACTCATACACAGTTGCTAGTATTGAGATTAGAACCCCTACCTATCTAGTTATTTGTACTATGGTGTTATGTAGTTACAACACACACCACGGAGCTTACAGCACTGAAGAGTGTCTAAAGATACTTCTAAGGTAAATGGCATCAGCAGATCTTGTAATGTAAGGCAATGGGAAGTGTAGTGGGTGGGAAAGGCCTTAAAATACTTTAACCTACACACACACAAACATTTGCCAGGACTGAGATTAAAACCTTTACCTACTGAGTTATTTGTACTATAGTGCTATGCAGTTATCGCACAAGCCATGGAGCTTACATGGCTGAAGCGTGTTCAAAGATACTTCTAAGCTGAATGATATCAGCAGATCTTGTAAAGTAGGGCAATGGGAAGTGTACTGGGTTGGAAAGGCCCTCAAAATAGTTTAGCCTACAAACTTGCCAGGACTAAGATTAGAAACCCTACATATCTAGTTATTTGTACTATAATGTTACACAGTTACATGTGCCACGAAGCTTATAGGTTTAAAGAGTGTCCAAAGATACTTCTATGATTTTATTACTGCTCAATATCTGAGTTGTTGTTTGGCTTCTGCTACATACCTACAATCAACTGCATTACTAGCTGATTTAAGTACAAACTTGCAGTGTTAAAGATTGTACTGCATTTTATTTTTTTGTCTATTTAATTGTTTCATTGAATATTGCGGTCAGTGACTCTCTGTAGTTATTTATTTTTCTATTTAATTGTTTCATAGAATACTGTAGTCTCTCACTGTCTCTGCAGTTAGTTAGGTTCATAGGTTCATAGGTTCATACTAGGCTATCTGCCCAAGGGCATTTATAAGCCTAGCCCATAGTTATGTGGTTTGAATAAAAACTATGCCTATCATTTTGCTGTGCCTCTGTCAAGCAGTGACACTGAAGTAATCCCTGGGGTATATCTGCAATCTCCCATCCATTGGTCAAGATTCCTCTTGAACAAGGCCAGAGAGGTGCTCTGCCTCACATGTACCGGGATTTTGTTCCACAGCATAGGGAGTCTCTGGGTGATGAATCTGTCCCTCCAGCATGTTCTATTTATAACCGTGTCAAGGTTTAAGTCTCCGCCTTGTGGTTCTGAGGGATCTAGATTTTTTGAGGTGAAGCATATTCATCAAATCTGGGTTTGACATGGCCTTATATGTCACCTCTGAGCAAGCGGTATGAGACTGAATAGAGCTGGAGTTCTTTCAGTCGGGCAGCATAAGACATATTTTTGAGACCCTTTATCCTTTTGGTGAGGAACTTTTGGGGCCTTTCAAGCTGCAGCAGGTGTCTGGTCAGATACATTCCATTGTACTCAATCATAGGTCTAATAAGTGATGAGTACAGGGGGACGATGACCTCCCTTGATCTAGATGTGAATCCCTTCATGATCAGGTGGGTGATATAGAAGGTTTTCCTAACTACTTTAGCAACATGAGTGTCAAACGAAGGCTACTGTCAACCTGGGTCCCCAGATCTCTGATGACTTTTTCTGTGCTCAGTGGATTGCCACCTATATGGTAGCTAGTAACCTTGTTTGAAGGTTATGACTATGCATTTTTGGCGTTTAACTTCAGGCCATGGCTCTGGCACCAGTTATCCGTTTCTGTGAGGCCCTTCTGGAGGATATCTGTGTCAGATGTGTTAGTTTGCAGTCATCTGCAAACTTTGTCAGCCATAACCCTCCTGTGTTTGCTTGTACTTCAGAAAAGTAGATGCCGAACAAGAGTGGACCCAGGACTGAGCCTGTGGGACACCACTTGTGACAGGCTTTGAGTCTGACATGGCTCCAGCAACTCTGACCCTGTGGGTTCTGTCACTTAGCCAGTTTGCAACCCATCTTGTGATGTATGGGTTTACATTCAAGCTGATGAGTTTTTCGATGATACCTGAGTGGGGTATTGTGTCGAAGGCCTTTGCCAGGTCGAGGTAGGCTGTATGGACTGCCTTTCCCTCATCAATGGCCTTGGTGACTGTCTCAAAAAGTCAACCAAGTTTAAGAGGCAGGATCTGCCTTTGACAAAGCCAAACTGAGTTGGATCCAAAGTCTGCAAGTTCCTATGTCTTTATTTATGAGTTCCATTATGATCCTCTCCATGGCTTTGCAGATAAGGCTTGTCAAGCTAATGGGGTGGTAATTTCCAGGGTCTGTGGAGGCACCGCCCTTATGAAGTGGGACCACAATCCTGAGGTGAGGCCAAGACTACACAGCTGTCCTCACTGTCGCTTTAATTCCTCGCTGCGTTCATGAAGCACACACCATCCGGTCCCATGGATGCTGTGTTTTTGCCTTAGTGAGGCAATTCTCACCTGGGCGTTGGATATGTTTGGGGCTACAATCCTCTGGAATAGATATCTCTCCTTTTGGGGAGGGTTTGCACTGAACCTGTCAGCCAGTATGTTGGCAATGTGTGTAGGTTCAGTAATTTTCACATCATTTTGAACTAATTCTGAGCATATCTGGGAGTTTCCTCCTAGGTTTCTAACATAGCTAAAGAAGGCCTTATGATTCTCTTTAGAGTCCTTGGCGATTTTTCTCTCAAAATTTGCCTTGGATGATTTTATGAGAGCTCTTAGTTTTTTACTTATAATGATCAAAGGTGTCTTACCTTTCAAGGATTTTGCTCTATCTTGTAGTAGCTTCCTCCTTTTGTTGTAGAGCTTGTTTATGGCTGGGGTCCACCAGACTGTGCCTTTGGTACAGAGAGTCTTAGTTTTGTTTGGGATTGCCTGATCCATGCAGTCCTGTAGGTGCTGGTAGAAGGCATTTGTAAGTGATTCAGCGGTTTGAGTAATGTTTACCACTGGCTCAGGGGCCTTAAAGGAGACCACACTAGTTTTAGAAGTGTGAAATCGGCTTTGAGAAGTTTTTCACTGTGGTCTTTTTGTTTCAGGTGGGGCGGATGAGGACCTCCAGCGAGATTAGTTTATGATCTGATCTCACCAGTGAGGGGTATACTTCGGTGTTGAACATTTTGATCCCATGTTCGTGATGATGAGATCAAGTATGTTTTCTCCTCTTGTGGGGATGGTGACTAGTTGTTCCATGGCATTTGAGTTTATGAACTCCAGGAATCTTTGGGTTAGAGTGTTCGGGCTTGAGTAGTGTTCCCAGTCTATATTAGGGTAGTTGAAGTCACCTAGTATGATGGTGTTTGGAGATACATTTATCCCTCCAATGTTTTCAGGAAGGCCATGTGAGGTTCCTGAGTTTGAGAGGGTGGCCTGTAACATGCTACAAATTGCAGAGCAGTCTTGCCTATGGTTAATTGCACCTGGATGGTCTCCGATGCATCAACCTTGAGGTGTGGGTGTCCTTTGAAAATGGACACCCCTCCTTTCTTGGTGTTGTCCGGATTTTGGGGAACGCATGATATGAGGTGAAACCTGTTAGTGCTGGGGTGCTCTCAGGAGCCTTGAACCAGGTTTCTGTCACAGCACAGACATCGATGTTCTCCATATTGAGAAGGGCCGCATCTTGAGATTGAGACTTCTGGCATTGAGCAGCATTACCCTTAGTTTTTTCCTTTTGGTGTTCTAGGGTGGTAGGTTTAGAATTTGAGCCTTGCCTAAAAAAGGCACTATTGTCCAGCATGTCATCCCAGGCAGACAGACATTGGATCCGAATGACACCAGAATTTAAGCCAATTATTAAAGCTGATCATCTTATCACTGTATTGTGGCATCATTCTAGGTGAAGGTAGGATACTGCTCAAGGTCAGGGTCATACCTGCCTGGGCTACATAATCAGAGAGTACCTGCTGTTGAGAGACTGACCTTCTCTTTACTCAGTCTGGTCAGTGTGTCTGACTATGGAATCACCAATGACAAGTGTGTCTGGCATTTTGTTTGGCCTTAAGGGCTGTGACTGTTTGACACTCTGACTGTGTGGTCTATGTGTTGCATGTGTTGGGTCGTGAGGTGGTAGTTGTTTGGGTGTCTGCTTTGGTGGCCTCTGCTGTTTTGGTAAATTTTTGATCAGAGCCAGTATGTCTTTGTGTGAGTATGTGTATGATTTGAAGTTGTGATGGTACCATGTGTGACTGGGTATGTATTGTGTGTGGTTACCTTCTCCTCCTGTCTGGTCTTGCCAGTCCTATGTTGAGAGAGCTCAGCCTCCAGTTTGGCCGTATAGTTGCATCTCATGTATTTGTGTTTTGTGGGAGAAGGAGAGGATTGTCTGTGTACATGAGGCAGTTGTAACATTGCCTCAATATTCCCAGGTTCACCAGTTGAGCTGGAGAGGACACTAGCAACTGATCCCTCGACATACTAGAAGTAGTAGATAAAGAGACTTTCAAAGGACTAAGTGGGTTTTAGGCTGGTGAGGTACTATCTATAATAAGAGTGCTTTATCAAGGTGCAAGTACTGTAGGAGTAAGTGCTAGGCTTTACAGATAGAGAATAGTCTACTTGGGAATCAAGTAGAGATGAACTTTTCAGTTATAGGATATGCTGGTTAGATCAGCAGTACAGCTCGAGGAAGGTAGTTTTAAGGGAAAATTGGAAGAGTGGAATTTAGATGGCCCAAATAGTTTAACCTTGTTTAACTGCCGCTGCTCTTGTGTGCAACAGTGGTAACTCCTTAAATAGCGCACGCTGCGTTTTAGCGTGTTTCTGAAGGGAGCTAGGAATTGGCCGGACTACTAGTTTCTGGCTGAAACTTCACCAAATCAGACAAACTCCCACTGGTAAGCAAAGAAACTTCCCTCCTTCCTAATAAGGCAATGGATCAGTAACAGGAACTAAAAACAAAGCCCAGGGATCAGCAACTCTGAAACTGGACTACTCTAGTTCAGTAAGGTGGGAAAACAAGAGATTTTTTTGTTTTATTACAGAGACAAGGAAAAATAACAGTGGGAAAGCCACAAAAATCTGTGCTGAGTTGGTACAAGCTAAAAACGCGTGTTTAGCGTGTTTTATAGCAGGGGCTGAAAGGCTAGGAATTGGCCCAAACAATCAATGGACTACTAGTTTCTGGCTGAAACTTCACCAAATCGGACAGAATCCTCCCTAATAAGGCAATGGATCAGTAACAGGAACTAAAAACAAAGCCCAGGGATCAGCAACTCTGAAACTGGACTACTCTAGTTCAGTAAGGCAGGAAAACAAGAGATTTTTTTTTTGTTTTATTACAGAGTCAAGGAAAAAAACAGACAGTAAATGCTATAAATGGAAACAATTTGCAACAACTAGAAACTTACTGTGCAATAAACAGTGTCAAATGCAGATATCACTTAAAGTAGCAGTAAATAGCTTAAATAACAGTGGGAAAGCCATAAAAAATACTTATATCTGGTAGAAAGTCACTCTTTCAGCTCTCTGCTGCTTGGATCACTCTGCAGGCCAGCCTCTGGAGGCTATTGTGTTTCACTTCATTGATATTCAGTGATAAACTCTTAGCCTAGAGGGTTTCTCTGTATTTATAAGTGTTAGTCACATATCTTTGAATTTATTACTGCTCAATATCTGAGTTGTTTGGCTTCTGCTGCATACCAACAATCAACTGCATTACTAGCTGAGTTAAGTACAAACTTGCAGTGTTAAAGAATGTACTGCATTTTATTTTTTTGTCTATTTAATTGTTTCATTGAATATTGCGGTCTGTGTCTCTCTGTAGTTATTTATTTTTCTATTTAATTGTTTCATAGAATACTGTAGTCTCTTTCTGTCTCTGCAGTTAGTGGGGGCTGTTGTGTTTCACTTCATTGATATTCAGTGTTAAAATCTTAGCCTAGAGGGTTTCTCTGTAGTTATAAGTGTTAGTCACATATCTTTGAATTTATTACTGCTCAATACCTGAGTTGTTTTGCTTCTGCTACATACCTACAATCAACTGCATTACTAGCTGAGTTAAGTACAGACTTGCAGTGTTAAAAATTGCACTGCATTTTATTTTTTTGTCTATTTAATTGTTTCATTGAATATTGTGGTCTGTGTCTCTCTGTAGTTATTTATTTTTCTATTTAATTGTTTCATAGAATACTGTGGTCTCTCTCTGTCTCTGCAGTTAGTTTTCTGCCCACCCTCCTTGTTCTTGTTTTGGTATTAATCTTGGTGGCTTTGGAATTGCCCACCCCTCCTGTAAATTTGTGTTTGAACACTCCTCCTGAGTCTAGCTCAGTTGCTCACTCAACCAAGTACAGTGAGATCATACTTTGACTTCAGACACTCCTACCAGTCCCATCTGTTCAGCTCTATCGCAGCACTATTCTAGTCTAGTGTCACTAGCTCATTCTACCATTACAGAGAGAACATTTGTGAATGGCAAGCCATTTAGGTCCTTAATTTTGAATTATCTTCTGTTTCTCCTTTCTCCCTTCCCACTTTCCAAAAAAAATGTCCTGCCTTTCCTGTAACTAGTCTAGTCCAGATACAGATTTGCTATAACCATGACTGTTTGTAAGCTTCTGAGCCCCCAAAGCCTTTCAGTGTTGGAAGGAAGCCTTCTAGCCTATCAGTGGGAGTGGTAAGCACTAGGTAGCCTATCTACCACAAGAGTGGTTTCTGGCCCAGAAATTGTAGTTTATTGGTCATTTGGGCAGCTTTTCCATCTCTTTCAAAATGCACTCACTTGAGGCACTCCTTAAAATGCAGAACATCGATATCTCTGCAGTGACTGAGACTTGGTTCAAGGCTCCAGACAACACCCCTGCATTACCAGGCTACAACTCATACCACATTGTTGGCCATCTAACCTGGACCAGAACACCAAAGGCAGAGGTGTGTCTATATTCATTAAGGATATCCACACCTCCAGGCTAATTGCGCAGCATAATGCATCCGAGGTTATCCAAGGGCAACTAACTCTGGGCAAAACTGCAATCCAAATTGTAGCTTGCTACAGATCCCCTACCATGCCCCAAGATTCCCACTCCTCTTTTCTTGATATGCTGGAAAATATTAGGGTTCAACCAAACACCCTAATAATGGGTGATTTCAACTACCCCACAATTAACTGGGAAAACTACTCATGTACCAACTCCTTCACTCAACGCTTTCTGGAATTCATAAATTCCAATGACCTGGATCAACTTTTCCACTCCCTCACCAGCGGCAATAATATTCTAGACCTAGCCATTACCAACATGAGTGACTGGTGTTCCTCACCTGAAGTCAACTCCGCGTTGGTCAGATCCAACCATAAGCTAATCACCCTAAATATCCGCATCCTGCCCTCACCCACCATTAAGGAAACCATGGTAAAAATTTTCTACAAAGCCAACTTCATGCTTCTTAAGACAGAAGTAGTGACCTTCATGACACCCATGCAGATGGACAATACAGTTAGGACTGCTGAAACATACACAAATGCACTCTATAAGCAGTTACATGAGTGCATGGATTGTGCTATCCCAAACAGAACCAAACACCCTAATAATGGATGATTTCAACTACCCCACCATTAACTGGGAAAACTACTCATGTACCAACTCCTTCACTCAACGCTTTATGGAATTCATAAATTCCAATGACCAAAGCACTTACATGAGTGCATGGATTGTGCTATCCCAAACAGAACCAAGACACTATCCTCCAAAGAAATGAAGCCAATCTGGTGGTCTCTGGCTATAAACAAACTCTACAACAGAAGGAAGAAACTGTGTAAAAGAGAGTAAAATCCCATGAGTGGAGCAGCTCCCTGGTCAGCCTCAGTAAGAAGCTGCGATTCCTTATAAGATCCTCCAAAGCTAGCTATGAAAATAAAATCACCACTGATTCTAAGAGCAACCACAAAGCATTATATAACTATGTCAAGAATCTCAATGGCAACACCCAGATCTGCTCTGAGTTACAGCACAACTGCATGAAAATTACAGAACCAACTAATATTGCCAACATCCTGGCAGATAGGTTCAGTGCTAACTTTACCCCCCCCCCTCACCCCCTAAAGGGCTCATATCTATACAGGAAGAATGCAGAGTCCCTGCATTCACATCTATGCAGGTAAAAGCTGCACTCTCTAAAACCAAAAACACAGCATCCATGGGACTCAACAAAATCCCAGGCTGCATTTTACACAACCTTCAGAATGAACTGGCTCCCCACCTAAGCACCATGTTCAATCATAGTCTCAAGTCAGACTTTGTGCCCACTGAATGGTACACAGCAACAGTTATCCCACTCCACAAATGGGGAGCCACCACTGATCCTATGAACTATCACCCTATTAGCCTGATGAACCTGGTCTGCAAAGTCATAGAACGTATCATCATGAAACTCATAAACAAAGACATTGGTAACCTCCAAACTCTGGACCCCACCCAGTTCGGGTTTGTGAAAAGCAGATCATGCCTTTTGAACATGATCGATGTATTTGAGGCAGTCACCAAAGCCATAGATGAGGGTAAGGTGATACACACAGCCTATCTTGACCTCGTCAAGGCTTTCAACACCATCCCCCATTCTAGAATTATAGCTAAACTCACTAAACTAGGTATAAATCCCTACATCACAAGATGGGTTGCCAACTTGCTCACTGACAGAACCCACACTGTAAAAGTTGCAGACTCCAAATCTGACTTCAAACCAGTGACAAGTGGAGTACCACAGGGTTCAGTCCTGGGACCTCTCCTGTTTGTTATCTACTTCTCTGAAGTACAGGTTAACACAGAAAGCCTTTGGCTGATGAAGTTTGCTGATGATTGCAAACTAGGAGCCATAGTCAAGTCTCCAAATGATGTGGACATCCTACAAAAGGTCCTCACTGAGACAAATGCCTGGTGTCAGAGGCATAACCTCAAGCTCAATGCCAAAAAGTGCATTGTCATCCCCTTTGGTAAAAACTCTGTATCCATGAACTACCACATATATGGCAGTCTACTTAACGCCGAATGTGTGATAAGAGACCTTGGGACCCAGGTGGACAATAGTCTCTCCTTTGATAATCACATCACCACAGTAGTCAGGAAATCCTTCTATGTGGCACACCTCATCACAAAAGGGTTCTCATCCAGGAAAAAAGAGGTCATTGTTCCCCTCTACTTGGCACTCATTAGACCCATTATAGAGTACAATGCCCGTTTTGGAATGTACCTCACAAGACATCTGCAGAAGCTGTAAAGGCCACAGAAGTACCTCACAAAGAGAATTACTGGCCTCAAACATGCCCTACACTGACAGTCTCAAAAAACTCCAGCTTTACTCAGTAACATATTGCCTACTCTGAGGAGATCTCTGCCTAACATATAAAGCTATGTTAAATCCAGAGCTGTTGGACATGCTACACCTTAAGAAATCCCAAGCCCTCTGAGCTACATGCTCAATGGACCTAAACCTTTTCACCACAATAAACAGGACATGCTGGAGGGATAGATTCCTGTCCAAGAGACTTCCTATACTCTGGAACAAGCTACCCATTTATGTCAAGCAAATTTCCTCATTAGCACTCTTCAAGAAAAATCTTGATGAGTGAATGGGAAATAGGAAATACACCCCAGGGATCACTTCTGTGGCTCTGCTTGACCGGGGCACAGGAAATTAACTTTCTTTGGTGGCAGAAGCCAGGGAACCTTGTTGGTTAGGCTTACTTAGGCCCTTGGGTCAATAGCCTAGTACCTACCTATGAACCTATAAGGTGAATGACATCAGAAGATCTTGGAAAGTAGGGCAATGGGAAGTGTACTGGGTGGGAAAGGCCTCAAAATACTTTTACCAACACACACGTACACATTTTTGCCAGGACTGAGATTAGAACCTCTACCTATCTTGTGATTTGTATTATGGTGTTATGCAGTTACAAAATACACCACAGAGCTTATAGGGCTGAACATTGTCCAAAGGTACTTCTAAGGTGAATGACATCAGCAGATCTTGTAAAGTAGGGCAATGGGAAGTGTACTGGGTGGGAAAGTCCTCAAAATACTTTAACCCACAAACACACACACTTACCAGGACTGAAATTAGAACCCCTACCTATCTAGTTTTTTGGACTATAGTGTTACACAGTTATCACATGCACCACGGAGCTTATAGGGCTGAAGAGTATCCAAAGGTACTTCTAAAGTGAATGACTTCAGCAGATCTTGTAAGGAAGTGCAATAAGTGTACTGGGTGGGAAAGGCCTCAAAATAATTTAACCTACACACACACACACACACACACACACACACACACACACACACACACACACGTGGGTGATGTGAGATTACAACCCCTACCTCACTACTATTAGACAATGGAGCTCACCTTCGTGCTGGCACATGCCACTGGTTGCAACTGGTATGAATTGTCTGCAGCAGGACATCACTCTAAGCCTTTCAGGGTGTCTCTGTCTATGACTCACTCTTTGTCTGTCCCCCCATCACTCTCTCTCTCTCTCTCTCTTCCAAATGTCTCTGTGCATGTATGCTTGAAATATTTGTATACGTTGCCCAGATATATGTCTGTGTATCACACTCAACAGATGCAGACATTTGTTTATTTTATTTATTTATTTTACATTTGTTTACCGGGAAAGTCTGACTGGACACAGGTCCATTTTCAGTGGAGGCCCAGGGAGAAAAGCTCCACAATACAATACAGTACATGAGAGAAGAGGAATAGAGCATACTTATAGCAAACATATATAATATGTTAGAGATTAACAATTCTTATAGTAGTCAGTCATTGTGGTACATTATAACTTAAAACAGCATTTGTATTATTTTTACAGATATAAGTTTTGTCAAGTAAATATCAATAGGTTCACAAGCTTTCAGGGGGAACAGTTTATACTTAGCTATACCAGAAACATTCTCTTAGTTTGGGTTAGCCTGGTGAGTGGCATGAACATAGCCAGTCACTTAAATAGTAGGTTTTCATGAGTTTTTTAAATGAATAAAGGATGTGGTAGAAGTTATTTGGATTGGTAGTGTGCTCCAGGTTTTAGCAATGATGCTGGCAAAGAGGGATTTACTGGTATCATTTCTATGTTGGATGACAGTTATGAGATTCTGGTTATTAGATCTTAAGGCTCTAGAGGGGATGTGGGGCTGAATTAGATGCTGAAGTGCTGGGGTTTTCTCAAGAAGGTGGCACAGTTTGTGTGCTATAGATAGTTGATTGAGTAGAAGTATATGAGGCAACTCAAGCCAGTTAAGCTGCTTAAGGGATAGACAGTGGTGAGACTTATATGAGGCTTCAGTAGCAAACTTAGCAATCTTGTTGTAGCAAGATTCCATTTTATTTAGATCGGTTTGGCGGAGATTAGTTAAGATGGGAGAGGCATGGAGGAGGGTGGATAGAAGATGAGGCCTTGCGATCGTTGCTGTGGTGTGTTTAGTCATAAACTGTTTGTTCCTGTAGAGGAGTCCAAGTTTTTTATTAACTCTCTTGATGGTTTGTGCTATGTGGATGTCGAACCTCAGGTTATTGTCTATTTCTACACCTAACAGTTTAATGTGTGTGGTTGGACTAATTTGAATGTTTTCTTTAGAGTAGATGGTGAAATAACTATTTAGGGGAGGAGATCTGCCTGGGCTGAAAATAGTTAGTTTTTTTTTGGGGGGATTAAGAAGAAGTTTGATGTTAGTGAACCAAGTTTCAGCTAGGGTGAAGTTATTTTGGGTTAGGGTTTGTAGTTCACTTAGGGTGGGGGCAGCACATATAAGGGTAGTGTCATCTGCATACTGTACTACTGAGGCAGTGGGTGAGGATGAAGAGATCTTGTTAGTAAATAAAGAGAACAGCAAAGGGCCAAGGATGGATCCTTGAGGGACTCCTATGGTAACTGGTAACAGGGGGACAGCCAGATAAGTAGCTGTTGAACCATGATACAGAGGGGAGACATATTTAGGGTTGATAGAATTTCAAGAAGCATACTGTGATTTGCCATGTCAAAGGCTTTTGATAAGTCTAAGAATATGGAAGAAACAAATAGACCCTTGTTTCTATGGTGGTTAACTATATTGGTGAATAATAGTAATGCTGTGGTGGTACTATGGGAAGGTCTAAAGCCATGCTGGGATATGGAGAGTAGGTTGTTATTTTGGAGGTACTGTATTAGTTGATTATGAACAACTCTTTTTAATATTTTGGATAAAAGTGATAAGATTGCTATTGGGTGATAGTTGGTGAGCTTTAACGAGTTACCTCCTTTGTGCAATGGAATAATATGCAATGTTTTCCATGAGGTGAGAACTTTGCATTCTAATAGAGATCTATTTATGAGAATAGAGACAGGATAGGCTATAGCTTCAGCTGATATCTGAAGGAAGTCTGCTGGTAGCATATCAGCTGCTAGAGTGGTTGGTTTAAGTTTCCTAAGGAGTTTAGAAATTGTCTTGGTGGACACGGAGTGAAGGTGAAAACTGGCTTTATTATTTTGTATAGTGGGATGGGATGGTGTAGTTATTGGTATGTGGCCGCTAATGCTATTTTGGGCATTGGCAAGGGTCTGGACTGTTTCGATAAAGAATTTGTCAAATTGAGTGGGAATGTTTTCATGGTTATTTGGTAGCACAGGGGTTGGAGTAGTGGACTTTCCTGGGTGTAGTATACCATTTATTGTGGCCCAGAATTTTTGGGGAGTGTGAACATATTTTTCTTGCATATTTTTATAGTAGCTAGATTTGTCTAGTTTGATTTGTTTTTTGGCTTTGTCATGGCACTTTAGATACTTTTGTCTCAAAGTAGTGGTTTTGTTTTTTTTATATTGAATCAAGGCCTTGTCCCTTTCTTTCATTATAGTTTTAGTATCCTTTCTTAGCCATTGGACATAGTTAGTTTTTATTCTAATGGTTCTGAGGGGTGCATGATGATTTAAGATTTTTATGAAGGTTGTGTTAAAGTGTTTGATGACTTTGTCTTGAGATTGTTGTTTTAGGTGAGCCCAGTTGCAGCTTTTTAGTGCATTGATTAAGTCAGTAGCTATAAAGGTCTTTTTGTTTCGAACTACTCTGAGGATAGGTTGCCTGATGGTTTGGGATCTGTTCCTAATTAGGTAGGTTGGATGATGGTCACTTAGGGTATCTGGAAGACAGCCAGATTGCTGTGCAACAGTGGGGTCAGATACCAGGATGCAGACTAAGATGAACTGGTGTTTGGATGTTTTGTCAATTCTAGTGGGGGTGGTTATAGTTTGGGTAAACCTGTGGAGGTTAATAAAGGCAGAGGGATTATGACTGCAGCAGTTAAGCCAGTCAACATTGAAGTATCCTAATAGTATGGTTTCATGTGGTAGGGAGCTGGAGATCCAGTTAAGCAGGCTTTCCATTACAGTGATGTTATTGCCTGGTGGAACATAGCCACCTGCAATAATTATGTGTTTGTTGGAATTTTTTTTTAATTTGGCAAGGATTAGTTCTACATCTTTGACTTCTTGGGTATTGTAATCTAGTTGTTCTATGGTGAGATGATTTTGGAATAATATTGAAACACTTCCACCTTTTTTCTCTAATCTGTCTCTTCAGATAATATTATAACCAGGGGCAGTAATCTCATTATTATGGTGTGGTTTGAGCCATGTTTCAATTAACACAGCAATATCTGATTTGCATAGAGCTAGTAGGGCATGAATTTTGTTAGGTATACTTCTTGCATTAATGTTTAAGAAGAGGAGAGCTGAGTTAGGTATGTGGTATAGGGGATGTAGCTGATTTGAGCTTGGGTTGGCTGATGTTTTGGGTCCTGGATTGGGGTGTATGTCTCCACTACAAGTGAGTTTATGGAGTAGGTGTAGATAGAGATTGATTAATTTCTGAATTATTTTAGTTTGTCTTTGAGAAGAGTGGGGATTCATTTTGATTGTCAGTTTATTGTATGAGTAAGAGAAGGCTTGGGAGGAGGTAAGGTCATGTTTACCTTACAGACACAAGGTGCAGGGTTTGATTCTCACATGGGGCAATTGGCTAGGCTTGAAAGGGCCCACAAGGGTAGTTAGCCTAGTACTAATCTATGAAGAAATTTATGAAGATAATCTATGAAGGAAGTTTTTTAGTTTGATGGGATTGGCTATGGATTCTGTATGGGCCACCTACAGATAGCTGAGGGTAATCCTGTGTGATGGGTGTGGGTAGAGACAGTTAAGGTGTACATAGCTGTCTGTATGCAAAGACATATATGCACAATAAAGTTGTATAGTCCATTGTGGGTTTAGACATGGGCTGTAATTCTATAAGTGTAGGAGCATACCCAGTATGACCTTCTATAGTAAGAGTGGGAGTCCATTCCAGAAATAGCTGTGCTCCAGTCCAGGGTTTTGTGTGCTACAGCCATACCTCTCAACCTGTTAGTGCAAGAAATCTGGGGCTAACCTGCCAAAATGGGGGGACAATGGGCCAAACATAGGGAGATATTTTAAATATTTCTCCTATAAACTTAGAAAGTTGCTAGAGTAACAGGGTTTGTTGTAGCAGACATTTTCTGACATATATGATGTCTGACACTGAAATGTATGTCATTACTTACTGACATAAATCCTTAGATCATCACAGTGATTTACCAGAGAAATACAAGATTTATGATAAACAGACCAAAATTATGAGCCAAAATATAGACATTCTCACCAAATCCGGCCAGTTGAGAGGTGTGGCTGTGTAAACAGTCCAGCACCTCAGTGATATACTGGCTGGGGATCTCCTCGTTGTGTGGTATCCTTCTTAACTGAAATGTCATATCCTGGTGTGGGTACAGAGTGCATTGTACTGAGCAGAGATTTCCATAATATGTGTGGTATAGTCTACATAGCAATGTGATTTCCTGGCATGTCAGTGGCAGAGCAGTATAAAGAAATGTGGTGAACCACTGACAGACATTTGTTTATAGGTTCATAGGCTCATACGAGGTTACTAGGCTATTGGCCCTGAAGGCCTTATGACCCTAGCAGATGAGAGTGTAGCCCGTGTTAAGACATGTCAGCACTCAGAGCCCCTGTCCAGCAGGGAACACAGGTGGAATCATAAGACTGTATTTTCTGTTTCCCATGCAGTTATCTAGGGTGTAATTCACAAGGGGTATTGAGGTACTTGACTTGATGTGGACAGGGAGTATATGCCACAGATGGGGGAGTCTGTGGGACACCTCTGTCACACCAACAAGTCCTATTGATATCACAGACCAAGCTGATACTGCACCCACAGGTTGTTTGAGTGGGGCTTGACTTCCAGATGTGAAGCAGTCCCATCAAGGCAGGGTCTGGATTGCTTTGTATGCCAGACAGAGGTCACCTCTGAGGAGTCTGTATGGAACTGAGTAGAGGGACAGTGTTTTTAGCCTATCTGTGTAGGGTAGGTGCTTGAGGTCCTGGATTCTCCCAGTGAGGAACCACTATGGTCTCTCCAGCTGCTGCATGTGCTTTGTGAGGTACATGCCAAAGGGGGCATTGTACACAATAATTGGCCTTATAAGGGTAGGATACATAGATCTTATGACCTCTTTGTCTCTGGATGAGATACCCTTACGTTTGAGTTGGCCCATCTAGAGAACTTTCCATACAATGGAAGCAACATGGTGCTCAGAATTCAGGTTGCTATCAAGCTGGGTGGCCAAATGCCTCACTACTGATTGTGTATGTAGGATGTTGTTGTTAATGTGATATGTGTGGATGTCAGTCTCCCCAAAGGGGATGATGATGCATTTTCTGGCATTCAGCTTGAGGCCATGTTTCTGGCAGCAATCATTTGTTTTGGTGAGACCCTCTTGGAGAACATCCACATCACTTTGGGGATTGATGACTGTTCCCAGCTTGCAGTCATCTGCAAACTTGGTCAGCCATAGGCCAGTCTTTTTGTCCTGCACCTCAGGGAAGTATATCCCATATAACGAAGGCCCCAAGACCAATCCCTGGGGTATGCTCATTACAGGTATACTGCTTCAGTTGGCTACCCCTGTTATGATTAGGTGATTCTATCAATAAGCCAGTTTGCTACCCATCTGGTAACATACGTATTGATGCCTAGTTGACAGTTCATCTACTATGGCCAAGTGGGGAATAGTGTGTAAGGCGTGGCCAAGTCAAGGTGGGTGACATGCACTGTCTTTCCCTTATCCATGCCTTTGGTGGCTGTCTCAGGAAAGTCAACCAGATTTAACTGATACCTCCCCTTGACAAAGGCAGACTGTTTGGGGTCAAGTATTTGAAATTTGCCAATGTCCCTTTAATGAGGTCCATGATAATCTATCTCATGGCCTTGCAGATCAGGATAGTTAGGCTGATGGGTCTTTAATTTCCTTGATCGATGAACACTCCACCTTTGTGTAAACAGATGACAGTGGCTGTCCTCCACTTGGCTGGGAAAAAGTCGGTACTGAGGCTTTGGTTGACTAGAGTGCCTAATGGTGCTGCCAGTTCATGCCTGACTTCATGTAGGATGCAGCCTGGGATGTATTCAGATCACATGGAGCCTGTCTTTTTGGGTTTGAGAGAGCAGTGATCCCATGTTCCCTATTGATAAGGAGTGGGCAGGCAGGTACTGGGGATGTCCTGCTTTACTGATGGGGGGACAGACGGGAGACATTTCCACTCAATCTGTCAGCCAGTAGATTGGTTTTGTGTATGTGGTATCCTTGACCACCAGTACTGAACAGATATGGGAGCTTCCTTTGATATTGCAGACATATGTGAAGAAGGCCTTATGATTGTCTGTCTTAGATGTGGGCAATTTGGACTCAGAGTTGTCTGTAGAAGATTTCACTGGTGCTCTTATTTGTTTGTTCAGGCTAAGGAGAGATTGCTTCCAATTGTGCCCTTACTCCTTCTTGGTCCTGGACACCAATGTTATCCTTTTGTTATATAGTTCCTTTATTGCAGATGTTTCCAGGCAGGTTTACTCTCCCTTGCAGATGCAGATGATGTTGTCCTGTCAGGTATCTCTGATTCCATACACACACACATATATATATATATATATATATATATATATATATATATATATATATATGCCAGTATAGTACTTTGGTGTACATTTGGACATTGGTGCCTGTTCCTCCAGTGGGGAAGGAGGCTGTGCAGCTGTTTATACCATCCCCGGTTGTGATCAGCTTGGGAGACATTTTCATTTTACCATGACTAGAGGGGCATCAGGAGAGATGGTGATATCGAACGTGACCGATATTTTGTTGGATCTTGCCAGGGAGGTTGATACCGTAGGGGTGCTGCAGTGGTTAATCATGTTGGTTACTGCCAAGTCTGACATATGTATCACATCTTGTGGGGGTATCAAGTAGCTGTCCTAAGGATTTAGCATTGATAAGCTGGGAGAATCTCTGTGCATTTCTGTTCTGGTATGGTTGTTTTTTCTAATCTATGGTTAGGTAATTAAAGTCAGTCAGGATCAGGGTAAAGGGTTGAATCTTGACAGATTTAAAGAGGAACAGATAGGTGGAGTGGGCATCCCGAGTCAAATATGTTGGCCTGTACCTACCTATAATTTGAATAATGGCATTGTCAATGGTTAACTGCACTTGTAATGTCTCGTGTGTGTCAGATTGTTTGACCAGCCTGGAGGGGTGTGTCTGTTTAATATATATTTATACTCCACCTCCTTTGGCTTTGCTGTCCACATTTTGGGGTCTGGCTGTGTGATAGGATGACTGATCAGGTAAGGATGGATTGCTCTCCGCAGCTGTGGCTCAGGTTTCTGTGAGTGCACAAATGTCAGCATCTTACAGGGTTAAGAATGCTTGCAATGAGTGCATTTTCATGTTTAGACTCCTAGCATTTAGTAGCATGACCTTTAATTTACGTTTCGTTGAGAGTTTCATGTTGGTAGTATCAACCTCATGACTTTTCCTAAAAAAGGCACTATGGTGGGGGGCAAGGGCCTTTGCCAGAAGCCTGAAGCCCAACTGAGACAGATGCAGGCCATCTCTAGCAAAACAGCATGGTCTGTTGATCATGTCTTCCAGGCTGTCAGGCACTGGATCCCCCTGGGATGACTCCAGAAAGTCAGCCATTTGTTAATGTCAATCATTTTCTGTTTGTATTGAGGCATCATTCTGGGTGACAGTAGAATGCTGCTTTAAGCCTAGGAACATACCTGCATGGGACATACATTCAGCATGGTCAATCATGTTTGTCTTCCTACAGTCCAGGGAGGTACATCTGAAGGCATTCACACCAACATGGACTGGGACAGACTCATAACATTAACTTTTATGGAGAGTCTTCAGTGCATGTGTGATATGGCAGATGATGGCACCTGACAAACAAGTAACTGTTACTGTCTCCTTATACAGCCTGGTGAGAGGCACATCTGTGTGTCTTACATTGGAGTCTCCTATGAGTAATATGTTGGGTTTATGGTTGGATCTTAGTGGTTGCCTGACAGTGGTGTGTGGACTATGTATGGTATGTGGTGTGGAGATATGTAGTGTTCTCATGTGTTTTTGGCTCTGAGGTGTCCTTTGTTTGGGTTTGTATTTGTTGAGGACCCCCATATATGTGGGTGCGTGTTATGTAGTTGTGGGTGATGTTTATGACTGCATACACTGCAGGAAACCTATGTTACTGCAGAATTTGTTTTGGTGTGCACATTCTCCATTTATCTGGCCAGTGGTTCCCCTTCCTCTTATATGTGTCTCTTTGACCTTCTGTAGTGGAGTCACAGGCTTTGTCCACAGTTGCTGTTATGTATTTGTATTTCTGGTGTGAGTGGGGTAGAAGTCCTAACATCACACACAGGGTTATGGACTTCACACCTCTGAGTGTACCTGTTCATGGGATCATAGGAAATTACTAGGCTAATGGCTCTGAGGCCCTTACAAGCCTAGCCCAGAGTATATCCCCAGAAAAGAAAACACAATCATCAGCTGTCAGTCCTCTCAATGAGGGACACAGGTAGTACCCCTGGGACTGATTTTTGGTTGCCCATCCACTCATCAAGGTTGCACTTGAAGGGTGTCAATGACATACTTTGTTTGACGTGTATGGTGAGTTTATTCCAGAAATGGGTCTGCCCCTGTGGAACAAACCTATCTCTCTAGGAGGGTTTGTTAATGTCACATATTAGATTTAACACTTTTGATGGGCTACTACGCGAGGAGTTAGACATGCAGATATGGAGCATCTGTACTAGAGCAGGGTCTAAGATTGTCTTGTAGGTGAGACACCGGTCACCTCTGAGCAATCTGTATGATACAGAGCAGGATGATACTGATTTGATCCTGTCCACATAGGACAGGTGTTGGAGGCCATGGATTCTCTTTGTGAGATATTTCTGTGGCCTTTCCAGTAGGTGCAGGTGTTTGGAGAGGTATATACCAAATGCGGCATTATACTCAGTTATTGGCCTAATGAGGGTGGCATGCAGAAAGGTAATAACCTCCTTTTTTCTGGATGCAATCCCTTTACTTATGAGATAAACCAAGTAAAAGCCTTTTCTGACCACTGCCGCTACATGATGGTCAAACGTCAGATTGTTGTAAACTTGTGTACCCAGGTCTGTCAGCAGAGGTTGTGTGCTTAGGGGGTTGCCCCTAATGTGGTAATCAGTAGGGGCTGTGTTTTTCATGAATGGTATACTAATACATTTTTTTGCATTTTACTTAAGGCTATGACTTTGCACCAGTCATTTGTTGCTGTGAGACTCTCTTGAACTATGTTAACATCATATGGGGAGTCAATGACAGCACTCAAGTTACAGTCATCTACAAACGTGGTCAGCCACTGTCCTTTTGTCTTTTTCTGGACCTCAGAGAAGTAGATAGCAAACAATAGGCATCCCAAGACAGATTTCTGGGGGACACCAGTAGTGACAGGTCTGCTATTGAAGGTAGTGGCATCTATTTTGACCTTATGGGTCCTATCAGTGAGCCATTTGGGCACCCACATGATGACATAGGGATTTACACCAAGTTCTGTTAGCTTTTTGATGATGCCTGAGTGGGGGATTGTGTCGAAGGCTTTGGCCAAGTCAAGATAAGCTGTGTGTACTGACTTTCCCTCATCCAGTGATTTGTTGACAGTCTCAAAGAAGTCAACCAGGATCAACAGGGAAGATCTGCCCTTGACGAATCTGAACTGGGTGTGGTCAAGTGCTTGGAGATTGCCTATGTCCTTGTTTATGATGTGCATAATAATACTCTCCATGGCCTTACAGATCAGACTTGTCAAGCTAATGGAGCAATAGTTTCCAGGGTCAGTAGTGGCACCACCTTTGTGCAAGGGATGACAATAACAGTTGAGGCCTGTACTTTCACTATGGCTGAGTAGTATGCTGAGGCTACTTCTTGCAGGAGATGTAGAATACAGCCCTGGATACTATCAGATCCCATGGCAGCTGTGTTGTTTGGCTTGGAGAGGGACTTTAACACTTGATCTACAGAGATGTGAGGTGCAGGGCAAGTATTGGGGATGTGGAATGTGCCTTTGGTCAGGGACAGGGGAGTGACAGTGACATTTGCACTGGACCTGTCTGCTAGCAGGTTGGCTAAGTTGACAAGATCAGTGTAAGTGGCACCATTAAGAAGTCATTCAGAACAAACCTGGTGTTAGCCATGGAGATTTCTGATGTAACTGATAAAGGGTTTGTGTTTAGCCTTTGTTTCAGAGGCTAGTTTCGATTCATAACTGGCTTTGGAGGATTTCACTAGTGATCTACTTTACTTGTTGAGGCTAAGGAGGGAGTTTTTCCAGTTGGGAATATGTGCCTTTTTATGCTTGGACAACAGTTGCTTCCTTTTGTTGTAAAGCCTGTTGATAGAGGATGTCCACCACATAGGTTTGCGTTTCCTTGAGAAGCAAGTTTTAGTTCTGTTGGGTATGGCTGAGTTCATACAATAGAACAGGTACCTGTATACTGCACTGGCATACTGTTCAGCATATTAGTCTGCATCCTCTGAGGGGGGTGGTGGTGTGTAGCTATTGATACCCTCCCTTAGAAGTTTATGGTCAGTTGTAGAAGTCAGAAGAACAGAACCTGTTTAGCGGGTTGTCCATCACTGCACCCCTACATCTGTTGTGGTCCTCAGACTGTTTGTGTTGCAATGCTATTATAAAGCTACATGTCAGCCATAGTTGTCAAGCCACCACAGACAAACTCACATCTGGACAGCCCCATATATAACAGTCAGACACAGGCTTACACAGGGGACAGGGTGTTAATATTGTTGTGGCAAACGTAGACAGTTTGGAGAATGGTTTGGTATTAGCTTGCTTTTTCTTATGGGTATGACGTCTGCTTCTCCACTGTCTGTCATTGATGTTTTCACATCAATCTTTATTGTTTTGCAAGTAGTTTGGCAGGAAAATGCAATGTTATGACAAGCAGAACAGATATATGAGGCATACTTGTGGTCCTTCTGTGACAACCTGTTATTCCAGGGGTATGGCTGGTGCCCAGTGACTTATTGTCAGTACTGACACAGTAGGGAGGCAGCCATTTATAACCTGGCAGTACACTGACTTTCAAACACCTGCTGTCCTACTAGGCACTGTGTAGGTTACTCTGAGCTGTGTACTGTCCAGATGTGTGGCCCCCTGTCCCTGAATTGTCTAACTTTCCTGCAGTAATGGATGTTGACTTTTGGACAATGTATACTACTCCTATCGTAGGTGTAGTTGACATGTAACATAGTTTGCACCGACAGTCTTGAAACATGGACCCTGTCAACCACAGTACTGTACTTAGACCACTAAGCCACAACAGCCAAGAGTAAGTGCTGCCTACTTCCTGACAATATCAACCATGCATATACATAGATCATTGACCCCTGCATATTGTGGACATGCTACAAGTTAGCAAGTTGACTGGGACAGCCCTGGGAATGTGTGCTCTGCTGCTATTACCCTACAAACATAATTGTTCTTGCATTTCTATGGGAAGACAGGTCTGTTGGGGGAGGGGTCATACCTTCAACTGTACACATTTCCACAGACTGTCCAGATGTTTGCTTTACATTTTGACTCCATTTAGCATAGTATTGTGCTTGTCTTGGAGAATACTGGCATATCACTAGAGACTAAAGGTTAGACAGTTATGACAGACATTTGAGTTTCAGACTTCTTAGCCTTCGGAGACTTAAGGCAACTGCAAGTCCTGCTCTGATATCACTATGTAAGTTTGTAAGTGGACTATTTCATCATTGTCCCTATTTCTGGGCCTTTGCCACACATTTCTTTCTGGCTCTGTACAGCTGACTTGCTGGGAGAAACTGAGAGGTGTGTATGGGGCTCCAACATTGACATCCATGCATGTGACTTATGACCCCGCAGTTTTAGTCCCTTACATATACTGCAGTGGGTTTTTTCACCTAGTGGACTACTGTATATTCTGGGGAAGTCAGTATTTCTGTACATTTCCTGTTGTCCCACGTAGCTGTCAGTTGTCTGCTGCTATCCCGGTAGGCCACCCCATTCCATTGCATATATGCAGCGATACCATAGATATGCTACCACAATGTAATACACCATTAATTTGTTAAGAAGAGTGACTTACCTTGTGCCTGCGGCAGTTGAGGACAGTGCTTGAGGGCTGACTCTGTCAGATACACGAAGTACGCAGCCTATGCATGGTAAGGTACAGGTAGTGTGATGTGTGTGGCATCCTTTTTACTGTGTGTGCGAGTCAGAGAGAGGGGTCAGTCCCTGAGTCCCTAAGGTGTCAGTGTATGTGCTATGCATTTCCTCTTTGCCAAGGCCAGGGCATACTGGACATGCCTATGTCTGCCTACAGGGAGAGGCTCAGGGGTTCCTCATCTGAGTCCCCCTAAGCCTGTGGGGACCTTGGCAATGGTGGGGGGCTTTGTGTCCCTTCCCTGTGATGTTCCTACCGCAGCTGTTTCCACAGTATCATATTGTGTAGCATGGCAGATACTATGAACATGTGTGCACATGTGGCTAGAGAGTACTGTAGGGTTCCACCAGATATATCAAGGCAGCAGAACCATGACTTGAGCAGCCCAAACACACACTCTATAATGTTTCTAGTTTGTGTGTGTGCCTCATTATGGTATTTTTCAGTGTGTGTGTGTGTGTGTGTGTGTGTGTGTGTGTGTGTGTGTGTGTGTGTGTGTGTGTGTGTGTGTGTGTGTGTGTGTGTGTGTGTGTGTGTGTGTGCGTGTGTGTGTGTGCATTTCTGTTGGGTGTCATCATCCATGGTTCCAGTGCTTAGCCAGCATCCCACATGAGATGGCCATATGGGATGTCCCCCCTTGGTAAATGCCTGGTACAGCTGTGAGGCATGCCAGATGTGGGAATTGTAATAACTGCAATGGCTGCCAGCACACACATTGATGATAATGCCCTGGGCATTGCACACAACCTGGCAGTTTATGGAGTGAATAGCCCTTGTAGTTGACATAGACTCTACCCTCTTCACCGGGTGGTACTTTGATGTGGACATGGATGCAGTCAATGACACCCAGTATCTCTGGGTAGATTTCCACATGTTGGAAGAGACACATATTGCTGGCCTTCTCCTCAGGGATGCTGGGGAAATAAATGTGCTCACTGGCATGTCTTAGCATGACATCCAGGAACTGATGGAGCACCTTGGATGTGGATGCCTGTGAGATCCCCATGATGTCCCCAGTAGGTCTATGGAAAGTACCTGTGGCTAGTATTCTTAAGGCTACACATTCCTTTGTTTCCACTGGGATGGGTTCCCCTCTGTTGGCTCTGGGTCTGAGGTGAGGGTGTCAGAGCTCGGTGAGTTGCTGAAGTATGTCCCTGTCTACCCTATAGTGCTCTACTATTTCCAGCTCATGTAGCCCCTGAAAGGTTTCCCTGGGTCTGAACACTCTTCTCCTCCTCAACCTCGGCCGGTTGTCAGTATCATTCTCAACACCACCCTCAGTCTGTAGCACATAGAGATGTAGCAAAGCAGCAGCAGCCCCTATAATTTTGTCAGTTAAAATTACCAAGTGTGTACTACAATGGTGCTGAGCAATTAGGAAAATCAGATTGAAGGGTGTTTGCATACTTTATACTGGTGTGCTGCAGATGCTGCCTGTGAGATTGGCTGACTATGATGCATTCCACCTGCCAGCTACATTACTGAGGGGTTTGAAGGGGCCACTGTGAGTAGCAGAGGCCTTATTAGTCATTTATAGTTGATTGCCTTTTGTCTGCTATTTCCTCCAGTTTTAAGCCTTTAAAACTGTTGCAGCTAATGTGAACATTGCTGAATAGAAAGGGCCCTCCCATGGACACAAACACACTCAGCATTTCTGAAACCAGATACGCATAACTAAACAGCCTCAGACACACCCCTTGCTTAGTTGTGCTTAACTGGTTTCAGAAATGCTGAGCAGTGCTTAGCAGTGCACAAATCTGCTTAGCTGGGCTGAATGCTGCTTAGAATTAAACTTTTAAGCAATGCTCAAACTGGCTAAGCAGAGCTAAGCACTGCTAAGCATTGCTCAGTTTTCACTTAAAAAATGTACGAATTGGACATTAATTACTCATTACTGACATATTATTAAGTGCTATATGTTTTACATTACATGACATCCTCCTATGTGCTTTGATTACATTACCTTGGGGTGTGACTGTACTGTATGAGACACTTGTGTTGACATGGGTGAGTTCACATCATATATCCACTGACATTGGAAATTTGGACCAGCTACACTACCCTGGTTAACAAATATCAATTACTACATCATTAAATAAAATTTTATATTTAACAATGCTTTCCCATGTAAAATCTGAATGGCCTGTCATGGCATTCAAATCATGAATTACTGCACACAAAGCTGGAACTCTAACCACTACGCTATCTCAGTAGTGAAGATTTTAGCTATACATTTCTATATAGCTCTTTCATGATACAAATACAGTGGGGAAAAAACAACCATTTTAAAATATATCAAAACCTGTCATTCTATCAACTTTCTAAGTTTGTAAGAGCAGTATTTAAAACTGTCCCTATTTCTGGCCTTTTGCCCCTCTTTTAGTGCTGCCTTTGTCCAGACTTCTTGATCTAAGAGCTTCAGAGGTGTGTGTCCATGGACACTATTTTAATGTACAGTGCCATACGGCACTTTCAAAATGCAGGGGGTGTGTTACAGTTCCTGTCACACACCCCCTGCATTCCATTCCATTCCCAGATCCTCTTCTCAGTGTCCACTGCCACTGAAGGGTTTGTAAGCTCCAATGTGTTTACACTGAGCATGACACACCCCCTTTTCATGTCAGTTGCCTCTTCTGCCTACACCACTGCATTATAGCCCCTACATGGTTAGGTACCTGCAGACACAGGTATAAATGAGTAGACAACAGTTTCTTAAAGGATAAAAGTTGTTCATTTGTTTCTTATCTTCCCATGTGACCATTGCTATTCCAGTGTATCATAAATTCAGCTATGTACTTACCTATTATATTATTCCACTTAACATTTCAAAATGTTTTAAAAGATTTTTAATTGTCACAAACTGCATTTTATATTTTTGATTAATTATCTTTCTGAAATATTCATAATTTCTTATTGCGGTGTCATTCAGAAAGTAAGTTGATATAATATCAATAATATTATGGATGAAGCCATCAGAGTATTGTGGCTCTTCCTGCCTTCTGCGTTAATAATAAATCATGCTGATATGAATACTTTCATTTTTAATGGTAGACATAACAACCTGGTTCACAAACCAGGTTGTATACTGAAGATTTACTTTAAAAGGTGTGTCACAAGTAGATAATGTCCATTCTAAAGGAATATCAGCATTGTCTATTACAACACCTTTTATTAAGTATTCAGAAATTATAACTAATAACTAATAACAAAGTTCAAGTTACAAATAATCAATAAAACACATTACTGTGGATTACGTAAGGCTATACCAGTTTTAACTTTCAAATGAATAGAAATATTTCATGGAATCTTTGGTATTACTCACTCTACAGAAATTTTAGAAAACATTTTGTCTTTCTCTACCCAATGGAGAGGAGGAGAAGCTAATAAATATTGTAGTGCAATGTTGACTAAATGGAGTAAAATAATTTTGATAACACCAAGAGATCTTAACTTCATATATAGATGAATATTCAAGTGTTCAGCTATGAATTATCTTTCTGAAATGCTTATAATTTATTATTGTGATGTTCTTTGAGAATGAATAAAACATAACCAGTTTTGTAGCTGTAACCAGACAGAATATCATGAATCTTATAATTACTATTTGTGTTATTTTAATGATATTGATTTTTAAAATGATGTAGGGCATTTTTGGTAAAATATTTCAGAAATGATCTTAGCAGCCTGATTATAAATAATTAAACAGATAACATTTTCTACATTTCATAGCACTAAACTGATTTAAGTGCTAATGTGAGAACTATATATAATTCATTTGGAAACATCAAGAACACAGGATTGTATGTTATAAGATGGTTGTTAAAAATGCCCTATTCCTGTCTTAATAAAATATTCATAACTGTATATAAACCACATTGTAGTTTGTCACAAATTCATTATAATTTATATATAACTAGAATTATGATGTCAGAAGAATCATGTCAACCTCTCATTATGTTCTTGTTGTTTTTTTTAAACTGCTGCTGGTTTGAAACAGTTCTGTGCCATTCATCAACTAAGCTGTGTCTGAATATTTTTTATTTGTTTATTAAATGTACATGTTATAGCTAAGCTCTTTAGCTCTATAGTCAGTAATTCTAATACATAGCTGCACTACATGGTTCCATTTAATTGGTATAACTGTTAGGATTAAACCATGTTTTTCTACTTGGGAGAGGAGTGAGAACTAGGCTAGTTCAAGAGTTGTTTTTTTTTTTTTTTTTTTGAGGAAGTTCCAGGATGTTCAACAACAGAGTTTGCGTCAGAAGAATTTTTTGATTTGTTGATTGCTCTTTCTATAAACTTGTCTTTGGAAGCTCCTCCCAGTCTCATCTCATCTGCTCACATTAGTAAACACTAAAGGTCCAAACTGGGAAGCTGCTCCCTTTGACTGCTGAAGCTTGAGAAACCCGTTCTTTTATATCTGTCAATATGCTTAGGGCACAGTGCAACATTCAGAAATATTAAAAAATATTAATCCACTTTTTCCACCTTACTTTTAAAATCTGTGACATATTGTCCAAGACTAACAATTACTTGCTAGCCTCTGTATATGCTATATATTCTATCATAATTATACACACTGTCTGTTGCATTTACTTTACTCATCTAAATACCGGTCAACTTACTAGTTTACCTCTGCTGCTTATCTTTCACTACTATGTATCCTAAGACAGTGTGCAAACTGTTTTATGTTCACAGAGAATGACATTAGTAATTCTAGGAAAAAAGAATTACTACATAATTAATCTGCAGGCATCCATTTTACCTACAAACATGCTCTGTGAACTTTATACATTTCCACAACAATGCTTCACTAATCACACCAAAATGTCATGCCGTGGCTGTGAAAGAATCACTCTCAGAGCCTCATAGAAATAAGAAGATTAAGTCTCAGCAAAAATCAGGTCAATCATCTATCTCATGCACAACTCCCATAAAAAGTCACTCTGCTCAAAAATGTTCTAAATTTACCACTTTGATCCACAACAGCAATAAAAATGTTTCAAGATAGGTGAATCTATTGCCAGACATACTCTTTTGTCACTCACAAGGCTGGATAAAGAGGATTACAGTGAGTTTCCTTTCAGGTGTCAGATCATTGATGTTACAAAGGCCCTGAGAATACTAACCCTAGACAAATATGACTATGATATGGTAGTGGTGCATGTGGAAGTGAATAATTTGAGGTGTAAAATCTTGAAGGACATGCAGACAGATACGTCAGAACTTTCCATGCATATTTCAAATGCAAGTAAGACACTAGTCCTGAATGGAATCCTTCCTTCACCTCAAATAATGCTTACTTACAAAGAAAAGATAATTGACTTCAGTAATTGCTTAAATAGCTAGTGTCATTCCTGGAGAGCGGGTCAGTATGTGTCAGCATGGGATGAAGTGTTTGACAGTCCAGCTAGCGTCACTAAGGATGACCTGTGCCTCTCATTCTAGTTTCTGCATACTGGCTAAAGATCACATTAAAGTAGCTTTCATCAATAAAAGAAGTCTGAGCAATAAATTGCCAGATCTTGAGGCAGTTCTGCATTTGGAAAATGTCTGTGTATGTAATTAGTGACATTTGATTTAAACATAAAGAGAACACTCTCTGTTTGCCAGAGTTTCATACTCTTCATGACTTGAGATCCAATGACAACTGTGGTGGTATCCCTTTTTTTGTCAAGGAACATATTATTATTTATTTTTATTTTATTTATTTATTTATTTTACATTTGTTTACTGGGTTAGTCCAACTGGATGCATATCCATTTTCAGCGGAGGCCCGGGGAGAAAAGCTCCACACAAAAAAAAAAAAAAAATAACACATAGACTTACATACAGATAAATTCTTGGTAGCATAATAGTAAGAGACAGAAATAAGACATACAAATAAATTGACTTTTCCATGATATGCAAAGAACAGAAATATGTATTCATTAAAAACAATATACAGGAGGAGATGAGAGCTGTAGTGATCTAGAGAGATATAAGAAGAGAGAGTGGCCATTAGGGAATGGCATGAGGGAGATTAGGGACTTTAGGATTAGGGCGGTTTAGTACAAGGACAGAGCCAGTGAGCGTTAAAGAATAATTTGAGATTAGTTTTGAATTGGCTGAGAGAGGTAGCTAGTCTTAGGTAGTTTGGAAGGGAATTCCATAGCTTTCCAATGGAATTGGCATAAAGAGCGTCACCACCCGAATTGTTAGATTTCGTTGTTTGTACCAGGACACTATTTGAAGAACGAAGGCTATTTAGATTGGAGTAGGGGGTCAAAAGTTTGTTCAGAGAGGGGGTTTTATCTGGTTCCTTAATTATTTTAAATGCTTCAGTAAGTTGGTTAAGCTTGAGAAGACTGGGGAGTTCTAACCAGTCAAGTTTTGTTAGGTTAAGGCAATGATGAGTACGGTAAGGTTCTCCTGTTACAAATTTGGCAATATGATTATAAGCAACAGAGAGTTTGTTAAGCTCATTTTTTTTGAGGAAGGAAAATACCGGACAGGCGTACAAAAGGGTGGAGAGAAGGTGAGTACGTGCAATGGTTAGTTTGGTATTGGGAGTAAGAAAGTTCTTAATTCTGTACATAGAACCAAGTTTCTTGTTTACTGTCTTTATGGTTTGACTGATGTGCATGTCAAATTTGAGCTTATGGTCAATAGTGACACCTAGTAGTTTGGTATTGGTGACAGGCTCAATGATGGTGCCATTAGTGGACTGAACGTGGAAGGTCATATTATTAGAAAGCGGATGATGTTGCCCTAAAGAAGTGGCTAAGGTGGGAAAAATTAGTAGTAGCTTAGTTTTTTTTGGGTTTAGGATAAGTTTCCGTTCAGTGAACCATTTTTCCACTGCAGTAAAGCAGTATTGGGTGACTACCTGGAGATTATGGAGAGAAAGATCAGAGCAGATCAACGTAGAGTCATCTGCATATTGAATGCATGTGGCTTTGGGGATGACTGAATGGAGATCATTAACGAATATGGAGAAAAGAAGTAGACCAAGTATAGAGCCTTGGGGAACTCCTATTGTGTTAGGTAGCAAGTGAGATAGCTTGCTTTGCCACTGAACTGCTTGTTGTCTACCAGAAAGGTAAGCTTTAAACCAGTTTAGGGCTGAGTTATCGAGGTGAAGGTTTTCCAGGGTGTGGAGCAACAGTTCGTGATTGACCATGTCAAAGGCTTTTGACAAATCAAGAAATAGTGCAGAAGTAATTAGTTTGTTGTTACGGTTGCTATTGACTGAGTCAACAAAGGAAAGGAGGGCAGTGGTTGTACTATGATGGGGGCGAAAACCATGTTGAGTTTTGGACAAGAGATTGTTTTGGGTGAGATAGTGTAGGAGTTGCTTGTGAGCACACCTTTCCATTATTTTTACTATTGGGGACAGTATTGCTATCGGTCTATAGTTAGAAGTTTCCGTGGAGGAGCCACCCTTATTAAGTGGGATGACGTAAGATATTTTCCAAAGAGAGGGGATTGTGGCCTCTGTTATAGTTCTGTTAATCAAGATTGAGATGGGGTAGGCTATAACATCTGATGCAATTTGTAGGTATTCGGCTGGGAGATGATCAGCCGATAGGGTGGATGGTTTAAGTTTCTTCAATAGGGTTCTGATATAGGAGGTGGATACTGGTTGAAGGTTAAAGGCGGGTGGAAATTTGCCAATAACTCTGGTAATGGAGGAGGAAGAAGAAGGTAACTGACTAGCTAGGGACTGGATGGTCTTGGTGAAAAAAGAGTTGAACGTGTTAGCTACTTCTTCAGAATCTTTACCGATAAGTTTCTCGGGGGTGGAGGTAGAGGATTTCCCAGAATGAAGGAGGTTGTTGAAACCTGCCCAGAACTTCTTTGGGTTATTCTGGTGTTTGTCTTGGAGGTGACAGAAGTAGTTCTTTTTATCCTGGGTAATGTCTGATTTTGTAGAGTTTCTAAGCTGCTGAAATATTATATTACCTTCAGGCAGATGCCTAGGGAACCAAATAAGAACTCTTTAAACTTCAACTACTTTAGATAGGATTAATTATCAACCAATAGCTTATTACATAACATCTTCTTTGCCCCCTGATGAGCAAGTAAGATTTTTCAGTCATCTAAATTATTACCCCATTAGCAAATACTCCCTTATTTTGTCAGACTTTAACTGCCATTCAATAAACTAGTACACCTATACCTCCAATGTAGGATATGCTCAAAAATCCATAGACTTAATAAACAAAAATTCTCTTGAGCTGTTGGTAGATAGACCTGTTAGAAGACATAGCATTCCAGACTTGATTCTTATTAATATGGCTGGCTTTTGCATCATTCCTATGAAATCTAATTTCCAGTGAAGTTTGACCACAAGCTCATGACCTTCTTCTTTTAAACTCCCAAAAGCCCCAACATCAAACCCTCTCAATTTAAAGACTACAGATATGACAAACTCAACCTAATCCATGACACGATATCAAAATTTTCTTATAACTATAGATCCCCTGACCTTGATATAGCAACAAGCTTCACCAAGGAATTCTGCACCAGTTTAGAAAAATGCATAGAGCTAGAACTCCTTATCAGACTCAGGTATCATGGGAAATTGAAAATCAAACCAGTGTGATGGCCCACCACCATAAGTAAACTATACAACAAAAGAAATAAAGTTCTTAAATTATTTAGAATGTCCAAACCCCTCTTATCAAGGAAAATATCAAAAATATTTAAAAAAGCTGAAGAGCACTATTAGGTCCACAAAAGGAGACCAAGAACTAAGGCTGGTCACTGAAACCAAGTATAATTATAAATATTTTTTTATCTATGTTAGAAAACTAAGAAATAATAGTTTACATTGAACTGATCGTATTCATAATGGCGACATTGCCAATATTCTTGCACTTGTGCTAGTGTCTGAAGAATTTTCTGATTTGATCTTTTCAGCTTGGTGGCTCTTAAGTTGATTGATTTTTTTATAGACTTGTCTTTGGAAGCTCTTCCCTTTCTCATCCCATCTGGGCATACAGGGGGATATATACAAGAAGAGTAGAGGGGTACAGAAGGACTGCATACACAATTGATAAAGGTGTAGCATGGGTGGAAGAACAAAGGGATTTAGAGATACGGGCATGGCTGGCATCTGTAAGGTTAGCAAACAAATGAAGTACCAGTTTCAACCCTGAGACTAATATCTACAGACCTGAAATATCTGAATCCTTCCAATTATCTCTAAAGATCATTTACTGAAAATGTTAACCAAGATCAAAAGTACTTCATCCATGGAACCTGACGATATACATTAATGGTGTTAAACATGTCCTTGTAGATGCAGTCCTTAAACTGTGCAGCCTAAGTGTAATTACTGGATTTGATCCTGATGATTGGTGCACAGTAGTGGTGCTGCTCCTCCATAAAGGTGGCCTTACAACTGACCTGGGTAGTTAACATCTTATCAACCTTACAATCTTCATCTGCAAAACCATGGAACATATGATAACTGACCATATAAACTATGACATTAAGAACGTTATCAGACTTGACCTCCAACAACATGACTTTCTGAAGGGTAGATCCTATTGAATCTGGTAAAATTCATCTAAAGGTTTGTCCAGGATGGAGACAATGATATTCAGGACATATAGTGTCTCTTGATCTGTCCTTGATCTTTCACACCATTCCTTATGCTGGCATCATACAGAGGCTACATGTTTATATGATCTAACTGTGATGAGATGGGTAGCAAACTGGTTGAAAGAGAGAAGCCACATAGTAGAGTTGAAAGCGCCTCATCAAAAATATAAATGCAACCAGTGGCATCCCTCAGAGCTCAATGTTGGAGCCTCTTCTTTTCAAGATTTACGTCTTGGATCAACAAGCACAGAGCCAAGACTTCTAGCTATCAAAATTTCCAGATAACTGCAAACTGACATCTGTTAATTCACACTATGACATCCAAACCCTCTAGAATTAACTCATCCTTGTAAACAAGCAGTGTACTAAAATGAGAACAAAATAAACACTACAAAGTGTAGTATCATTACTTTTGGTAGACAGCCCCCCCACACACACACACGTATCATACTGTATAGACAACATCACCAAAATAACATTTGTAAAAAATCTCTTGTTATGTCCAATGGGCAAAGCCAATATACCTGACTGAATATCAGCTGTACTGGCTTTTATGAGTCAGATCACTGTAAAGCAGGGTTTGGGAAATGTGCCCCTCCCCACTGTGGGAGTGATCTCAGAGTCGGTTTATGAAATAATGACAAAGATGTATGAGAAAGAGAATGAAGTACATGGAAAAGAGATAAATGAAAGAGTTTAGCATCAAGAGAAAAATTGCGTGAGTGCAGAGAATGGGAAAATTACCGAAGGAGAAAAATGACAACAAAAAGAGGTAATGGAAGAGAAAGATCTAAAGAGAATGCAGAAAAGGGGAAGCTGCTGTTTCACTAACAACAATAAAAAAGTAGGATAGTTTGAGGCAGGATGAAATACAAATGCATTTTTATTAGGGCACAATTGTGAAAGGTGCAGTAGAGAAGAAAGAGCAAAGGGATTAGAGATAGGGGTATGGTTGGCATCTGGAAGATATCAGATTCATAGCTTATGTAATGAGGGGCTTTTTATACAGGAAAGAGGCTGGAAATCAGTGTACATTACTATAGGCAGTGATAGGTTGTATGCTAATGGATGGAACCAAGGATGCCCAAAACAGCAAGAAAGTGAGATAGAAAAAAAAGGAATGCAGTAGCTGCAATATTCAACTAGACTTATTAGCTATCACAGCTTCTTCCATCTGCAGCTTTGCATATTCATATGCTTATTGCAGCACTTGAAGGAAACACTGTAATTATAAAAACAGAGGTCCAGATGCAATAAAGTTCACAGAATCCTGTGCATTTCGTTGAGTTCCACCTAAATGCTGCTGATAAACAAGGAACATACTAATGTGCCCCAGTGTACATAGAATAACTCAACATAGAACAGATATATCCAGCAAGGTCAGTAACTCATAAGCATGCATGGTAAATCTGTATATGTTGCTTCACAAACTGGGCTGTGCACTATCAATGTCCATCAATTTCAATAATACAACCTCAATGCAAATAAAATGAAAGTACAAAGGATGACAAATGTTCAGCAATCAATCCAGACAACTATGGATGTCATGCAATAACAGTCAAGGTAATAATATTCACAAGCAATTATGGATTTCATCTTAATGTGTGTTCTGTTCCTTGATAAAGTGTGTTTCTGAAGAACAGAAGTACACATACACACACACACACACACACACACACACACATATATATATATATATATATATAAAGAGAGAGAGAGACACAGAGCCATTATAATATATGGAATCCAACAGAATCTGCAAATTTCCACATAAAAAACAATGAAGCCAAAGGGCAATCAAGGCCACTTTGCCATGACTAACAATAGCTAACAATGAGTGTGGGACCCATGTGGGGAACACATGAAATGCATACAACCAGGGAAATAGAAAAGCAGATGTGGGGTAAGGGTGAAAAAAGGGACACACAAGAGGTATGCCAAAATAGGAAGATCTGAGGGATTTTCATAGGGGCATGGATAATTGTTTTTTTTTTTTTTTTTTTTGGTGAGATTAGGTCCAACTCCGGGATCTCACTACAGTGAAGAAAAGGGCATGTTGGGAAGTGGTTACTTACCCTGAGAAAACCTTGCCATTTTGTATTTCCATTTTCAAGATTTTCATCTGGAACTTGATGTTTCAAAGTAGATCCCCATATACATATTTAACAAACACAGTAACATACAAGTAAACAGCAAAATGCGTGAGTACACAACATAATATTCCTTATCCCATAGACAAGCAGTATATACTGTCATAAAAACATTACAGACCAGGCACTTCAAACATCCCTCTGCACCCTTGTGAGAGATGTGTGCCGTTTGGAACCTGTCTGGTGAAGATAACTGGCCTAGGGCTTCAAGTTAGCACCCTCATCATTTTTTTTTGAGTTCTTTAAATGTTTTTTTTTTTTAAGTTTTTAGCTTCTGGTATTTAAGCCCTGTTTTGAGCCAGTTTCTGCTTGTTTGAATAGAGCTGAACAGAGGTGGGCTACCAGCCCCAACTCTGAGCTGAGATACCAGATAACTAGTTGATTCTGAGCTTCCCAAAAACCATAAGTTGCCTGTTTTTTTTTTTTTTTGGAAACTATACCACTTACTGCACTTTTTATCGTGTTCTGCTTATTTAACATTGTATTTTAATACTGTAAACTAAACTGAACTGTTTGTACTGCATTTGTCTGCCTTATTGTGCCTGTTAAATCATATTTTGTTACTGTTTTCACTTTTGCAAAGCTATTTTTGCTATCTTCACTCTTTGAAAAATAATTGTTGCTACTTTTCACCGTTTGCAAAGCATCTGTTCTGTTTATTCTGTTTTACCACCAAGCATTGCATTTTAAATAATGGATTTGATTGCTGTTTAACACATTTTTAGTGTCTCACTGCTGTTTAAAACATTTTTAGTGTTTACCACCTAAATTAGTGTAGCTAGTAGCTGTAGCATAGTCCAGATACAGGTTTGCTGCATTTGGGTCTGTTTGTAGTGGCTGTTGTATTCTGAGCACATTTTCCAAGCTATCCTTGATTGGAAGGGGCCTTCTGCACCCTTGTGAGAGAAGTGTATTGATTTTAACCTGCCTGGTGAAGGGTGATTGGTCTAGGGCTTGAAGTAAGCACACTCATTGGTTCTTTTGACTTTTTTAAAAGTTTTTTTTAAGTTTTTAGCTTCTGGTATTTAAGTCCTGCATTTGAGTGGGTTTCTGCTTGTTTGCACATCTCACAGCACTGCACACTGCTACGCAATTGTGTTTCATAGCTGGAGAGATACTTTTGACAATTTTTCCCTTAGATACAGCTGTAATACATTAGTGTAGTCCTCAGCTTTAACACATCTCTGGTCTTAGAAATACTGCTAGTGAGCTGTGACCTATTTAACCACCAGTCAAAACCCTGTCAGAAATATACATCTACAGAGCACCTCATAGATCAGTCCTGAAAGCACCCCCTTTGTGATAACAGTTCTTCAAACCTAGCATTATGGATAGCTGGGCTACTCTTGTTTCTCCTGCCAGCCTTGTTGACTTGGGTCTCCTGAGGCAGTGTAGCAATTGCTTCATGTACACTATCAACCCTCTACTAATAACGAGAGATGCAGTTACACAAAGAATATTGAATCCCTGCTCTCTTGCACATAAAACCGTAACACTGAAGTGGTTGTCACCTCACCCACCACTATTCATGCACATAGTACCACTACTCATACACATAATACACATCCAGCACATAAATCAACATGTGCAGAGGTTCTCTCAAAAAACTTACCAAAACAACAGAGACCTCCAAAACAAAATACTGCTATAACCAACACAGTTCCCACAGCACCCAAGACACATAACAACACTAGTGTTTCCCCTACCAAGGCCTTAAGGTGTAACACTCAAAAAACAAATTTTCTTGTCATTGGAGACTCCATAGTATGATACATGGATGTCCCACTCACCAGGTTAGATAAGGAGAAAATCATGGTCAGCTGCCTGTCCAGTGCCAGGATTCATCAGATCGTGCATACATTCAGGTCTCTCAACAACAACTACCATTATGACTCTGTCATACCTCATGTTGGAGTGAATGAACTGAGATGTACTTCAATAGACTACATGAAGAGAGACATGATTGAGCTCTCCAAGTATGTGTCCCAGGCAGGTATGTCCCTAGCCTTGAACAGCATATTACCCTCACCTAGAATGATGCCACAGTATAAACAAAAATGATCAGTTTCCATAATTGGCTTAGTTTTTGGTGTCATTCAAAGACTATCCAGTTTCTCTAAGCCTCGGATGACATGGTTGACAAAGGCTTTTTCCTTTCCCATAGTGCCTTTTTTAGGCAACATCTCAAAAACAAAATTGCAGATGTAAAAATTGCCAACCATAACAAAATAAGGGTTATGCTGCTAAATGCTAGGAGCCTAAACTAAACACTGCATAGCCTGGAAGCACTTCTATTACTGGAGGATGCATATGTCTGTGCAGTTACAGAAACCTTGTTCAAGGCCTCAGAAAGTACCCTGGCCTTGCAAGGCAACAATACCTTCCATGCATTCAGACCTCAAAATGAACATGTGAGAACCAAAGGAGGCACTATTTCTATCTATTATTAGAGATAATGTCACCTCCTGACTAGTTAGACTGACAACTCCATGGAGTTACTCCAAGTTCAGATTACTGTGGGTAAAACCCCCATTCAAGTCATAGCTAGTTATAGCTCCCCCTCCATGGATCATGATGCACTCGAGGCCTACTTGACCAAACTGGAATCAGTCCAAATATTGCCAAATGCTCTGGTCATAGGGGATTTCAGTTATCCCACCATCAACTGGGAAGCCTACTCTAGCCCTAACTCACTAGTGCAGAAGTTTCTTGACCTAGTTAACTCAAATGTGCTGGAACAAATTGTTCAAAACCCAACAAGAAGAACAAACATACTCGATCTCATCTTACTAACATGACAAACAGATGCACCACCACAACTGTTGGACCTTCATTAGTTAAATCTGACCACAAATCAGTCACCTTTGAACTGGCACTAACACCAGAACTCAGAGTGCAAAGTCAGACTAAAAACTTCACTAAAGCAAACTACACCCTCCTAGGGGAAGGTATAAATGCATTCCAACCCCTACCCCCAGCTGGAAGTGGTAATTACACCAAAGCTTACACTAAAACCCTGTACAATCACTTGTATAAGTGTATAGACTTGGCTGTTCCAGAGAGAATCAAGGCCAGAGCCCCAAGTAAAAAAGCTGCCCTGGTGGACAGCCAGCATCAACAAAGTTTACGATAGATGTAAAAAGTTGCTGTCTAAAAAAACTAAGGCGAGGCCCCAACAATGAAAAGCACCCTCCTCAGACTCAACAGACAAATAAGACAATATGTCAAATTCTCTGAAGGTAACTTTGAGAAAAACTTAGCAATCACAACTGAGGATAATCATAAGGCCTTTTACAGCTATGTACATGGCTTAAAAGGTAGGACCCAAGCATGTGCTGATCTAGTGACTAACAGTGTCACACACACTGATCCCTCAGAGATAGCAAACCTGCTAGCGGGCAGAGCTGGCAAAAATTTCACTTCCTTATCCACTCCAAACTTATTACAAATCTTGCCCCAACTTACCCTCACCATACATATCTGAAGATCTGTCCATTAAACCTTGTCTAAGGCAAAATACACAGCCTCTATGGGACCAAACAGCATCCCAGACTGTCTTCTAAACAAACTAAAACATAAACTAGCATCACCATTAAGTAAACTATTCAATCATAGCCTAACCATTGGTTTTATTCCTGTGGAATGGAGAACAGCAGCAGTTATTCACCTCCACAAAGGTGGCTTAACAACAGACCCAGGGAACTATATACCCATGAGTCTGACTAGCTTCATCTGTAAAGCCATGGAACGTATCATGATGGACCTCATAAAATAGACATAGGTGACCTCCAAACCCTGGCTCTGACCCAATTTGGCTTCTTCACGGGCAGATCCTGCTTGTTAAACCTAATGGATTTCTTCAAAAATATGGCCATTGACAAGGGCAAATTTGTGCACACAGCATACCTGGACTTGGCAAAGATCTTTTACAGAATCCCACACTTGGGCATTACAGATAAACATAGCAAACTGAATGTAAATACTTTTGTTGTAAGATTGGTTGTCAACTGGTTCACAAACAGGTCACACACTATCAAAGTGGGTGACTCCACATCAACTAGAAGACGTGTCACCAGTATGGTGCCACAAGGGTCAGTGCTAGGCCCCCTACTGTTTGGTATATAATTATCAGAAGTTCAGGCCAAAACTAAGGGTCTGTGGTTGACCAAGTTTGTGGATGACAGCAAACTGGGTGGAAATATTGAATCCCCAAATGATGTCAGTATACTTCAGGAGGGTCATACACAGACTAATGACTGGTGTCTTAGTCATGGTCTCAAACTGAATGCAAAGAAATGCATCATCATTCCCTTCAGTAAAAACAACATCTCTTAACACTATCAAATTAACAACAATACCCTATGTACCTATAAAGTGGTAAGAGATCTAGGATCACAAGTAGACTGTGATCTTAACTTTGACCACCATATGCCTACTATAGTAAGGAAGGCTTTCTATGTAACACACTTGATTAGCCAAGGCATCGCCTCTAGACCAAAGGAGGTTATAACCCCTCTATACTCGTCACTAATCAGCCCCATAATTGAGTATAACACCTTTTTGGCATGTATCTTACAAAGCACTGGCAGCAACTGGAGATGCCTCAGAGGTTTCTAACTAAGAAGATCAAGAGACTCCAGCACATGCCATATGCAGACCAACTAAGGTCCCTGTCACTGTACAGTATAGACTTCTTAGGGGAGACTTACACCTGGCTTGCAGAGCAATTTCCGACCGAAACTAATGAATTTGCTGCACATCTGTAAATCAAACAAGACTAGAGCTACCCATTCCAGGGATATAAATATGGCCCGTGACTTGAATAGGACATGCTGCAGGGGCAGATTTGTCTCCCAGAAACTGCTGCATCTTTGGAATTGGCTGCCAACTCATGTGAAGCAGAGCACCTCTATGACACTATTCAAAAGGAACATGGACGAGTGGATGGGGCACCATAAATTCTTAAATTCTTACCAGTGGTAGCACACACAACCCTCCTGGACATGGGCATTCATTAATAAATACAATCCTGGGTATTGACTGGATTACCTATGGTATTACATTGGGATGAAACAGCTAGGCTTGAAATGACCTCTGGGTCAATAGCCTAGTAACCTCCTATGATCCTAATAACATATAAGATATATATATATATATATATATATATATATATATATATATATATATTTATATATATATATATATATATATATATATATATATATATGTATGGGATCGGACACATGCTCACTAGCATATGCCGAATCACAAAATTGAACACACATACAAGCGCTTAACATCGACAAGTGCTTCCATGTATGTGTGCCTGTTTTGTAGATCGGACTACAGTGTGGGTAAGGGAAAATTCCCTTTTCCCCACTGTAGTGCAATCTCAGAGTGATAATAATAAAGTAGGGGGTGTGGGGGCACAGGGTGTGAAGCCCCCCTGCAGAAACGTAGATTTTTTTTTTTTGAACTACACATACACAGAAGCACTTTTCGATGTTAAGCACTTTTGTGTATGTGTGTTTGATGTTTTTTGATTCGGACATATGCTAGTCGAGCATGTGTCCTAGACCCATCTATATATATATATATATATATATATATATATGTATATATATATATATATATATATATATATATATATATATATATATATATATATATAGATATATGTGTGTGTGTATAGGGAAAGAGAGAGAGAGAGCAATGCCCATGTGTATGATTGAGCAAAAGACAGTCATGCATGTGACAATGGAAGAACTGAACATACATGGTCCCATTGTACAAAGGCAATTGTGTCAATCATTCTACATGCATAAATATGTACATGTATGTAAAACATACACACTAAATACCTAAATATGGGCTTTTATATGATATTATCATGTGTGCTGTAATATAACATAGAATGAGAATCAGTCAAGCAATTATGTTTAATATAGCATCAAATGTATATACAGTAATGGAAAAATGACTACCTATGCATTATGTGTAGGGCAAATACCCATGAGGGGCATTCATACAACTGTGATATAACATGGCACAACTTGTACCAATACGTGCTACACACAAGGCTAATGTGCCAGTGTGAAACCATGATGACACAATCTTACATGAATCACATGGGCAAGAACCTGTTATCTTGTTGAACAAACATAAAACAGCAACAACCAAGAGTAAAATGGGTTCAAGGCATACACATGGATAATATGTAAACAAAGGCAAACGACTTATCCCACTGTGTTATGTGAGAAATACATTTGTTGAGTTGCTGTCATCCCATCCATGTATACCCTGGGACAATGCAAGCAGAACAACTGTGTCTCACTTACATCATGGTATCTGCAACAATTGACCTGTCACATACAGGGCTACAGAGGTTTGGACATAATACAGTGCTGATGTGACAAGACGGTTATCCTCACGGTCCCGGCTATGTTTTGAAAAGTAGCATGCTGGCTTACTCGAATAAGGCAAAGGAGCTATTTCATCCAAAAATAATTTAATAAACTCGAACCACAGAATTCAAGACCAATATCCATGTATTCATATGTTAAGCGCTTTCATCTGCTATCGTAGACTTCCTCAGAACAGCTGATTAACACAAATTCCATTCCTTTTAAAATCTTTTTGGCGCCATTCTAGAGCTACATTTAAAGTACCAGTGCTTACTTTTGACTATACATAAATGTTTAAAAACAATAAATACTTTATTATATCTTAAAAATTACTATTTGTCCTAATACTATGACTGATAAACATCAACATTAAAAACCGCTAAATAAATATTAATTAATAATAATACATCATATTTATATCCATGACCTAAAAACAATGTAAATAAATAACAAAATAATGAAACAAGATGGTAAAACACATCAGGCTAACAAGAGAAAGGGTTTGATAGAAATAAAATCATTTATACCCGGTTCCCTTGTAGAATTGGTCAGAACCTGCCAAATACTTTCTTTTTACTTAATAATGCCTTAAAATTGCCTCCTCTATTTGAAGTAAAAACTTGATCAGTTATGGCAAAACTGAAACTATGTTGTTCCCCTTTCTTCTCTATATGCCTATATAATGCATTATTTGTATCATGTACCCTAATTCTATAAATATGATCATAAATTCTTTTCTTAAATGGTCTCTCTGTTTTGCCAATATAGTAGGCAGGGCATGATGTATAACTAGCTAAATAAATGATGTTCTTGCTATTACAATTCCCCCTTCTAAATTTTATGTAGGTCCTGTTTAAATTCTGTAGTTTTATTCCTTCTCTCTCATTAATCATATAACACTGATTACATGGCCCACATTTAGTAGTTGCTTTACTAATGTTATATCTATCTCTTTCTGTATTCCCTAATTGTAATAACCTCTTAATGTTTAACCCATCTTGTACACAAAACAAGGTTTTTCCCTTAATGTTTCTTTCATCTCATCAGCTACAATTAAATTCTTCCAGTATTTAAAAACAATATTCATAACTTTGTTCACATACGGAGAATATGTTAATGTACAGACTCTATTAATTGGTACATTTTCTAACTTTTCATTTTTCAATATATTATTTTCTTGACCTATTCCTAATATAGGGCGATATTTATTTCCCCATTCCTTAATTACGAATTGTGAAACGTCCTTCAACAAACCCACCGGGTAACCTCTATTTATAAACATAGATGTTATGAAATCAATTTCCCTAATCATAACTTCATATTTAGAGGACATTCTGGCTGCTCTTATGCATTGACCCTTGAAAATGTTTTTTAACATATGTCTTGGGTGATGGCTTGTAAATTCCATGTACCCATTCGAAAATGTTTTCTTCCTATATATCTCTGATTGGAATCCTATATCAGTATGTTTTATGTATGTATCTAGATAAGGGATCCCTTCATAACTAACGCTATATGTAAACTTTAAAATACTTGTATTATTCAAATAGTCTATAAATTCATCAATCATTTCCACCGGTCCTTTCCATAGGACAAACATATCGTCCAGGAACCTCGTATAATAAGAAATGTATTAAAAATATTTGCAGCTGAATAAAAATGTGTTTTCCCACTCTAACATAACCATATTAGCAAATATAGGGGCACATGATGCCCCCATAGCTACACCCCTTTTTGTTTAAAATATTCGCCTTCATAATATATGAAGTTATTGTTCAATATTATTCCCATCATATCTGTAATAAGGTTAATACGATCCCATGTCATATTTGAATGTTTTCTGAGACTATTAAAAAAATCTTCTAGTCCCTGATCTTTTGGGATACATGAAAATAAGTACACAACATCAATAGTTATATATGTTAGTTTTTCTTTCCATTTATCTGGTGTGAGTTGGGCAAGAAATATCCAGGAATCCTTAATAAGATGAGGGATATTCCTGTAAATTGGTTTAACCCATCTATGTATCACCACACCTATATTGAATGTTTTAGACTTGCTTGCTTGAATTTTGTGGTTCGAGTTTATTAAATTATTTTTGGATGAAATAGCTCTTTTGCCTTATTCGAGTAAGCCAGCACGCTACTTTTCAAAACATAGCCGGGACGGTGAGGATAACCATCTTGTCACATCAGTTCTGGTGTTGTTGTTCGTCTTTGATTTCTTACTGTGTTGGTGAGCTATGGAGAAAGTAAGCGAGGTGACTGAAACTTCATTGAATAAGGATGAGTTTGTTTCATTAAAGGCGGAAGTTCGTTCTTTATGGGATGAGGTGGCTCACTTGATAGAGGTAGTGGGTCGACTACAATGTACAGGCAGTATTGTGAGAAGTGAAGTGGCTGAACGGAAAGAAATGTTGAGTATTGATGGCAAGGTGCCTTCCCAAATGTCTATACCTAATGGACAAGGAGAACATTGTTTGGGGAGTCAAGGAACATCTAATATATTACTCAATACCAGTCATGGAAAGAATAATGCCAGTGTGACTTCAGAGCGTGAGTTTACATTTGATTTTTCTTTGTTTCATAATGAGGATGATAGTGTGTGGACAGGTGCTCTCCCAAAAAGACCATTACCTGGAAAAACTTATGCAGCAATGACTAAATCAAGCATTTTTACTTCAAAAGGTACTGTAAATAATTCATCTAGTCCGAGGTTTACCAATGACATGATTAATAAAAATGACAATGGTCATATGAGACTGGACAACTTTTTAACGAGTAATGTTGAATTTAAAATGTCTGATAAAAGAACTCTAACAAGTTCTTATGGTAAATATGAAAACAAGCATAAAAATGGAACCTTAAAAGAAATGATTTTTGAATTGGGTAAATTATTGCAGGTGGTAAAAACTATTAAAGTAGACAATGCATATTTAACAAAATGTATATCCATGGGAATAGTACCGATGGGTTTAAGATTTTTTAAGGTACCCATGGGTATTAATTTAGATAACGATACTACGGCTGAATTCAATACTGTTTTTAATTCATATGGGATGAGTTATATGAATTTATTGATTAAAAGGAATGATGAAAAACTAAATAAAATTGTGATGGAAGCAGAGAAATTGAATAATGAAATAGTGTCTGATTTACTATTTGCACAATGGAGTGTATTATATGATAAGCAGTTTAAATATGCAGAAAGCAATGCGGAGAAGTTATATGAAAGGAAAATCAAAAGTTACATTGCGATGTTGAACAATACAAAGAAAACAAAGCTTATGTATGGGGTCATGAACACAAACTAAGTAAGGAAAATAGATGGGAAGATCATGCAGTGACACATAAAGATAATCACACAAATTTTCAGGGGGGGGTTGATATTTTACCCCAGCTGTCAAACAAAATTATCGGGGGAATCGATACAGGCAGTACTAGAGATCAGTGATGTACAAAATTCGATGGTACATAACACTTTAAATGATACTCATAATAGACAAGATCATGGGGAAAATATAGATAAGGATGAAAATGGAAAAATAATTCATCGTTTTAATGACCTCACGGTGTACAATTACACCAATCACTGCATAAAGAAAGAATTAGGAACATTATTTATGAAAGGAATGAAATATATACCTACCGCAAAGTTTAATTTAGTAAACACTATTATAGATGTGAAATTGTACTGTAGAAGATTAAATTTAGCTTTAATGTTCAATAATAAGAGCAAAAATGATGAAGTTATAATGGAAAGAAATAAGTTAAAGAAAAAAAGTACATTTATACCCACCCTAACAAAAAGGTAGAAAATGTTGAAGAATTTTGAAGAATTCGTATGTACTGATATTTATAATTATAATCAGAATATTAACAAACAACAGGCAGTGGATAATCTGACTATAAAAGAAAGGGAATGTCTAGTGGAACTCATGAATAATAAAAATATCAGAGTAATGAAACCTGATAAGGGAGGGGGTAGTATTATACAATACAATTGATTACGTTAATGAAATACAAAAAATATTAATTGATTCAGGAAATTATGAAATTACTTCCATTAATGAAATAAATATAAGTTATAGAAAAATAGATTTAGCCTTAGATGAATATTTATTGGATCAAAGAATAACAGAAGACATTTATGAATTTATGAAAGTAGAATATCCCACTCTAGCTACCATTATAGGCATACCCAAAGTACATAAAAATATAGATAAACCCCCTTTTCACATAGGCAAGGATTCACGAAGCCTCCATGTAAGAGTTATAACTCTTACACGGAGGCTGCAGTTAAACGGAGTGATGTCAGCATGCTTTGCATATTTATGAGAGCATGCTGAATCACACCTAAGTCTAACACGGTCTGTGTAAGACAGTAGGGGGCGTGTCCGTAGGCCGAGCCCTGCAAGCGGACACGCCCCCAGAAGTGTAAAAGTGCCCAAAGTAAACACCTACAACAGAGTCCATGGAAATGTGAATAAACACAACACAACACATGCCCCCACAGACTATGAACATAAAATATATAAATGAACATGTTATATATTTTTTTAAAATTGTAAAGATGTTTAACCGTGAGTGCACTCGTTTGCGCGGGCGTGCCCGTAGCGCAGCTACAGTTAGCAGTCAGTGGGAAAGCATATAAGAACTAAATATGCAAAATAAACCAGGAAGCAATAGCGTAGCGGTAGAGATGTTGGCTGAAGAGCAGCCATTCATGGTTCAATCCCCCACAACATCAATTTTTTTTTTTTTTTTCAAAATAAGCAGGAAACAAGTCCCTGACAAATACGTACACATAAAACCACAATTTATGTAAAATATAATGAAATAGCCCATTTATATTGAAGACATGTGAGGTAACAAATGAATAAAAAATGCCAGATGTGCTCATAGCTGAGCTACAGTTTAACAGAGTGAGTGCATCTGCCCGTAGATGAGCAGTGGTTTAACTGGTGCAAAATGAGTGCCCGTAGCTGAGCAGTGGTCTAACACGCTAAATCTATGTGCCCCTAACTGAGCTGAGCATAATATGCGTGCCGATAGCCAAATGAGGCTTAAACCAGTGTATCCCGTTTGCGCGGAGCTGAGCACCGCGCAAACAAGCTTACCGACGGGCAACGTTGAGCAAGCCGTATCAAAACTGCCTTTACACAGACACACCCCTCAGCATGTCTAGACAGTCATGAAAAATAAAAAGCAGTGGCCAGGTTTGAACCCAGGATACTATACACCATAGTCAAGGTACCAAACCACTAAGCCATGACAGCAGTACCTAGAAATGCAATAATAGCTAATATATAGGAATGAATACAAACTGGAGCATGACAATGCAGGTTTACTGAAGTTGATACAATTCCAAAATGGCCAATCACAGATATGTGCGGGAAAAACGGACTATATAAGCCCCATAGGCGGGAATACACAGCATAAACGATTGTAGAACTGACCTGCAGGCAGAATGACAGGAGTAGGAGAGGGTAGTTGCTTTTGAGCACAGAGGTGGGGTGTTGAGGAGTCCAGGTACATGGTCTGGCTCCTAGTCCATAATCATGAGGCCCAACTATGCAGGGCCAGGTCCTCTGGGGAGCATACAGGGCCAAGGCGTGGGACCGGTTGACTCATGATCTCACCAGTGCCACAGGGATTCCAAGGACTGGTGAGCAGGTCCATCACCACCATGCGGACCTGAAGAGACGCAAACAGGACCAACTGAACCTTTGGATCCAGGAGGCCCGGCAAACACCCAACGCCCCACTACTGAGTAAGTAACATTTAATTATGTATGTAAGAAATTAAACTAGCTGATATTATGGAGATGTGTATTCCAATATTACTTCATTTATATTACAGCTGCAGGTGTCCGTTCTGCGAACCGCAGAGCCTATGGCGATAGGCTGGTGCGGTTGCGCCACCAGGCAGGTCAGTAATCCACTACCAGTAACTGTAAAGAAATATAAAAAGTATGACAGTCAGCAAAAGAGTGCAGTGTAGTCAGTAAGGAATAAAATCTGCAAGTAACAGTGTGAAAGTGTATGCAAGTATTGCTTGATTACAAAAGTGTGTTTCAGCCTGTAAGTTAAACCGAAAAATGAAACTGTCTGACATATATTCTGAAATAAAAATGCCCTACCTGTAAGAAAATAGTACACAACCTGCAGCAGGCTGAAAAGTATAGCTGCAGAAGATGATGAAATCACATGTGTGAAATATATCCCTGTGGAAATACTGAAACATGACAGAAGTGAGACTGCTGGAAAGGATTGTAATAACTACATGTAAAACATGTCAATAAAGCCTAGAAGTAAGTACCATCCTGAATAGTAAAATGAAAGCAAGTGAGAGAGTGTGAGAAAGTGTCATGAATCCAGCAATACAGTAGTAATAACCCCTGAATAAAGTATACTGCAGTCAAGACAGAATGAAATGCATGTGAGATTCAAAACCAAACAGCGAAATCTGTTCAAAGTGTTGTGCATCTGGAATGTGTATCCCAAAATCTGGATATGTTGCTCTCAGTCTGCAATATGCAGGTAGGATGATTGTCTGAAATACCAAACATCCACACTTGTCTACAGCTATATAAAGCAAATGTAGCAGGATGATGTAGCTGAACAAAGCTAGATATGAATGTGTATGAAGAACCATAAAATGTATATTGATGTTGCAGTAACAGTCCTATCACCAAGTTGAAATAGTTATCATATAGGAAACTGTAGTTAGAACAGTAGTGTGTATATAACTGTAGCTATTAGAAATGTACAGCATATGTATTGTTATTCAAAGGTGTTAATATTACTTTTTTTACCCCACCCTGTAACCACATATAACCCATTCCACGTGAAAATGGTATGTGCAATCACAATTAACACCCCTGGACATTTGTCCTGTTGGGTCATATATATTTGCATGTCCGTTGATGCATCTGCCCTGTTCATACATCCACACCTGATGGCCTGTTGCCATCAATTAACCCTGCATGTTGTTGGACTGTGTATTTCTGTTCAAATTATGCATGTGTTATGCATGCTGTTCAATGGTGTGAATATCTGGGTGTTTGGTTAATGGGAATACTAATGCATGCTGTTACAACTAATTGTGAATGGTATTATATGTCACTAACCCAAACTGTCATGACATAATGCAAAACATAGGACGACAGGGAAGGCGGGTTCCAGCGGACCCACCTCTCCCACCTCAGCTGGCGAGTGCACGTGGCACTAGTGCCGAGTCTGGACCCTCCTCCGGTGGCCCTGTGCCACCTGCGGTTGGAAGCGCTGCAGGGGATGGGGCTCACCCCCCCTCTGCAAGTGTGGCCGGAGGAGAACAACCACTCACCCTCCGTAGCGTCCGAACTGTGGTGCGTAGGGGGATTCGGGACTCTGTTCTCGAGCCCCTATGCCAGCTCAAGGCACGGGTGGCGTAACTAATGGGCATGCCTGTTGCCTTGCCTACACAGCCCCCAGCACAGCAACGTCCTGGGCAGTGAAGGAACAGTGGCAACTGCCTATTGGTGGGGATATCAGTTCCACTGTTGCCATCTGTGGGCTCATGGGCTCTGGATATCCAAACCTCCATCCCTGTCAATTGTGTAACCCCCCCACACGTGTCATACACCGCCCCTGTATGCATCTTGTTTGTCTTGTCTGTTTACCTACCCAACCTACCTCCCCAGCTGTACCGACTTCCTTCACCTGACATACCACTCTCACCTGAAAAAAAAAAAGGGCACTCTGTACCCACAAAATAATTACGCCCCATACATAGCTGCCCATTCCGCACACATGTCTGCTGGACATGGAACCTATCAATTACAATTGGCTGTACAACAAGTATTATTGTTGTCCTGACACCTCTCTCAGGGGTGGAAGGTTTCAAATGTCACACCAAATTACATACATATGCACAGCTGTTGCTGATGAAGAAATGGGCAGCTATGGGCCTTACCTACATTCCTCCTGCACATCCCAAGCTTGTTTCCCTACTGTCTTACCCTCTTTGTGACCCCTTTTTCACCACTTTCCTGTCTCCCCATTTTCTTTTCTTTCAAAGAAAATAAGCAGCGCAAGAGTAAGCACATTTAAGCGGTTGTAAGCGGGTGTGCGCTTGTGTGCACGGAGCTAAACGCCAGTGCGCATGCGTGAGCTCCACGCAAACCAGTGCTAACCCTGTTACAACTGCTTAAAAGTGCCTTAGGCACTTTGATTGACAGGTCTTGTAGTCAGTTCAGAAGCAAAATAAAATCCCACTGGTAGTCCCGAACCCAGGAAACAGTAGTCTGCATGACTTACCACTACGCCATAACTCTTACACAAGAACATTGTGCTAAAATAAATATATCATGTAATAGTAGGAATGAATGTAAAGGGAATATAGATGTGTAGTACACAAAGCATGCCATTTAGAATTACTATCAAAACTAGGACAGAGAACCAGACGGCAACACAAGCAGCTGTGACAAACACAGGTAATGTAAAGTAATACTGTAAAGGTCTACATACTGTGAACCCTCCATATGTGTCATTGGTCTGTATCCATATGTATATGAAGATGTGTAAAGGGCAGGGGACATACAGCAACTATCAGTGAAGGCTGTACATACATTTGTATGTGAGAGCATCTATGTGCACATATCAATGTTGGTTGATTGTAGGTTGTAGTGCCATGTACAAAGTAGGTTTCACAGTTATGTATGTTTAGCAGTATGTTAGTGTGTGTATACAGTATGGTAGACAAACATGTTGATATACCTGTCTATCATATGGATACGTATGTATGTCAACATATGTATGTATATATATATATATATATATATATATATATATATATATATATATATATATATATATATATATATATATGATATGCATTATATGTATACATACATAGAGAGAGATGTAGGAATACATAGACAGATGTAGATAGAATATTGTACAAACATATATATGTAATGCACACATACAGATATAGATATATGTAGATACATATACATAGACAGACTGATCTGACTATCTACAGGTATGACTGTATATGACGACCTTCAACACACCCTGTCCCACCCCTGTCACTCTCACCCCTCTGTGCCCCCTCCACATCTATAGCAATATATGTACATCAATATATATATATGTGTATATGTATACAGACATATATATATATATATATATATATATATATATATATATATATATACATATAGATATATCTATATACATATATATATATATGTATATATCTATATTTATATCTATATATATATATATATATATATATATAGAGAGAGAGAGAGAGAGATGTATATAAATTCTGAGTGAGGTACATGTGTATAGATGTATTGCAACAGGTGCCTGGTGACAAAGGCATGGAGTGAACACCAGTGTCAAAACCGAGTACCATACCACATTTCAAATCACCTACACCAGTAACCACCAGATATGTGATTGGCTGCCCACCACTGCATGTGTCAGGGGTGAACAGGGTCATAAATGTGTACAATAGTGGCCCCAATGATATTCACAGTGGCACACTATCCCTGGAATACCTGCACATGGTATGTGTCAGCGAACATGGTGTGTCAGCTATGGACATGTAGGTCGGTGTACCCTCCACACCACATAATGGATGCCATGGTATGGACCTCACATGACAGCTACAGATATGGAGAAGGACACAGTGACATGTACAACACTGTGACAATGCACTCAAACACATTACCAATGCACAGTGACTGACAACACCACAGAGTACACATATACTACCCACATAGAGGTTACCACTCCCGGATTTACATATGTAAGTCACACCCATGACAGATGTCCAACAACCATAGTAACACCTCACACCATCCACAACCTAAATGACTGCTGTGTCGTCCATGCCACTGCAATAGAGTGCACATGTGGAGGTAAAAGTTCCTACCCACAGATAAGACATACCCTGCAATAAACCACACAGTGCTAAGAAGCAAGACTCCCCATGAGTACATGTCACACATACCCCTGCTGAATGTTAGTCAGATAGGTAATATGCCATATGAGTCACCCTGTGTAACTGCGTGACAGCAGCAGGTACCATCACACCACATGTGTCACAATGGTCAGGGTAGCAGAACAGTACGCTGCTGTAGTCCCAGGGGCAATAGCATATTGTATAGTATTGTATTGTAATGTAATGTATTGTGTTGTATTGTATTGGTATGTTGAGGTGCCTCCTTCATGGAGTGGAACCACTGCTGCTGTACGCCAGTGTACAGGTACATATCCTGTAGTCAGGCTAGTGTTACATAGCACTTCTATATGTGTGTTTAGCTACTGTCAGAGTTTATGTAGCATGCAACTGGGGATAGCATCAGGTCCCATTCATGTTGTGTATTCTGCTGTCCTGAGGGTGGCTCTCACCTGGACATCTGTGATGACAGGGAGGTTACAGTCAGCTGGGATAACTATGTCTTATTTTAGGGGAGAGGGCGGGGTGACACCTGCACTGAACCTGTCTGCCACAATGTTGTCAATATCTGTGGTGTCAGTGAAATATTTGTTGTTGTGTACTAACTATGGGCATAGAGGATGGATCCTGACCAGGTTGCTAACATAACTGAAGAAGGCCTTCTGGTTATCTGTAGTGTCCCTCTTTATTTCCCTCTCAAAGTTGCCCATGGATGTTTGTATGATGGAAAATAGATCCTTACTAGTGCTGCTCAGACATGCCCTCCCTTTATGGAATTATGCTCTGTCTTGCAGTAGCTTCCATCTTCTGTAATACAATCTGTCTATGGCTGGGGTCCACCAGACAGGATGCTGTCCCTTTGTGGAGAGTGTCTTGGTCATATATGGGATTGCATGATCCATGCATTCTTGGAGATGTCTGTAGAAAGCAATTGTGTAGGGGTCAGCATTGTGGGTTGTATCTGCCACTGGCCCAGTGGGCTGAAAGGATACCATGTCACTGTTACAAAGTGTAAAGTTTGCATCTGTAATGTTATTCACTATAGTCGTTTGTGCTGGTGGTGGAGGTGGGTTATGTATATCCAGGGCAATCAGTGTGTGGTCAGCTCACAGTAGTTGATGATGTAGGCCATACAGTACCTAGATACAAACTCCCAGAGTGAGGAGGTGCTCTTGACCTGAATCAGTGTTGTGACTGCTGGGGTTTGGTAGTATGTCTGAATGGAGTGTGCCAGGTACTGTTGCACAGTTGCTGGCTGAGCACTGATACCTGGCCATTTACATGTGTATCCACCAATAGATAGACAGATGCTATATATGTGAGATATGTTGTATCATAACAGTCGAGTAGCATGTGTAGTATGTGTGCCAAATTCTGCTGACATATATTGCTGATATCAGGTTATTTTCTTTCTCAGGTACATGGCCCACCCGCGGAATCCCACTTACTCCACAGCTGAGGATGAGGAGATACACCAGAGCCTGGTGTGGGATTATGCAATACTCTTTTCCCGCACCAGCCAGAATCAGCAGGAGAGGGCTGCACTGTGGCAAGACCTTGTCCGTCGGGTAAATGACATAGGCACGCATAATAGGACATATGAGCAGGTATGACATCACTGCAGTGATTTAATCAGACATGTCCGTCAGTGTGCGTCAGATATCCATAGGCAACAGGTCGCCACAGGTGGTGGGGTGGCTACACATCCCCCACTCACCAGACTGGAGGGACTACTCATGAGTGTAGTGGCTCCAGTCCGCCAGCAACAACAACAGCAGCAGACATGCATTATGATGGAGGCTGGAGCCACGCAGCAGAAAGACAGTGAACGTGCAGGTAATATGCCATATGTATAGTTGACTGTTGTGTACACTGGTAGTTAATGCATGTGTGAGGTGTGTCCTTGGTTTGTAGCTGTCACCATAGTATTTAATGTGCAAGTGTGATATCCTCAATATTAGCAGCTGACCTGTGAAAGGCGACTGTTGTACTACTGACCTGTATCATATTCAGTAACAATGGCACAGTTGTGCCCACTGACATTAGTTTCTTCACGTCTGCAGGTCCCTCTGGTATAACAGCAATGCAGCCATTCCATGCTGGTGAGTGTGTATTAACAATTCCTGTAATAGTCTTGATAGTAATAGTACTATTTGGCTCACTTAGTAGTGCTCTTTGTATGTATGTAGGTGTGTCTGTGTGTTGATATCACGCATACTGAGTACTGTACAATTGTGTGAAACTGTGTGCATGTGTGCATGTGTGCATGTGTGCATGTGTGCACCTGTGCATGTGTGCATGTGTGCATGTGTACATGTGTGCACCTGTGCATGTGTGCATGTGTACATGTGTGCACCTGTGCACCTGTGCATGTGTGCATGTGTGCATGTGTACATGTGTGCACCTGTGCATGTGTGCATGTGTACATGTGTGCACCTGTGCATGTGTGTATGTGTGCATGTGTGCACCTGTGCATGTGTGCATGTGTGCATGTGCACGTGTGCATGTGTGCATGTGTGCATGTGTGCATGTGTACATGTGTGCACCTGTGCACCTGTGCATGTGTGCATGTGTGCACCTGTGCATGTGTGCACCTGTGCATGTGTGCATGCGTGCATGTGTGCACCTGTGCACCTGTGCATGTGTGCATGTGTGCATCACTGGTAATGTGTAGACATTGTAAACTGTGTTTCCTGTTTCCCTCCCACAGGTTCTGGTGCTGCTCTGGTGTCATGTAGCAGGGAACCTGAATCAGGTGCCGTGGGTACTGATAATGATGACATCTGTGTAATGGCACAGGAAGGTATGCCAGTGTCTGCCATTGGTCAGCCGATTGACAGTACACAGCTGTTGACCCCATCAATGTGCACAGTTATCCTGCCAATACACCCTTTGTCACCAATGTCCCTAGGTGATGGACAGCATACAGTGGGCATTGACCAGGGTAATGTGGTATCTGTGGCACATGCCTCCCCACACAGCAGCCATGGGCATGGCCTAGAGATGGTACCACACAGACAGATGTCCAGGGGTTCTCGTGGGAGCATCCGTGGGTGTACTGCCCCTGTCAGACGTGCCCACAGAGGTCTTACAACCTCAGCTATGTTTCGGGCTGTCATGCAGGCACAGTCACGTATGGAACGGTACACCAGACAGGGTCTGAGGGAGCTGACAGCATGTCGCACAGCCATGACTGACAGTATACATGACATTGCGGCTGCCATCCGTGATTTCACCGATGTCATAGACAGATGTTGTGGGGACATATTAGACCGGTTCCACAACTACATGTCCATGAGCCAGGGCGATGGTGGGTGGTTGAGGCATCGACGTGGCCCTATGCCAGCAACAGCAGCAGCTGGCAGTCGTCATGGATGACAATAGGGCCGCGGCTGCCCCCGTAGTGCCAGCAGCAGCCCCAGCAATGCTGGGTCTGTGCTGTCATCAGACCGCCCCAGGAGACCACGTGCACATGGCTCTGGCCAGGCCCGACAGGGATCTGTGTCCAGTCAATGAACACTTGCTTCTGATGACAGTACCCAGTCTGGGTTGGTACCGGATACGGTCCGTAGCACCCCTGCAAGGCACAGGTACCGTGTCCGTGGCCAGAGACACTGATCTGTATGACCTGGCAGGTACAGTCTGTGGCTGTCCACAAACACCAGTATATGGCAGCCATGAGGTGGAACTGTGTGCATCCATACACACATGCAAATTGACAACACCTAGGGCTACCGCATACACGCACACACTGCATCAACATTGCCCCACCTTCTACTGCTGTCCCTCACCAACACACATACATGTCAATCGGTGGTATCGGTGGCTGACTCAGGCATACCAAGTTCACACCCTGTGCATATGATGAAACTGTGCCACCTCCTGTAATCTGTAACAACTGTGCAGGTACAGGTTAACATGTTGCTGATGAACAGGGTGACCACAAAAGCAGTGTGCAAAGCAGTCACAGCCCTTAAGGCCAAATATAACACCAAACATACTTGTCATAGGTGACTCCATAGTCAGACACACTGACGTCCCACTCACCAGGCTGAACAAGGAGAGGGTCACAGTAAGCTGCCTATCGGGCGCTAGAATCCGCCACATAACACAAGCACTCGGGTCACTCCATGGCAAGTACAAATATGACACAGTCATTGTCCATGCTGGTGTGAACGACCTGAGACGTACCTCCCTGGACTACATGAAAAAAGACATAGAGGAGCTCTCTGATTATGTAGCCCAGGCAGGTATGACCCTAACCCTGAGCAGTATCCTTCCTTCACCAAGAATGATGCCACAATATAGAGACAAGATGATCAGCTTTAACAATTGGCTTAATGTCTGGTGTCATTCAAAGGGGATCCAGTGTCTGTCTGCCTGGGATGACATGCTTGACAAGCCACGCTGCCAAGGGACGGCTTGCACCTGTCACCCTGGGATTCCGGATATTGGCTAAGGCTCTTGCCACCCCCATAGTGCCTTTTTTAGGCAAGGCTCAAATTCTAAACCTACCACCCTAAATGGGAAGAAACTGAGGGTAACGCTGCTCAATGCCAGAAGTCAAAATCTCAAAATGCACACTCGAGGCCCTTCTCAGTATGGAGAACATCGATGTCTGTGCTGTAACTGAAACCTGGTTCAAGGCTCCTGAGAGCACCCGGCACTATTAGGTTTTACCTCATATCATGCGTTCGGCCCCAAAACCGGACCACACCACAAAAGGAGGGTGTATCCATATTCATAAAGGATACTCACACCTCCAGGTTGGTAAGGCCGCAAGCTTCGGAAACCATCCAGGTGCAACTAACCATAGGCAAAACTGCTCTACAAATTGTAGCATGCTACAGGCCACCCTCTCAAACTCAGGAACCCCACACAGCCTTCCTGAAGACACTGGAGGGTATAAATGTATCTCCAAACACCATCATATTGGGTGACTTCACTACCGAATATAGACTGGGAACATTACTCAAGCCCTAACTTTCTAGCCCAACGGTTCCTGGAGTTCATAAATTCAAATGCCATGGAACAGCTAGTCACTGTTCCCGAGAGGAGAAAATATACTAGATCTCATTGTCACAAACATGGGGACAAAATGCTCCACACGGAGTATATCCCTCATTGGTGAGATCTGATCATAAACTAATCTCACTGGAAATCCACATCCGCCCCACCCGAGCAAAAAGACCATAGTGAAGAACTTCTCTAAAGCAAACTTCACACTACTCAAGACTGGTGTGGTATCCTTCAAGGCCCCTGAGCCAGAGGAAACCACAACCCAAGCTGCGGAAGCCCTTACAAATGCCTTCTATGAACACCTCCAGGACTGCATGGATCAGGCAATCCCAAATAAAACCAAGACTCTTTCCACAAAGGGCAAACGTCCAGTCTGGTGGACCCCAGCCATTAACAAACTTTACAATAAGAGGAGAAAGCTATTACATGATAGAACAAAATCCATAAAAGGGAAGTCACCCCTGATTATTATTAGTAAAAAAATACGAGCACTCATAAAATCAGCTAAGGCCAATTTTGAGAGAAAAATTGCCATGGATTCAAAGGACAATCATAGGACCTTTTTCAGCTATGTTAGGAACCTGGGTGGAAACTCCCAGATATGCTCAGAATTAGTCCAAAATGATACAAAATCACTGAACCCACAGACATTGCCAACATACTGGCAGACAGGTTCAGTGCAAACTTCACCCCTCTCTCCCCTAAAGGAGAGATAACTATCCCAGCAGTGTAGCCTCCCGGACATCTCAAATGCGCAGGTGAAAGCTGCTCTCTAAAGCTAAAACACAGCATCAATGGGACGGATGGTGTCCCGGCTGTGTGCTACACGAGCTAAATGAGGAATTAAACCCGCACATAAGGCAGCTGTTTAATCTTAGCCTTACCACAGGATCGTGCCCAAGGAGTGGCGACGGCAACTGTGGTCCCACTCCACAAAGCGGTGCCTCTCGGACCCTGGTAATTACGCCCATAAGCTTAACAAGTCTAGTCTGCAAAGCTATGGAGAGGATCATAATGGAGCTCATAAACAAAGATATAGGGGACTTGCAGACATTGGACCCGACCCAGTTTGGCTTTGTCAAGGGAAGATCATGCCTTTTGAACTTGGTTGACTTCTTGAAACAGTCACCAAGGCCATTGATGAGGAAGGCAGTCCATACAGCCTACCTTGACCTTGCAAGGCTTCGACACAATACCCACTCGGGTATTGTAGAAAACTACCAGCTTAAATGTAAACCCATATGTCACAAGATGGGTTGCAAACTGGCTTAAGGACAGAACCCACAGGGTTAGAGTTGCTGGCGCTGTGTCAGACTCCAAGCCGGTCACAAGTGGTGTCCCACAGGGCTGGTCCTTGCCCCTATTGTTTGGCATCTACTTCTCAAGTACAGGCCAACATGGGAGGACTTTGGCTGACAAAGTTTGCAGGCGACTGCAAACTGGCCATAGTGGAAAGTGCATCGACACGGATATCCTTCAGAAGGGACTCACGGAAACAGATAGCTGGTGCCAGAGCCATGGCCTGAAGTTAAGCCAAAAATGTATAGTCATACCGCCGGGAAAAACAAGGTAACCCCAAGCTACCATATAGGTGGCAATCCACTAAGCACAGAAGAGGTTATCAGGGACCTGGGGACCCAGGTTGACAGTGGCCTTTCTTTTGACACTCACATTGCTAAAGTGGTTAGAAAGATCTTCTACATTGCCCACCTGATCATGAAGGGATTCACATCCAGATCTAGTGAGGTCATTGTTCCCTGTACTCTTCACTTATCAGACCAATGATCGAGTACAATGCCCCATTAGGGATGTATCTCACCGACATCTGCAGCAATTGGAGACCCCAAAAGTTCCTCACCAAAAGGATAAAGGGACTCCAAAATCTGTCATATGCTGCCAGATTGAAGAAACTCCAGCTCTATTCAGTCGCATACCGTCTGCTCAGAGGTAACATGTGCCTGACATACAAGGCCATGTCCAACCCGGAATTAATGGACATGCTCCACCTCAAAAATCCAAATCCACCAAAACCACTAGAGCAGCGACTTAAACCTTAGCACGGATATAAATAGGGCGTGCTGGAGGGATAGATTTATCACTCAGAGACTCCCTATGCTGTGGAATAAAATCCCGGTCCATGTGAGGCAGAGCACCTCGCTGACTCTGTTCAAGAGAAATCTAGACCTGTGGATGGGAGATCGTAGGTTTACCCCAGGAATCATCTCTGTGTCACTGCTGGACAGAGGCACAACAAACTAATGGGCACAGTATTTTTTCATATAAGGGGTAGCGTAAGCCACAATAATTTGGGCTAGGCTTATAAATGCCTTAGGGCAGATAGCCTAGTATAAACCTATGAACCTATGAACCTATGAACCTATGTGCAGTAATAGTATCATGTTGTTAACAGTACTGTGTGCTGAATTAATTGTGTGTATATCACAGCATGCCTGATGCAGTAAGTGTGTGATTGTCATGTACTGTTGTCTACACCCATGGTAAGTACCATAGTGTATCATCTGCACATGTTGGCATACTGGTGGTAATGATGTCAACAGAAGGCTACATACATAGGTAGCACAGGGGATAAGGTAATGAATGTAGTAATACGCAATGATGGACATGTAAATTGCAAGTGACATGTTGCCCACACTGGACTCTGCAATGCAGATGTTTGAGGATGTTGATATGTGTGCAGTACTACACGACTTGTACAGGACACACAGGAGCACCCTAGCACTTTATGCTCACATCTCATACCATGCTAGACAGCCCCAACACACAAAACTAACTGTCACAGGAGGGAGAGCCCCCATATATGTCAGGGATACTGTGGTGGCAGGCCAGGTAGCATACATCCAACTAAGTATGGAACCACTGAGTGAAGGCTCAGTGTCTGTTATTTGACATGTGTATTACTGCAGGTATGAGCACATGGGTTTCCATCCAGTTATTGTACATCCTGACAGTACATGGTCTGTACACTTGTGTGCGCTGAGCCTGGACCCTAGCCATCTGACCCGTGTATTTCCATGTACATGTGCATAGTGCCTGCATATTTGCAGTGTTACCTACTGGAAGTGGTACAGCTTGTTTGATGTACAATGGACTACATGCAGCCCTGTTTACTGTAGCTTTGTTTGCATGCATGTTTGCTTGCAATTACCCTGGAATACTGATCACACATGCAATGCATAGTTATAGAGCTTCTGTGGACTCCTAGTGCCATCTGCATAGCTTACTATATGTATGTCCATGTCCCACTTGACAGAATGTCACTGTTTGTCCTGTTCACATGTACATTGCCTGTGACACAGTGCATATGACTTACCTGGCATGTGTCCATGTGAGCAGTCATATATGCTACTGCTAACTAATCACAGGCACTACACCTTCACATATTCATCTTCTGTTGAACTACCTGCTTCACTAGGGACGGCCTGCACCTGTCACCCCTGGGCTTTCAGATATTGGCAAAGGCTCTTGCTACCCCCATAGTGCCTATGTTAGGCAAGGCTCAAATGACAAACCCACCTTCATAGGTATCACAAGGGATAAGAAACTAAGAGTAATGCTACCCAATGCCAGAAGTCTAAACCTCCAGATACATGCACCCGAAACTCTCCTTGGCATGGAGAACATCGATATCTGTGCAGTAACAGATGCCTGGTTCAGAGCTACTGAGAGCACACCAGCACTACCAGGTTTAACCTGGTTGATTTCTTTGAAACAGTCACCAAGGCCATTGACGAGGGGAAGGTGGTTCACACAGCCTACCTGGACCTGCAAAGCCTTCACAACAATACCCCACTTGGGCATTCTAGAGAAGCTCACCAGCTTAAATATAAGCCCCTATGTCACTAGATGGATTGCACAGTGGCTCAAGGACAGAACCCACATGGTTAGAATTGCTGGAGCCATGCCAGACTCCAAACCAGTTACGAGTTGTGTCCCACAAGGCTCAGTCCTGGGACCTCTCTTGTTTGGTATATATTTATTGGAGGTACAGGCCAACACGGACGGACTGTGGCTGACCAAATATGCAGATGACTGCGAACTGGCCACCATAATCGACTCTCCAGCTGACACAAGCATCTTCCAAAGGGGCATCATAGAAGCAGGCAACTTGTGCCAGAGCCATGGCCTTCAGCTGAACAGTGTTTAGAAAGGGAAATGTGCATCCTGTAGTCTGTTCACCTAGTTGCCAAAAGGGACATTTTCCTCACACACACTAACCCCCCTCAGCCAAAAACACACACTTGCAGGATTCAAATCCCTACCTAATTATGTTATGACACTTGAGACAGATGCATTTGCAGAGCGTGCTATTTGCATTACTGGGAGGTTTTCCTTCTCCTGCTATACTTATAGAGTGCTGACATCATCGGTGTTTAGAAAGGGGAATGTGCATTCTGTAGTCTGTTCTCCTAGTTGCCAAAAGGGACATTTCCCTTACAAAACATGAATCCCCCTCAGACAAAAACACACAATTGCCATTTGAAGGATTCAAACCCCTACCTAACAACATTATGACACTTGAGATGGATGCATTAGCAGAGCACGCTATTTGCATTACTGGGAGTTGTCTTTTCTCCTGCTATACTTATAGAGTACTGACATCATCGGTGTTTAGAAAGGGGAATGTGCATCCTGTAGTCTGTTCACCTAGTTGCCAAAAGGGACATTTTCCTCACACACACTAACCCCCCTCAGCCAAAAACACAAACTTGCAGGATTCAAACCCTTATCTGACTATGTTATGACACTTGAGACGGATGCATTAGCAGAGTTTGCTATTCGCATAACTTGGAGGTTTCCCTTCTCTTGCTGTACTTATAGGGTGCTGACATCATCAGTGTTTAGAAAGGGAAATGTGCATCCTGTAGTCTGTTCACCTAGTTGCCAAAAGGGACATTTTCCTCACACACACTAACCCCCCTCAGCCAAAAACACACACTTGCAGGATTCAACCCCCTACCTAATTATGTTATGATACTTGAGATGGACACATTAGCAGAGCGCACTATTCGCATTACTGGGAGATTCCTTTTCTCCTGCTATACTTATAGAGTGCTGACATCATCGGTGTTTAGAAAGGGGAATGTGCATCCTGTAGTCTGTTCTCCTAGTTGCCAAAAGGGACATTTCTCTTACACACAAATCCCCCTCAGACAAATACACACACTTGCCATTTGCAAGATTCAAACCCCTACTTAACTATGTTATGACACTTGAGACAGACACATTAGCAGAGTGCGTTAGTCACATTACTGGGAGGTTCCCTTCTCCTCCTATACTTATAGAGTGCTGACATCATCGGTGTTTAGAAAGGGGAATGTGCATCCTGTAGTCTGTTCACCTAGTTGCCAAAAGGGACATTTTCCTCACACACACTAACCCCCCTCAGCCAAAAATACACACTTGCCATTCGCAGGATTCAAACCCCTATCTGACTATGTTATGATACTCAAGACGGACACATTAGCAGAATGTGCTATTCGCATTACTGGGAGGTTTTCCTTCTCCTGCTATACTTATAGAGTGCTGACATCATCGGTGTTTAGAAAGGGGAATGCGCATCCTGTAGTCTGTTCTCCTAGTTGCCAAAAGGGACATTTCTCTCACACACAAATCCTCCTCAGACAAACACACACAGGATTCAAACCCCTACCTAACTATGTTACGACACTTGTGACAGACGCATTAGCAGAGCACGCTATTCGCATTACTGGGAGGTTTTGTTTCTCCTGCTGTACTTATAGGGTGCTGACATCATCGGTGTTTAGAAAGGGGAATGTGCATCTTGTGGGGAGGCAGACGCCAAGCACACTCTGGCTAAGCTGTCATTCCCTAGGGCAAACAGCCTAGTGTTGACCTCTACACCCATATGTTTAATTGTCAAATGCACATTATTTGTTGCTGATAGACTGTTTGCACATCTTTATTGCCATAGCATTCCCTGTTTGTATGAACAACTTGTGCATCTGTGGAAGATGTTTGCATATGGGAGGGATCCACTATATCACGTATGTCTCTGTAGTCATTTAACTGTGTGCACTGGGCAGACTGCTGTAATGTGGTTGGTTCCTGGAATAACATGTAAAAATACCAGATATCTGTGTCCATCTGCTAAACTGAGATTTGGCCTAAGTGTGTGAGCATGCCCAGTTCAGCCTTCCCATGGCATGTTGTCTGACATATGTCTCATTTATCAAAGTGTGTGAGCATGCCCAGTGTGAGCATTCCATATGTTGAACTCTGCAGCCCACCACATTTGTGGATGAGTGTGAACTTCAACAAATATCACCCATTTATGGTTGTGTGTTGTGTGTCATGTTGCGTAGTTACTGTACAACTGCTTTGTGTGTGAACACAACAGGATTATACTGTGCCTGCAGTGTTTGCATGGGATACTTTGCATACGGTTGTCAACATTCTTTCACACTGACCTAACACTGTAGTACTGTATAGTGTACTGGTAGTACTTTGACTGTGGGGGACAGTATCCTGGGCTTTAGTGCTATCACTGCTTTACATTTCGATAGTGAGCACAACAGCCTGGTTAGGGGCCAGTTGTGTACATCTGACCATGTTGCATTCTGTTCAGATATGAACTACTTAAACCAGGCTTGTCCAACATTGGTAGTGTATTCCACAACATAGGTGTACATTTGCAAACACTAGCGATGTGCCCTAGTCCATGTCTAATGCTAGTTAGAGAGTGTGTTTGTCCTTCAACACACATTGTAAGTGGAGTTTGCCATGACGTATGTCATAGGTTCATAGGTTCATAGGTTCATACTAGGCTATCTGCCCTAGGGCATTTATAAGCCTAGCCAGAGTGTGTTTGGCTTTCGCCATCCATTTTAAATTAATTTTGCTATGCCTTTTTTGAGGTTAGTATACTGTGCCTCTGTCTAACAGTGACACAGAAGTGATAGCCGGGGTAAACCTACGATCTCCCATCCACTCATCAAGATTCTTCTTGAAGAGAGTCAATGTGGGACTCTGCCTAACCTGGACTGGGATTTTATTCCAGAGTGAAGGGAGCCTCTGGGTTATGAATCTGTCCCTCCAGCATGTCCTATTTATTTCAGTGCTGAGGTTCAAGTCTCTCAAGCGTGTAGCTCGATGGGATTTGGATTTTCTGAGGTGCAGCATGTCCATTAATTCCGGGTTGGACATGGCTTTATACATCAGGCACAGATCGCCTCTGAGCAGGCGGTATGCCACTGAGTAGAGCTGGAGTTTCTTTAACCGGGCAGCATATGGCATCTGTTTGAGCCCTTTGATCCTCTTGGTGAGGTACTTTTGGGGTCTTTCCAGTTGCTGCAGGTGTCTGGTAAGGTACATCCCAAAGGGGCATTGTACTCAATTATGGGCCTGATGAGGGATGAGTAAAGAGGCACGATGACCTCCCTGATCTAGATGTGTATCCCTTGATGATTAGATGGGCTATATAAAATGTTTTCTAACCACTTTGGCCACGTGGTTGTCAAATGAGAGATTGCTATCAACTTGGGTCCCCAGGTCCCTAATGACTTCTTCTGCACTTAATGGATTACCACCTATGTGGTAATTTGTGGCACTTTGTTTTGCCAAAGGGATGACTATACACTTTTGGCGTTTAGCTTGAGGCCATGGCTCTGGCACCAGTTGTCTGTTTCTATGAGGCCCTTTTGGAGGATGCTTGTGTCGGCTGGAGAGTTGATTATGGCGCAGTTTGCAGTCATCTGAACTTGGTCAGCCACAGTCCTTCTGTGTTGGCCTGTACCAGAAATATATACCCGAACAAGAGGTCCCAGGACTGAGCCTTGTGGGACGCCACTTGTAACTGGTTTGGAGTCTGACGTGGCTCCAGCAATTCTAACCATGTGGGTTCTGTCCTTGAGCCAGTTTGCAACCCATCTAGTGACATAGGGGTTTATATTTAAGCTGGTGAGCTTATCTATAATGCCCGTGGGGTATTGTATCGAAGGCTTTTGCGAGGTCCATGTAGGCTGTGTGGACCACCTTCCACTCGTCAATGGCCTTGGTGACTGTTTCAAAGAAATCGACCAGGTTTAAGAGGCAGGATCTGCCCTTAACAAAGCCAAACTGGGTAGGATCCAGTGTCTGTAGGTCCCCAATATCTTTATTTATGAGGTCCATGATGATCCTTTCCATAGCTTTGCAGACCAAGCTAGTCAGGCTTATGGGGCGATAGTTTCCAGGATCCGTTGAGGCACCACCTTTGTGGAGAGGGACCACTGTTGCTGTACGCCACTCTTTGGGTACATATCCTGTAGTAAGGCTAAGATTGAACAGTAGTTTTATGTTTGGGTTTAGCTCTTCTTGGAGTTCATGTAGGATGCAGCCTGGGACACCATCTGGTCCCATTGATGCTGTGTTTTTTGCTTTGGAGAGGGCAGCTCTTACCTGAGCATCTGAGATGTCAGGGGGGCAGCACTCTTTTGGGATAGATATTTGCCCTTTTGGTGGGGAGGGGGGGGAGAAGTTTGCACTGAACCTGTCAGCTAGGATGTCTGCAATGTCTGTGGGCTCGGTGTATTTTTTGTCATTTTGGACTAATTCTGAGCATATCTGGGAATTCCCACCCAGGTTCCTAACATAACTGAAGAAAGCCTTGTGATTATCCTTAGTGTCCTGTGCAATTTTTCTCTCGAAGCTGGCCTTAGACGATTTTATGAGTGCCCGTAGTTTTTTGCTAATACTGATCAGAGATGCCTTCCCTTTTTGGGATTTTGCTCTATCATGTAGTAGCTTACTCCTTCTATTGTATAGTTTGTTTATGGCTGGGGTCCATCAGACAGGATGTCTGCCTTTGGAGGATTGGGTCTTGGTTTTATTTGGGATTGCATGATCCATGCATTCCTGAAGGTGTTCATAGAATGCATTTATAAAGGATTCTGCGGTCTGGGCGTATTTTCCACAGGCCGGGGCTTTGAAGGATTTGCCTCGGTTTTGAGGCATGTGAAATTTGCTTTAGAAGTTTTTCACTGTGGTTTTCTTGGCAGGTGGTGGGGTCGGGATGTGAATATCCAGTGAGTTTAGTTTATGGTCTGATCTTACCAGTGAGGGATACACTTCTGGTCTGGAGCATAGTGTCCCCATGTTGGTGATGATCAGGTCCAGTATGTTTTCCCCTCTTGTGGGAGTGGTAACAAGTTGTTCCATAGCATTTGAGTTTATAAATTCTAGGAACCTTTGGGCTAGGGTGTTGGAGCTAGAGTAATGCTCCCAGTCTATGTTTGGGTAGTTGAAGTCGCCCAGTATAATGGTGTTTGGAGAGACCTTCATATTTTCCAGTATTCTCAGGAAGTGGGGTTCCTGTGTTTGGGAGGGTGGTCTGTAGCAGGCTATAAACTGGAAGGCAGTTTTACTCACAGTTAGTTGCACATGGATAGTCTCTGATGCTTCGTGCTGTGCCACCAACCTGGAGGTGTGGGTATCTTTGACAAATATTGATACTCCCCCTCCTTTTGTGGTTCGGTCCAAGTTTTGGGCCAAAAAGCATGGTATGAGGTATAACCTGGTAGTGCTGGGGTGCTCTCGGGAGCCTTGAACCAGGTTTCTGTTACTGCACAGATATCGATGTTCTCCATGCTAAGGAGAGTTTGGTGCGTGCATCTTGAGGTTTAGACTTCTGGCGTTGAGTAGCATTACTCTTAGTTTCTTATCCCTTGTGATACCTATGGAGGTGGGTTTGTCTTTTGAGCCTTGCCTAAAAAGGCACTATGGGGTAGCAAGAGCCTTTGCCAATATCCGAAAGCCCAGGGTGACAGGTGCAAGCCGTCCCTAGCGAAGCATCGTGGCTTGTCGAGCATGTCATCCCAGGCTGACAGGCATTGGATCCCCTTTGAATGACACCAACACTTACGCCAATTGTTGAAATTGATCATCTTGTCTTCATATTGTGGCATCATTCTTGGTGAGGGTAAGATGCTACTCAAGGTCAGGGTCATACCGGCCTGGGCTACATGCTCAGAGAGCTCCTCTATGTCTCTTTTCATGTAGTCCAGGGAGGTACGTCTCAGGTCTTTCACACCAGCATGGACAATGACTGAGTCATATTTGTACTTGCCTTGGAGTGACCTGAGTAATGCTGTGCCTCTGTCTACCTGTGACATGACAGTGATACCCAGGATAAAGCTACCATCTCCTATCCACTCATCAAGATTCCTATTGAGCAAAATTGATAAGTGACTCTATGGGTAGCCTGTACTGGGAGTTCACTCATGGGTGGGGGTGGCTTCTGTGTTATGGATCATGCAGTACAGCTTGTCCTATGTAAGTCAGTGCTGGGGTTCAGGTCTCTCATGTGCATAGCTCACTGCCATTCAGATTGTACAAGGTGCAGCATGTTTATTGATACCAGCAACACAGGCAACACATGGCATCTCTGCAAGCTCTTTGATACTCCTGGTGAGGTACTGTTGGGGACTTTACGGTTGATGGAGGTGTCTGCTGAGGTACATCCCACAGGGGCTATTGTAGTCAATTGTACCACTGATGAAGGATGACTGCAGAGCCACAATGACCTCCCCTTATCTAGATCTGACAACCTTCATGATTAGGTGGGTATATGGTATGTTTCTGTAAACACTACAGCGCATGTTTGTCCAATGCAGGATATCTATCACCTTGTGTCCCCAGGTCTCTCATTACATGTTAACTACATAATGGGTTAACACCTATGTGCTAATTGGTGGGCACTTACTGTATATCCACGGGGGTTGACTATACACTTTTCTGCAATTAGCTTGCTGACATGGCTATGGCACCAGTTGTCTGTTTCTATGTGGCCCTTTTGTGGGATGCTTGTGTCAGCTGGTGGATCATATATGGTGAGCAGTTTGTAGTCCTCTGCAAACATGTTCAGACACAGTCCTTCCATGTTTGCCTGTACCTATGGGACATATATACCAGATGAGGGAGATCCCAGGACCAAGTCTTGTGGGATGCCAGTTATATCTGGTTTGTAGTCTGACATGGCTGCAGCATGTCTGACCATGTCTGTTCTGTCCTTGGTCTGGTTTGCAACCCCTCTACTGACATAGGGTTTTATATTTAAGCTGGTGAGCTTATCTATAATGAACACGTAGGGTATTGTATAGAAGCCTTTGCAAGGTCCTGCTATGCTGTGTGGACCACATTGCCCTCATCAATGACCTTAATGACTGTTTTAATTGAGTCAAACATGTTTAGGGGCAGGATCTGCACTTAAGAAAGCCACACTGTGTAGGGTTCGGTGTCAGTAGGTCCCCAATATCTTTATGTCTGTGGTACATGCTGATCCTTTCCATAGCTGTGCATACCAAGCTTCTCAGGATTCTGGGGTAGTAGTTTTCAGTATCCATTCAGGCAACACCTTTGTTGAGAAGGACCACTGTTGTTGTACACTGCTCTTTGGGTACATATTCTGTGGTAAGGCTGACATTGAGCAGTAGTGTGATTTGGCATTCCATTCATCTTGGAGTCCATGCTGCACTCAGCCCAGGACACCATCTCATACCATTGCTGCTGTGTGTTTTGCTTTGTAGATGCTGGCTGTTACCTCAGCATCTGCAATGTCAGGGGGCCAGCAGTCTGCTGGGATAGATATTCTGCATTCTGGGGTTGCACTGCACCTGTCAGGATGTATGTTGGCAATATGTGTGTGTGTTTGTGATATTTGTGTGATTCAGAGCATATCTGTGAATTCCCAACATGGTTCCTACCATCAGTTGTGAAAGCCTTGGGATTATCCTAAGTGTCCTGTATAATTTGTATCTTCATAGGTTCATAGGTTCATACTAGGCTATCCACCCTAGGGCATTTGTTAGCCTAGCCAGAGTGTGTGTGGCTTTTGCCACCCCTTGCTATGTGAATATTATGGCCATTTATGATTTGCTTTGCTGTGCCTCTGTCTGGACATGACACAGTGAAGACCCCCAGTGTAACTCTACAATCATCCATCCACTTGGCAAGATTCCTGTTGAAGAGTGTCAGTGAGGGGCTCTGCCTAACATGGAATGGGATTCTGGTCCAGGGTGTGGGGAGCCTCTGGATTATGTATCTGTCCCACCAGCACATCCTATTTCATTATTTGTTGAGGTTGACATCTCTCACTCTCACAGCTCCGATGGCTTTGAGTTTTCTGGGGTGGAGCATGTCCATTACTCCTGTGTTGGGCATGGCCTTCTACAACAGGCATGCAATGCCTCTGTGTAGGCAGTATGTGACTGCATTCAGCTGGGGTGTCTACAGCCAGGCAGCATATGACATATATTTGAGACCCTTTATCCTCTTGTTGAGGTACCTTTGAGGTCTTTCTAACTGCTGCAGGTGTCAGGTAAGGTACATCCCATATGAGGCATTGTACTAGATTATGGGTGTGATAAGAGAACAGTATAGGGGCACAATGACCTCTGTTGACATAGATGTGAATCCTTTCCTGATACGGTGTCAAATGTAGACAGTCTTCCTAGCCACATTGGCAATGTGAGTGTCACATAACAGGTTACTGTCCACTTGTGTCCCTAGGTCCATGATTACTCCTTCCATACATAATGGTTTACCACCTATGTGGTAATTTGTGGTACCTTGTTTGGTATTTGGTGGGACATTCATACTGTCCAGTGTCTTCAGGATGGCTGGGTGGGGGTCCTGTGTGTGAGAGTGTGGTCTGTAGCATGCTACAGACTGTACAGCAGTCTTGCCTACAGTTAGTTGCACATGGGTGGACTCCAATGCCTTGTGCATTGTCAGTTACCTGGACGTATGGGTGTCTGTGCTGAATATGGATACTCACCCTCCTTTTATGTTTTGTTCCAGGTTTTGGGGCCATGACACATGATATGTGGTATAACCTGGTAGTGCTGGTGTGCTGTCAGGAGGCTTGCAGCAGGTTTCTGTCACTGCACAGACATCGATGTTCTCCAAATTGGGGATGGCCTTGGGAGCATGCATATTGGGGTTTACACATCTGACATTGGTCAGCATTACCCTTATGTTTCTTTCCACTTATGTTTTCTAGGGTGGTGGGTTAGTCTTTTCAGCCTTGCCTACAAAAGGGTCTATGGAGGTGGCAAGGTCCTTATCTAATATCCAGATGCCCAGGGGTAACAGGTGCAAGCCATCCCAAGAACAGCTGCGTGGCTTGTCAAGCATGACATCCCAAGCAGACAGACATTGGATCCCCTTGGAATGACACCAGTAAGTGTGCCACTTGCTATGACTGATCATTCCGTGTTTGTACTGTGGCATTATTCTTGGTAAGGGTAGGATGCTGCAAACGGTGAGTGTCATACCGGCCTGGACTACATAATCAGAGAGCTCATCTATGTCTCTTTTCATGTAGTCTAGGGAGGTACATCTCAGGTCATTCACACCAGCATGGACTATGACTGCATCATATTTCTACTTGCTTTGGAGTGACCTGCATACTTCTGTTATGTGGCGCATTGTGGCAGCCTACAGGCAGCTTACTGTACCCTTTCCCTTGTTCAGTCTGGTGTGTGGGACAGCAGTGTGTCTGACTATGGAGTCACCTATTACAACTGTATCAGGCATGTTGTTTCTCCTTCTGGCCTGTGACTGTTTGGCACACCAGATTTGTGTACTATGTGTTGCATGTGCTATGTTTGGAGGTTGTTTGATTGGATGTCTGCTTTAGAGGCCTCTGTTGGTGTGCTGTGTTTGTAATTTGTGCCTCCGGGAATGTTTTTCTGTGTTTATGTGTTTGGTTTGCAGTTGTGATAGGTCTATGTGGGACTGTGTTTGTGGTGTGTGTGGTTACCTTCTCCTGACTAGTTTTGGGAGTACTGAGTTGAGGGAGCTCAGCCTCCAGTTTGGATAGATGGTTGCATCTCTCACATATATTTGTATTTCTTGGTGGAGATGGGGTTGTCTGTGTACTTGGGGCAGGTGTAACATTGCCTCAGGATTCACAGATTCAACTTGTTGTGGCTGGCCTTAGTGGATTGTATGTGTGGACAGATTTTATTGCCATACTACTGATCAGTGATTACTTCATTGTTTATGTTTGCTCTATCATGTAGTAGCTTCCTCATTCTCTTGCATGGTTTGGTTATGGCTGGTGTCCACCATGCCAGATGCCTGCGTGTATGGCATTGTGTCTTGTTTTAATTTAGGATTGCATAATCCAAGCATTCCTGGCAGTGTTCATGGAATGGCTGTATTACAGGTTCTGAGGTGTGGCCCATATTTTGCACCTGCACAGGACCTTTAATGGATTCCACATCAGTTTGGAGGAGTGCAAATATTGCTTTACACATGTTTTCCACTGTGGTTTTCTGGCCAGGGACTGTGGTCAGGATTTGCATATCCAGTGTGATTACTCTATGGTCTGGTTTTACCAGTGAGCAATACACGTCTCATCTTACCATCCAGTACCCATGTTGCTGATTATCACATCCAGTATGCTTACCCCTCTTGTGGGAGTGGTACGTTGTTCCTGGGCCTTTTGGTTTATGGATTCTATGAACTTTTGTCCTACACTGTTGGAGCTAGTATAATGCTCCCAGTCTATGTCTGGGTATTTTCAGTCACCCAATATAATGTGGTTTGGAGGACTTGATATATTCATGTATCCCAGCATAGGCCAGGTGCAGTTCCTGGTGTTGGGACAGTAGTCTGTAGCAGGCTATAAACTGGGGGCAGTTTTAGCCACTGTTACTTGACCATGGCTAGTCCATGCTGCTTCTTGTTGTGGTACCAACATGGGGGTGTGGTTATCCTTGACAATTCTTGCTAGTCACCCTCCTTTTGTAGCTTGTTCCATGTTTTCAGGCTATACAGCACAGTATGAGGTGTAACCTGGTAGTGTTAGGGTGCTGTTGTGAGCCTTGACTCAGTTTTCTGTTACAGCACAGATATCAACATTCTCCATACTGGGTGAGTTTAGACTGCATGCATCTTGCTGTTTCGACTTATCCCTTATCTTATTCTTATCCCTTCTGATACCTATGGAGATAGGTTTCTGTTTTGAGCCTTACCTATTCAGGGCACACTGTGGGTAACAACAGCCTTTGCCAGTATCCATACGGCCTGCACTGATAGGTGCACGCCAGTCCTAGCAGGTGGAGCATCATGTCATGCTCAGCATGTCATCCCAGACTGGCACACATTGGATCCCCTTTGACTAACTGCGATACTTCAGTCAATTATTGCACTTGCTCATCTCATTGTCATATTGTGGCATGATGCTTGGTGAGGGTAGGATGTTAGTCAGGGTCCTCAGGTGTGCATATAGTACATGGTGTTACATTACTTAACACATGGCATTCATGCCTCAGGTGGTGCTGCAGGGCTGCCTCTGTCGGATTCGCATATTACACTTCCCTGTACATGTTTGTGAGCAGGTCATGTCATTGTAGGCATCCATGTTATTATTTGAGTGAGTCAGAGGGGTATCATTCCAGGATTCCTACTGAGCCAGTGTATGTGCTATGCGTTGCCTCTTTGCCAAGGCCAGGGCATACTAGGCACGCCTCCTTCTGCCTACTGGGGCAGGCTCAGGTTGTTCCTTCTCCGAGTCACGCTCTGCCTGTGATGGCCTTGGCAATGGTGGGGGGCTGTTTGGCCCAGCCCTATGCTGGTCCTGCTGCAGCTGTTTTCGCAAGATCATATTATGTAGCATAGCACATACCATGACAATTTGGGTACATGTAGTTGGTGTGTACTGCAAGGCTCCACCAGATGTGTCCAGACACTGGAACCATGACTTGAGCAGCCCAAACACATGCTCTATTACATTACGTGTTTGTGCGTGTGCCTCATTATGGCGTTCCTGTTCAGGTGTGTGTGCGTTTCTGATGGGTGTCATCAGCCACGGCTCCAGTGCATAACCTGCATCCCCCACTAGGTGTCCGTGCGGGATGTCCCCATTGGCAAATGTCTGGTACAGCTGCGTCAAATGCCAGATGTGGGAATCGTGGTAGCTCCCAGGACAGCCAGCACACACATTCATTATTATGCCCTGGGCATCACACACGACCTGGCAGTTGATGGAGGGGAAGCCCTAGCGGTTGATGTATGCCCTACCCCGCTCACCAGCTGGTGCTTTGATGCATATGTGCGTGCAGTCTATTGCACCCACTACCTCAGGGTATTCTGCTATTTGCTGGAAGAGATGCATATTGCTGGCCAATACCTCACAGGCATTGGGGAAATATACATGATCACTGACATGTGCTGACATGGCATCCAGGAACTGGTGCAGTACCCTGGAGGCTGATGCCTGTGATATCCCCATCATATCACCAGTTGGTCTCTGGAAGGTACCTGTTGCTAGTATTCTTAGGCCAACACATACCTTGGTTTCCACTGGGATGGGTTCCCCTCTGTTGGTTCTGTGTGTGGCGTGGCCTGCACAGCTCCACTATTTGCTGCAGGAGGTCTCTGTCCACTCTATAGCGCTCTACTATCTCCAGCTCATGTAACCCGTGATAGGTGACCCTGGGCCTGTACACTCTTCTCCGTCTCCTCACTGTGGGTTGTCTGGCACCATCTGCATTGTCACCACCCTCAGCAAGTCGCCTATGTCTCATTATGACAGCTATGGCAGCCCCTAACATTTCTGCTCTGAGTTCAGATTTTCAGTTTTCACTTCTAATAACTTACTCCTGTCTTGCAGTGTCTCTTGAGAGAAACATCCTGCACTGCTGTTTGCAGAGTTTTAAGTGCTGGGCTGGGCTACTATTCTGCCTGTGTAATTGCCTGCTTCTAATTGTTTTCACCTGCTAGCTCCAGCAGTATTCCCTGCTAGCTTCCTACTAGATCTGTTGCTTCCTTTTTCCTCTCTGTTTCCTCAGGGAGGAGCCGTGTGCAAACCAGCAGAAACATGCTCACAGTGGCTTACACGCGCGCACACATGCTTATACGGTTCAGAATCTGCTTATTTGGGTTAAAACGCGCGCACACCTGTGCAAACAGTGTTAAACATCTCTAAACACACTCCCACATGCTCAGTCTGCCTTACACGCGCACACACTGTCTTACTCGCGTTTCATGGCGCACACACGTGTGCATGCACGCCCAGCAAGAAACTTTGGTGTAGGCAACAGTGTACACCTTCCATTTCTTGACTTTCTCATGCTTATCTAGTGGCACACCTCTTTCCATGATATCTGTCTGACATCTGTCATGTAACTCTGACCTCCAATGAACTGCATTTCTTTCTACCATTCCCCTGTGATGTCACCTATCTCCTACTCTGTTCCTCCCCTTCTGTAACTCTTACACTACTCAGACTGTGCTCATTTGCTATGTGACAGTGGAATTCAGTATCCTAACACTCATTTGCATCAGATTGCCTACTAATGCTTAGTTATATCTCTTAGACTCAGCTTCCCCCCTTAGCAACCACTACACGGTGGCCATGTTGGTTTTGGTCTGCTGGTCCCTGCATTGACATTCCATGTATTGCATAAAACCCACATTTGTGGGTGTAAAACCTTTGTTTTTATGTTTTATACAGCGCAGCCCGTTTGCGCGGGGCTGCGCTGGGTTTAAACATCGGCAATCGCCGGAAAAAAAAATATATATTTTTATTACTTTTGCATCAGGTTACCTTGCCAATGGCCACATATTTGGCCATTGGCATGCTGCCTGACACATATGCACCCTTTATTTGGAGCTAACATGGCTCCATTGCGATTTTTGCAGAAACGTACTCAGTTGTCAACTGAGTACATTTCTGCAGCTAAAACAGCTCTTACACAGGCTGTTCTGGGCTTCCTGGATCGCTAATCATCCTCATTTGCATGCTATTCGGCTGCAAGTGAGGTGATTAGCTTATCCACGCCCACTCCATGTAAGAGACGTTTTAGCTTGTCTCTTACACGGACTTTGGGCTGTTCCTGGATCGCGAAGGCTGCATGGAGTCTTACACTACTCTTAGACTCCGTGCAAGCTTTCGTGAATCCTGCCCTTAGTCATTTCTGTAAGCAAGTCTAAAACATTCAATATAGGTGTGGTGATAGATAGATGGGTTAAACCAATTTACAGGAATATCCCTCATCTTATTAAGGATTCCTGGATATTTCTTGCCCAACTCACACCAGATAAATGGAAAGAAAAACTAACATATATAACTATTGATGTTGTGGACTTATTTTCATGTATCCCAAAAGATCAGGGAATAGAAGATTTTTGTAATAGTCTCAGAAAACATTCAAATATGACATGGGATCATATTAACCTTATTACAGATATGATGGGGATAATGTTGAACAATAACTTCATATATTATGAAGGCGAATATTTTAAACAAAAAAGGGGTGTAGCTATGGGGGCATCATGTGCCCCTATATTTGCTAATATGGTTATGTTAGAGTGGGAAAACATATTTTTATTCAGCTGCAAATATTTTGAATACATTTCTTATTATACGAGGTTCCTGGACGATATGTTTGTCCTATGGAAAGGACCGGTGGAAATGATTGATGAATTTATAGACAATTTGAATAATACAAGTAGTTTTTTAAAGTTTACATATAGCGTTAGTTATGAAGGGATCCCTTATCTAGATCCATACATAAAACATACTGCTATAGGATTCCAATCAGAGATATATAGGAAGAAAACATTTTCGAATGAGTACATGGAATTTACAAGCCATCACCCAAGACATATGTTAAAAAACATTTTCAAGGGTCAATGCATAAGAGCAGCCAGAATGTCCTCTAAATATGAAGTTATGATTAGGGAAATTGATTTCATAACATCTATGTTTATAAATAGAGGTTACCAGGTGGGTTTGTTGAAGGATGTTTCACAATTCGTAATTAAGGAATGAGGAAATAAATATCGCCCTATATTAGGAATAGGTCAAGAAAATAATAGATTGAAAAATGAAAAGTTAGAAAATGTTACCAATTAATAGAGTCTGTACATTAACATATTCTCCGTATGTGAACGAAGTTATGGATATTGTTTTTAAATACTGGAAGAATTTAATTGTAGCTGATGAGATGAAAGAAACATTAGGGGAAAAAACTTGTTTTGTGTACAAGATGGGTTTAAACGTTAAGAGGTTATTACAATTAGGGAATACAGAAAGATATATATATATAACATTAGTAAAGCAACTACTAAATGTGGGTCATGTAATCAGTGTTATTTGATTAATGAGAGAGAAGGAATAAAACTACAGAATTTAAACAGGACCTACATAAAATTTAGAAGGGGGAATTGTAATAGAAAGAACATCATTTATTTAGCTAGTTGTACATCATGCCCTGCCTACTATATTGGCAAAACAGAGAGACCATTTAAGAAAAGAATTTATGATCATATTTATAGAATTAAGGTACATGATGCAAATAATGTGTTATATAGGCATATAGAGAAGAAAGGGGAACAACATAGTTTCAGTTTTGCCATAATTGATCAAGTTTTTACTTCAAATAGAGGAGGCAATTTTAAGGCATTATTAAGTAAAAAAGAAAGTATTTGGCAGGTGCTGACCGATTCTGCAAGGGAACCGGGTATAAATGATTTTATTTCTATCAAACCCTTTCTCTTGTTAGCCTGATGTGTTTTACCATCTTGTTTCATTATTTTGTTATTTATTTGCATTGTTTTTAGGTCATGGATATAAATATGATGTATTATTATTAATTAATATTTATTTAGCGGTTTTTAATGTTGATGTTTATCAGTCATAGTATTAGGACAAATAGTAATTTTTAAGATATAATAAAGTATTTATTGTTTTTAAACATTTATGTATAGTCAAAAGTAAGCACTGGCACTTTAAATGTAGCTCTAGAATGGCGCCAAAAAGATTTTAAAAGGAATGGAATTTGTGTTAATCAGCTGTTCTGAGGAAGTCTGCGATAGCAGATGAAAGCGCTTAACATATGAATACATGGATGTTGGTCTTGAATTTTGTGGTTCGAGTTTATTAAATTATTTTTGGATGAAATAACTCCTTTGCCTTATTCGAGTAAGCCAGCATGCTACTTTTCAAAACATAGCCAGGACGGTGAGGATAACCATCTTGTCACATCAGTTCTGGTGTTGTTGTTCATCTTTGATAATACAGTGCTGCAATGCATGTGTAGGAGTATACACACACACACACACACACACACACACACACACACACACACACACACACACATAAAGTATAGCACCTCTGCCCTTATGGAGCAATGTATGCATTAAATACAGTACATCATGTAAATGTAATTGCTTAATACATGAGTAATTCATTAATCTGTATCATACATCATTTGTAACATAATGCAACCTGTGACATGATATCCACTGTGTATGGTCAGACATAAGTCAGCTAAGCATAATAGCAATATGCTATGTTTGCAAAATTGTGCCTATAAATTACATTTTTGGAATTATACTCACCATGGTGGCAGCATTACATAATTGGATAAGCAGATGATACTTACGGTCTTGAAGGCTCACCCTGATGGGGTTGAACATCACTAATGATCTCCCTAGTGATCTATCACAAGGAGTCACTAATGGTCTGCACCACATCCTGAAAGAAGTTCCCCATCAGGTCTCTCATTTATGTCTGAAACATGTCTGTCACCCCCTCCCAGATCTGGTCCCATAAATCGTCTTCCTGTCATGGTGGGTGACATCTACAATGGAGAGCAGTAGGAATGGTAACACATGCAGGTCCAGGTCTGTCATCCTCATCATCATCCCTTTCATCATCTTCTTGGTCCTTTGACTCAAAGTCACCTGGCAGGTGTCTGGTATGTCATTTCATCCATCATCCAATCAGCAATCCACCATGGGTCCCATGCACTGTGAAGGTAAAAAAAACCATACAGAATCCTTGTGCACCCAGAGTTAGGACTATACAACATAACCAAACTGACATGTCCTGTGGGTTGTAATGGTTCTTTGTTACATCACAGTAATGTATGAACATATTTAACTGTAACTGCATATATGAGAAAAGGCATCGGAATGCATAACATTAAAAAAATATTGTTACTCATTCATTCTTGTGGTATACACCTCTGTCATAAAACTCTATGTGATGGCCAGTTGTATACTGTGAAAGATATTTTATGTTGGTAAAATTCCAAAATAATCTGACACTAACTGTGACTAGTTTGCTGAAGGTATATCACAATACAATACAGGTGTCATTTAAACACATTTAGCAGACAATATGGTGTATAATGTATCTATATACTTTAAATAACTGAGGATAGCAAGTGTATGGTTAGGATCATGCAGCATCCCCAATGTCCTATTTTTAATGTATATGGATGATATCAATAGAAGGCCATATGTGGTAGGCTTTGTCCATCATAGGTTGTTCTTAATTTACCCCAGTGCATTACATTTCATGCAATACAATGTTTAGCTGAGAAAATGCTGTTATTACTTGCAAGTATGAAGCAGCCATCATTATGCCTAAGAAACAAACATGTACAAAAGCAGGGCACATATATATCATGACTCATCAAGATAAGCATAGAATGACAGTGTGTAATGAAATAATGATATTTGTCAACATTGAAAACAATTACTACACTGTAAGCTGATTAAGGACACCAACAACAGTTTGAATGGGACCTGTGATAAAGAAACCTACCATATACCTTACAATACAGTCATGCAGACAGTTTATCAGGAAAAAATCACTCTTTCTATAGTCCATCATTTGTATGTGTGCCTGACATAAAAGAGTCATTTTGACATCCTTTGAATAACAGATGTTTCTTAACAATAGATATTACTATGAACAAGCAGTGGAATTTACAATAGTTCTATGGAAATGAGCAATGCAACATAGGTAATGGATGACCTCACAAAATCAGAGTTAGACTGCAGTACAACTCCTCAAAAAAAATGGCAATCATGAACACAGTAACAGCATGTGATTTCTTCCAATGTAGTTTATTCCACACAGTGTCCATCGAGAAATGCATACCTCTCACTACCTGCAATTATACATATTCAGATCTATGTACCTGATCAAGTAAAACACTATAATTCTGATCAGCAGATACTAAACAAACAGATATAAAATAAAATAAGTGGTTTTGGGTGCAATAATTGCAGATAAGTAACCAATGTTGTGTTAAACGATCCATCACAGCTGTGTACTACAGAAGTGCTTGACATGCTGAAATGAAATGCATACCAGCAATTATCCTCCAACCGCATATCACATATTGAAACAGTAGACACCCCTTCAACAATAAAATAGGCAGGCAATGCACAACATAACAGACAATAACCACTTGGTTCGCAAAAATAGTCAAGGGAAACGGAGAGAGAGCGAGAGAGCACTATAAAAGTTACACAGATATGTCTGTCATTTAGGTTGTGCTTAAAAAATATATTATTATTTTTTCAAACATACCTTTATTATAACTCAAAAGATGAATTTTGCCTTACAAATATAATGTTATTCACATTAAATCAATGATTAATGTTACCTGTCAGATGCATTATGAATAGTTTTGCATTAATGTTTATGCCTGATTCTCCAAGCAAAAGAAGCATTTTAACAATGTTATGATTGCTTCTGGGGAAATTGTTTTACCTCTTTCCCTCTACTGCTTCTCCAGTCTGTGCATCCACTCAATACACAGTGCCCAATTCTTGGTTCTGTCCTGATCACTTGCAAAATGAAAAAAATAAGTTTTACTGGCATGAATGGGTTCTATGTGAAAAAACTGGCAGTGAAGAATACTTACCTTCCCATCTTCCATAGCCTTGATATGACATACGAGTTCACAATTACACATTCAGTCATTGCTGTATCACTATTGATACTTCACATATAAAATGTCTACTAACAAGAAGAACGCAGATTTGAATCTGTAACACTCTTCTAAGTTTGCATTCCAACCCTAACACCTGTCTAACTAGCTAATCTAACTTGACCACAGTTGCATGGATTTATGTCGCTTAAATAACAGAAAGATATGACTATGCAGGAAAGATTCATAGACAGGGATCAGTATTGTTTAAAGACCAGCTTTGCTGTGCATTTGAAACAGAACACCACACAATTGTGACTGAATGTAATCACCCTGGTCACAACAGTATACAAAACCTGTAACACTGCAGAGTTTACATTCTCAGGTAGTGTAATAGAACATTTCTGTGCACTTGACAGATATATATATAGACAGAAAAACATTTACAGCACTGTTGGAACATGCAACACCATTTCATTAATGTAGGGGTCAGTCAATGTTAAAATACAACTCCATACATTGTGCTAACTGGGATGTACAGTTAAATTATATATGTATTGGCAATGACATTCACATGCAGCCAAAATGACAGAACTGGGATATTTCCAGAAACATTATGGATAATGGAGATATTTATAGTTATCCATTATTTAAGCACTATAGGTGTTAATGCATTTATTAATACCTGATGTTTAAAATAGCTATACTGTGTGTGTGTGTGTGTGTGTCTTTCGGCTTTATCTGCCATATCTGTTCTTATTTAGTCTTTACTGAAATATAAACATAACCTCAATGACTCAAACCCAAATTTCTCTTTGTGACATTCAAATTGGAGCACTGCTTAACCGGTTAAGTTGGGTGATAGATAAATCAATCCATTGTAAAAGATTATTAAGGAATATGCAGAATGCAACAGATAACAGGAAAATGCATAGTCATCTGAGACTACGTGTTATGCGTGTTAATGTAATTACTTGATATGAAAAAAGCTATACTGCATATCTGAACAGGCAGTAAACTTACATTTCTGCTCCAATAAGTTAGCTACTAAAATGAAATAGAAGTAGCTGATAACAGGGATCAAACCCAGATGTATCCGTAAGACATCCCGATTGATCTGGAGTGCAACAGCCTGAACTAACAGACAGAACAATGTATTGCAACATACATTAGTTGTATGGCATAACAGCTGTATTCCATTATTTGGCAGTATTATATCTCAGTGTTTAATTGTTTTATAGTGTAAAGACTAATGATGAATGTCAGTATCACCCAGCATTCACACATGCAGACATATACTGTGTAATTTGTCAAACCGTTATGGATAATGGAAAAATGCATGATCGTCCAAGGCCAGTTCGCTATATGCATCAGTAAATGGCTGTTCTATATATTTAGAAATGATGTAGGGTATACTTACAAAGAAAGGTCTTAGGTTGTTTAGGTTCAATATCAACTACATAAACAGCAATATTTACAAAATGACCTCCAATGAGCTTTGAACCCAAACATAGGAGATCATCAATCACTATAACTCATTATTTAACCAGTCAAGCTAATTGAATTATCTACTCAGCTCCACTTGTAATAAGAATATTTATGGCATATAATTCACAGTTGTATGTGTATAATGTTAAGTACATTAGTATTAGTCCTCTCATTACAGGCAGCCATGAAATCATTCCCATACACACATACTTCTAAGAAATACTTCTTTTATAATGTAGGTATCAAGGTGTGGTTTTGATAAAACTTACTGTAAGCATCCACAGGCTGGTGTCAGACCTCAGTGACCCTCTGGAGAAGATCATCGGCTTCCCTCAGATGCAAGTCATTGTAGTGGTGACAAACTTGCACACCAGTCCAGAAATTCCCAGTCCATCAGCAGTGCTCAGTTGCAATCTGGTTCCATATCTCCATTGTAGTGAAGTTCCTGGGGTGTGCTTGCATCCTCTGCTCATGCTCAGCATAGACAGTAAGCATCTTGGTGGTCTCCTCCTCCATCAAGTTCGATACCTGACATGCTGAAGTCTCCCCATGGCTGACATTCTCACTGATGATGTAGGAACTATCCTCAAAAACACCTTCAGAAAATTGCTAACTGAGGTCCCACTCATTTTGCAGGTAGCAATTGTATAACTAGTAAATGTATCAAAATAACATTTTAAAATTGGTGCATATAAGGTAGTTCAGACTATTGCGAGACATTGCGCACAAGTCACTGAAAATTACTGGGTAGTTCCACAGAATACCTTCCCATTATCGTGAGCTATTGGTTAATGCGCTGAATTTCTGGAAGTTACACAGTTGTTTGCAATTCCATAACCTTGGATGTTAATGAAGCTTACTAATAATGCATGGTGAAAATGGTACTTAAAAGGCATAAAGGTGCATTCACTGTCAGTTATAGCTGACTTCCAGCTAGCTACAAAGATAAGCTGTCACTTGAAAGCATTGCTGTGTGGGAATACAATACTGTCATTAGATATCTGTCTTATATTTAATGTTTATTATTCAAATTGTATTTGATGACAGTCCGTTCTTGTTCAACAAGTCAGACATACTAAGTGGCTGTGAAATAATGGATGTTGTAGAGTTTAACAATAAGCACGCATATGGATATTTAGCTAAAAGTATACAGCAACTGTGAAAAGGGCATGGAATACAATATCTGCTGCAAGGTTTGGGTCACCTTGACAGTATCTGATATGCTTAAGGAGAACAACAAATTCCATGGGCTTACATAAGTTATACATTTACTGAATAGTTTACAGATATGGTCTGGTCATATTAATGTATGTACTAAATATACACCTGGAATAAATGGTTATCCATAGATTTTTGTGATTATCCTCTATTGTCTCTGTAATGATTATGGTGAATGATGATAGTTTACTGATAAACTTGGATCCTTAATGTGGTAGAGATAGTTGTTAGCACATTCAATCTGATACAGAGAGCATTAGAAGGTCTTTGATTGTTCACTGTCTACTGTGATGATATGCAACATAATGAATGTGTGTTAAAAGGATTGCATTGTAGTCCTTTAGTTGTGATGCTCTCTGCAATGGGTTCAGATCCCACATGCGGCCTATACAAATAATGGAGTGGATTCTCATATGTGGTGATGTTGTGACATGTTGTACATGTTTAGATGGCGTTTTCATATCCATTCTGTTCGTAAATACATAACAGTGATTTACCTGATAAATGATTATTTAGCATATCTTACATCATAAGGGGAGCATAGCAAGCAACTTGGCTAATGCATATAACACCATCATGACAACTGGCAGCCTTCATAAAATGTGTAATGTGCATATAACACTGTCTTCCAGATGTCAAACCAAACTGGGGGGGGGCAATTTTACACCACATGAGAATGACATTATCATCGAGGCTCTGCTGAAACCTATTTGAATGCATGGGAAATACTGTATGGAGAAATGAGGTTAGGACTGAACTAACCAACATGAGCAATGCTGTCAGTGGGCACAATAGATCCCTTGAGGCCTGTTGTCGACATTGCTTGGACATTATCCTCCATGCTGCTGATCAAGCACACAGATATAACAGGTCCAAGAATGCCATGGGAGGTGGTTCACTATTAACCCCCCAGACGATATCATGATTTTCTTAGCATCACACCATACCAGTAGTTGTGACTGGTGCATACCTGGTGGAGATATTAAAGACGGCGTTCCAGGATGTACATGTAAGTAATCTTACAACCATTGCAGCATATACATTGTCTCAGACTTTAAGTAAATGTGCAAATCAGTCATGTATTGCCATATTATTTTGTTCAGCTGCACAACTGCATAGTGAACGTGGTTGCACACAGGACATGAATTCTCAATGTAAGTCTCATTGCATATTGTGTTAAGAACCCAATACATACCTAAGAATGCCAGCAACATGTGCAATGTTTGTCTTTCTCAATTGCATAGGTCCATCAACATCAGCACAGCATCAGCCCATATCACATTTTTCCATATACTGGTACTGTGATCCATAGCTGTCTCTGTCTCTGCCACCTGTCATGGCATTGAATTATGCTCAAAATTTGATTTGTGTATGTCATTGTATATTACAGATACATCATTGCAAGACATGGCCCATGAAGATGTGCCTACAGACTGACCTGGTATGGTTGTTCACCGTTTTCATAGGGTACAGCAAATTTGAGCGCAACTGGGATGTATGTTATTCATGATATTTGTTTTCATACATAGAAACATCTGGACAAGCTGTTCTCCATTTGTCAATGAAGTGTCTCCATATCGTGTCAGTTTGTACTGTAGTTGTCATGTGCCCTTGCCTGCAGTCATGACTTTTGTGTATGCTCACATATTGATGTTAGTGTACCTTATCATTGCCTCAGATATTGAGAATGATTTGGCTGGACATTCTGATGACATGGTGATGGCATCTGCTGGGCATGATGATGTCCATAAGCCATTGTCCCATGCAGAACCAGCAGGTGATAAGGGTGAGTCTTTCCCACAAATGAGAGGCACTTCACATCGAAGAACACATGGGAGTGTTGCTGTGTGCTGGATTTGTCAGAGGGTGTCCGTTTACTATTATAGGTGAATGAACATTCCCAGCAATGTAATGGAGCTGACCTTCATGCTATTGCCTGTGCAAGTGATTGTGTGTTACATGATGGTCAAGAGTGCATAAATGGTGAGATAATGGCTACATTGGCTGCACAGCATGACAGTGTATTGTCTGTAGCATGCTCCATTGAAAGTCGTATTAGCTGGTATTAGAGCAGTGATGTAGTACTAATTGGGTTCTGTGTGCCCTAACTATACTAGACAGAGTACCTTAAGCAGGCAGAATTAAGCCCCCTCTCATTAAACCCACACTTGGTTTTTGGACATCAATGTCTGTACTGCTGCCTGCATACACATTTGCTGATAGCCACTCCAATAAGATCCCAGAAGGCATGTTCAGATGGTTAGATCACAGTCATGTTGTTTCCCACACTACACCTGCAAGTGTCACCACATCCAGCTGTTGAGCAACATGGGCAGAGTGTCTCTGAACATGGCAAGGGCAGGCAGGAAAGCAGTGTGAGCCATCCTCATGGGTGCCCTAGACTGTGTTAGTGTAACACAGATAAATGATCCAATGTGTGTCCTGTTGTGTCATCCTGACCCCATAGCAATGATGAACAATGCTGACACAGTAATGAATCTGTGGTTGTTGACATGTCAGATGCCATAGGTTTTTCATATACTTTTTATGACATATGTTGAGAGAGTCATTTGTGGATATGTCTTACCTGATTGGCATTGACTTCTGTTAGTGATGACATTGACATTGACATTGCACTATGTGATGCCATGCTTTAATGTTTGCATCTTTATTAGTGAACAGATATGATTGCTATTTTCCTTACAGCCTGCCTTGTTGTCTGTCATTCACATATGCACAACTATGCCTCTGTATACATAGCTGTGTCACATATGGTATTTTAATATGGTCCTGCACATGATTAACACCAGAATTAAATGCTTTTCAGAGTAACTAGTTCCATTTTCAATGACTGTGCTTACTTGTATGTCCCATGTATACCTTCCCATGTCTGCCCTAATCTGCACATATTTGTGTGTGTATATATATATATATATATATATATATATATATATATATATATATATATTTTTTTTATTTTATTTATTTTACATTTGTTGACTAGTCTAGGGCTAGTCCAACTGGATACATGTCCATTTTCAGTAGAGGCCAGGGGAGAAAAGCTCCAGTAAAAAAAACATACAAAAATATCAAATTCAAAATTAGAAAAATGGCATTAACATAGAATATTACATCATAAAGTTAACAAATTTACAAAAAAAAAAAAACAGTAGAAAATGACTTAAAAAGTCAAACATGGAAAATAGTACTCAAGACTAACAGCGTTAGTAATTAAGAAAAAGGTTAGTTTATAGAGAGTTGTATGAAGAGGTTTATAGTTAAGTATATTATGGTTTTGAGTGTAACAGATAGTTAAAGGATAACAGTTAGTCAGGGTTGGTACAAGAACATAACCAGTGGTTAGTGAAGAAAAGTTTTAGGTTAGTTTTAAATAGTGGGAGAGAGGTTTGGGTTGTAAGGTCATGTGGTAATAGATTCCATAGTTTACCAACTGAGTTAGAGAATAGGGAGTCGCCTGCTAAGTTTTTTGATAAGGTAGTGTGAATCAACATTTTGTTTGAGGAGCATAGATTCTTCAGGTTATTATATGGCATTATGAGGGTGGAAAGAATTGGGGTGTTGTTGGGTTGGTATAGGGCTTTGTGGGCTATTGTAAGTTGGTTAAATTGTAGTTGGTGAGGGAGTTCAAGCCAGCCTAGTTGTTTTAGATTCTGACAGTGATGAGTCCTGTAAGGAGAGTTTGTAGCAAATCTGGCAGTATTGTTATAAGATTTAGCTAGTTTGCTGAGATTATTTTTAGAAAGATTGGTATACATGGGGGAGGCATATAATAGGGTAGAGATTAAGTGGGTTCTAGCTATTGTGGTCCTGGCTTCTGGTGTAAGGAAAGGTTTGATTCTATAGAGGGATCCAAGTTTTCTGTTAATAGATTTTATTGTAGTATTTATGTGTGTGTCAAAATTTAGGTGATTGTCAATTGTAATTCCTAGGAGTTTGGTAGTGGGGTCTGGAGAAATGAGGGTACCATTATTGGATGTGAGTGTGAAATGAAGAGGGGTAGACAATTGAGAGGGTGTAAAGAGCAAAAGTTTGTTTTTTTTTTGGGTTAAGGAGAAGACAATGGTTAGAGAACCATTGTTCTATAGTGGTGAAAGCTTTTTGTGTGAGAGAATGAAGTTCAGTTTGGGATGTGCCAGAACAAATTATGGTAGAGTCATCTGCATATTGAATGCAGGTAGAGAGTGGAGTAGAAAGATGAAGGTCATTTATGAAAATGGAAAACAGTAGAGGACCTAATATGGAGCCCTGAGGGACACCTAGGGAGGTGGAAAGGAGGTCTGAAAGATGGTTTTGCCAGAGAACTGCTTGTTGTCTGTTTTCAATGTAGGATGTGAACCAGTTCATAGCAGGACTGTCAAGAGAGAGGGACTTCAGAAGGTGGAGGAGAAGTTAGTGATTAACCATGTCAAAGGCTTTTGATAGGTCAACAAAGAACACAGAGGAAAGAATATTTTTGTTGCGATTTTTGTTGATACAGTTAGTAAAGGATAACAAGGCTGTGGTGGTACTATGGAATGGCCGGAAACCATGTTGACAGTTAGCTAGGAGATTGTAATGGAGTAGGTGGTTTAGTAATTGTTTGTGGATACATTTCTCCATTATTTTAGCAAGTGGAGAGAGTAGAGCTATGGGGCGAAAGTTGGAGAAATTAATGGCGTTTCCACCATTGTGAAGAGGAATAATGCAAGAGATTTTCCAGAGAGAAGGGATAGTGCCTTCTTTTATGGTTCTATTGATCAATATGGAGATGGGATAGGCAATAGCTTTGTCTTCTATTTGGAGGAATTCTGCTGGTAGTTTATCAGCTGAGGAGGTAGTAGGTTTTAATTTTTGGAGTAAGGAAGAGATATAGGATGTGGGTATAGGTTTGAGGTGGAAGGGGGGAGGAATGGGGTTAGGAGTGGGCAATTTAGAGGTGTCAGGGGTTTGATGGTTTGCTAGATTTAGTATAGAAGTAGTAAAGAAAGAGTTGAAGGCATTTGCTGTTTGTGTTGGGCAGTCAGGGTTGGAGCCTAGTGGATTAGGCGTGCCTGTTTTGCCTGGGGATAGAAGTGTGTTAATAGTAGTCCAGAACTTTTGTGGTTGTTTAAGGGATGATTGTTGTAATTGGATATAAAAGTTCTTTTTATCTTGTAGGATAGCTTTTTTTATGTTTCTTTGTTGTCTAAATGTTTGGTGATCGGTAGTATTCTTTGTGGTACGCCAATTTGCCCAAGATTTATTTCTGTGATGGATTAGTTTATTAGTATGATTTGAGAGCCATTGGGCTGGTTTAGTTTTCTTTCTTATGGAGCGAATTGGGGCATGATGGTCCAAGATTGCTAGGAAAGTGGTATTGAAGTAATTAACTGCTTCATTTATAGGGAGAGATTTAAAAGGTGACCAGTTGCATTGCTTAAGTTCGGTTTGAAACAGTTCGGGGTCAAAATGTTTTTTGGTACGGGTTGTTCTGACTGAAATAGGGATAGTTAAACTTGTTTTATGTCTGATAATATATATTAGAGAATGGTCGCTTAGGTCATCTGGGAGGGTTCCTGTTGTATATTTTAGTTGTGGGCTATTTGTTAGTATCCAATCCAGGATGCTTTCTTTATTATTAAGTTTATTTGTTCTGGTAGGAGAGTTTATAGCTTGTGAGAAACCATACAGGTTGATCAGGGTGGAAGGATTAGTGGGGCTACATAAATTCCAGTTTATGTTAAGGTCACCTAGGATTATGGTTTCCTGAGGGAGGTTTGAAGAAAGCCAGTTTAGTATGTCTTCTAGTATTCTAAGATTTTTACCTGGGGGAAGATAGGAGCAGATTATGTTAATTGATTTGTGTGAGTTAAGCTGCAGTCTAAAAATAATTATTTCTGCATTATTATCTGAGGGTAGGTTAGGATTTATTTTGCTAATTTGTAGTCCTGCTTTGTAGAGAATTGCTACCCCTCCACCTTTTTTGTTTGTGTGGTCTTGTCGAAAGATACTATAACCTGGGGGGATAATTTCATTATCTTTTATTGTGGGTTTAAGCCATGTTTCTGTTAGAGGATGTCGAACTGATGAACATCTAGAAGGGCATGAACTTGTGGTATTTTGTTTCAAATACTACGTATGTTTAGATGGGCTATTGAGAGTGATTTGGAGGGTTTGGTTGAAGGTAAGGGGATTATCTTGTATTGGTTGCAGTTTGTGGTGGGAAAGGAAGGGTTTGGACCAGGGTTAGGGTGAATGTATCCATCTATTAAGGAGTGGAGTAATATAAAGTTGTTGAATTGGAGAGGTTTACAATGGTAGTCAAATAATTTTCTATTGTTTAGAATTGAATATTTAATATGAATTAGTCGATGATATTTAGCTAGAAAGTAACTGGGTTTGTAAATAACATTAACAAAGCTTATAGATAAAGCAGGTAAAGGTGTTAGAGTTTGTTTGGAAGGGATGGTAAGAGTAGAGAGGAGGGGTTGTTCATAGGAGGTTAAGAGGTAGGCATAGTTAGACTAGTTAGGAGTGAGAGTACTAGTAAAATTGGCATTGGTAAGGCATAGTAGAGGAGTGTGTAGTAGGTGTTAGACGGGTAGGACTTAAGAGTAGAGGTGGAATTTTTGGAAGATAAAGACAAGTGGTAGTGAGGGGAGTGGAGATAAAGTGCAGGGGTGTGGGGGTGTGGGGGTAAGAGATGGAGGTGGGTGTGGCTGGAAGTGGATTATATGATTGGATTATGGTAAAGCGGGTGTGTTTATGGGGGTATAAGTTTAGGGACACTGGGGGTGGGTGAGAATTGGGGGCAGGGTAGGGGAGCGGAGCGAGCCCGAAGGGCGAATGGAGCAGGAAGACACAAGAGAGTGGAGTACTAAGGAAGACAATCTATAGAGTGGGAGAAACAACAGGTAAGTCAGTGAGTGAGAGAATGTATAAGTGGGATAATAGGCTAATAAGAGGAGGTATACTAAGTTAGGGTGCAGGAGTGTGGTAGAAGTAGTGGTTACCAAGGTCAGGGAGGGGAGGGTGGAAAAGAAACAGGTCAGTGAAAAAACCCAGTTTAAAAAGAAAGTATGGAAGGGATAATGAAAGTTAGAAAAAAGTCTATAAGGTACAGATAGGCTAGTGGTAAGGTGCCACCTTGTGGCCAGTTATATAACTGCAGTGACTGGTTCCCAAACAAGGGGCAGGCTACAGAAGAGAAGGAGAAAAGATACTATGAAAAAGAAAGAGGAAAAGTTGAGCTAAGAGATTAAGTGAGATAAAGCAGTGGTAAAGAAGTGGGGATGGGGGTTATTGGCTGCTGGCTATCCTGGGTAGGAAGCTTACCTAACGTAGGAGAGTCTTTAAAGTTTATACAAAGATATACAGGAACAGGACATACTTTCACTGTCTTATGGAGTAGGTCTCTCAGGGAGCTGAAGGGTGAAATCTTAGTTGGTGAAATTTTCTGGTCTTCCAGGAGAGTAGTAGGCAGGTATTTGATGGTTTGCTAGATTTAGTATAGAAGTAGTAAAGAAAGAGTTGAAGGCATTTGCTGTTTGTGTTGGGCAGTCAGGGTTGGAGCCTAGTGGATTAGGCGTGCCTGTTTTGCCTGGGGATAGAAGTGTGTTAATAGTAGTCCAGAACTTTTGTGGTTGTTTAAGGGATGATTGTTGTAATTGGATATAAAAGTTCTTTTTATCTTGTAGGATAGCTTTTTTTGTTATGTTTCTTTGTTGTCTAAATGTTTGGTGATTGGTAGTATTCTTTGTGGTACGCCAATTTGCCCAAGATTTATTTCTGTGATGGATTAGTTTATTAGTATGATTTGAGAGCCATTGGGCTGGTTTAGTTTTCTTTCTTATGGAGCGAATTGGGGCATGATGGTCCAAGATTGCTAGGAAAGTGGTATTGAAGTAATTAACTGCTTCATTTATAGGGAGAGATTTAAGAGGTGACCAGTTGCATTGTTTAAGTTCGGTTTGAAACAGTTCGGGGTCAAAATGTTTTTTGGTACGGGTTGTTCTGACTGAAATAGGGATAGTTAAACTTGTTTTATGTCTGATAATATATATTAGAGAATGGTCGCTTAGGTCATCTGGGAGGGTTCCTGTTGTATATTTTAGTTGTGGGCTATTTGTTAGTATCCAATCCAGGATGCTTTCTTTATTATTAAGTTTATTTGTTCTGGTAGGAGAGTTTATAGCTTGTGAGAAACCATACAGGTTGATCAGGGTGGATGGATTTGTGGGGCTACATAAATTCCAGTTTATGTTAAGGTCACCTAGGATTATGGTTTCCTGAGGGAGGTTTGAAGAAAGCCAGTTTAGTATGTCTTCTAGTATTCTAAGATTTTTACCTGGGGGAAGATAGGAGCAGATTATGTTAATTGATTTGTGTGAGTTAAGCTGCAGTCTAAAAATAATTATTTCTGCATTATTATCTTCTGGTAGGTTAGGATTTATTTTGCTAATTTGTAGTCCTGCTTTGTAGATTATTGCTACCTCTCCACCTTTTTGTTTGTGTGGTCTTGTCGAAAGATACTATAACCTGGGGGGATAATTTCATTATCTTTTATTGTGGGTTTAAGCCATGTTTCTGTTAGAGGATGTCGAACTGATGAATATCTAGAAGGGCATGAACTTGTGGTATTTTGTTTCAAATACTACGTATGTTTAGATGGGCTATTGAGAGTGATTTGGAGGGTTTGGTTGAAGGTAAGGGGATTATCTTGTATTGGTTGCAGTTTGTGGTGGGAAAGGAAGGGTTTGGACCAGGGTTAGGGTGAATGTATCCATCTATTAAGGAGTGGAGTAATATAAAGTTGTTGAATTGGAGAGGTTTACAATGGTAGTCAAATAATTTTCTATTGTTTAGAATTGAATATTTAATATGAATTAGTCGATGATATTTAGCTAGAAAGTAACTGGGTTTGTAAATAACATTAATAAAGCTTATAGATAAAGCAGGTAAAGGTGTTAGAGTTTGTTTGGAAGGGATGGTAAGAGTAGAGAGGAGGGGTTGTTCATAGGAGGTTAAGAGGTAGGCAGTAGTTAGACTAGTTAGGAGTGAGAGTACTAGTAAAATTGGCATTGGTAAGGCATAGTAGAGGAGTGTGTAGTAGGTGTTAGAGGGGTAGGACTTAAGAGTAGAGGTGGAATTTTTGGAAGATAAAGACAAGTGGTAGTGAGGGGAGTGGAGATAAAGTGCAGGGGGTGTGGGGGGTGTGGGGGGTAAGAGATGGAGGTGGGTGTGGCTGGAAGTGGATTATATGATTGGATTATGGTAAAGCGGGTGTGTTTATGGGGGTATAAGTTTAGGGACACTGGGGGTGGGTGAGAATTGGGGGCAGGGTAGGGGAGCAGAGCGAGCCCGAAGGGCGAATGGAGCAGGAAGACACAAGAGAGTGGACTACTAAGGAAGACAATCTATAGAGTGGGAGAAACAACAGGTAAGTCAGTGAGTGAGAGAATGTATAAGTGGGATAATAGGCTAATAAGAGGAGGTATACTAAGTTAGGGTGCAGGAGTGTGGTAGAAGTAGTGGTTACCAAGGTCAGGGAGGGGAGGGTGGAAAAGAAACAGGTCAGTGAAAAAACCCAGTTTAAAAAGAAAGTATGGAAGGGATAATGAAAGTTAGAAAAAAGTCTATAAGGTACAGATAGGCTAGTGGTAAGGTGCCACCTTGTGGCCAGTTATATAACTGCAGTGACTGGTTCCCAAACAAGGGGCAGGCTACAGAAGAGAAGGAGAAAAGATACTATGAAAAAGAAAGAGGAAAAGTTGAGCTAAGAGATTAAGTGAGATAAAGCAGTGGTAAAGAAGTGGGGATGGGGGTTATTGGCTGCTGGCTATCCTGGGTAGGAAGCTTACCTAACGTAGGAGAGTCTTTAAAGTTTATACAAAGATATACAGGAACAGGACATACTTTCACTGTCTTATGGAGTAGATCTCTCAGGGAGCTGAAGGGTGAAATCTTAGTTGGTGAAATTTTCTGGTCTTCCAGGAGAGTAGTAGGCAGGTATTTAGGTGCTTGAATGTACCAGTTAACCAAGCTAGTAAAGGGTAGGAAGAGAGAGAAGGTAGTAAGGCTAACAATGTTAATAATGGAAAGCAAGTTCAAATATATCATATACACTTACAAGTATTTGCTAATAAATATCTGCAATATAATCATGTTTAAAATCATCTAGAATATAAAAAGAAAAACTCAGACACATCAATGACTCTAACAACTGTTCATATTACATGTTGATGGCTAGGATATGAAAGTAGAAACAATAGCTTTCCATACTTTAATTATTAAGTGAGGCTATCAGTATGCACTCACAAAAAAGCCTTGTTAAACTCTAAAGTACTTAATTAAGCCCTTATATATTGGATCCTATATAAAAGATATGTGGGTTATATATATGTTTCTGTATCAACATGTATGTTTTAGTTATACTGTGTGGGCAGTGATATTGCTGCTCTGCATGCTGTATGTATATTGTATGGAAATGACCAGTGACCACATTGCAGCAATATAACTTGTAGCTAAGCAAGCACTGTTATTGTACATCCAGTGTTTTTGTGTATGTATATGCAATGCATTCCCATACGTTTCATGAACTTTGATTTCTTATGAGTGGACCTGTTGGATGGGTAATGTTCTATGGTATTACTCTATGATGATATCCTATCTGTCCAATGACTACTTAAGTTGTGCACACCTCCTGCATCCCACACATGTGCCTGTGTGTTTGTCTTTAATGATGTATCTTGCAGATGGTCTTCACAAATTGCTGTTTGCTCTTATGGTTTTGTATGTGTTCATAATGCTATATGTTAGGATTAGGTTGTGTATGATGGTCACTTTGTACTACTGATGGGTCATTTTGATTAGTTGTAAACTGTGCTGCTGATTTGGGGCAGCATGTGAACATCAATGTTTAATCTGTGTACTTACGTACATGTGGCCAGTCATGACTCAAAGGTCTGTGTTAAACACTGTTGTGTTGCCTGAGCTTGAACATGTGCCTGCAACCTTCATCCCCCACACCGATTTCTTTTTCGCCTCTGTTCTCCTGAGCCTTCTCTGACAGCTGTGAAATGTCATCTTCAGACTTCTGGTGTTCTTTAGGTAGATCACCTACACCTGCAGCTTGCAAGTTGCCATGTTTTGCTGTCCATGGGTTCATAGGAGGTTGTTAGGCTAATGGCCATTGGGCCTCTACAAGCCTAGCCATGTAAAAACTGAATATCCTTAGTGACCAAGTTTAGACAGTTGTTGTTAGCAGAGCAATACTGTGTTCAGTAACAACCACCCTTGTCCATGAGGGACATAGGTGCCACCACCGGGCTGGTCACCCATCCAGTTGTCAAGGTTGAACTTGAATAGGGTCATTGAGGAGCACTGCTTCACATGGAGTGGGAGCTTATTCCAGAGGAGCTGTAATCACTGGGAGATATACCTGTTAACATGTTGTGCAGCATGGCATACACAGTAATCATCTGTGCTGACTTTTCAGGTGTGTATTGCAGTGCACCCCTGGATGTGGCCAAACATCTAAATCTGGATTGCAGCAGGCCAAACACACACTAGATGATGTTTCTTGTTGCAGTGTGCACTCTGTTGTATGCAACCTCTGCAGGATTTGATGGGTCTCTATATGGTGTCATTAGCCATAGCTCTAGTGGGTAAAAGCTGTCACCCATTTGTGAGAAGGGGATGACACATTTATTGGCATTGTGCATTCTGCTGACAGCTTTAGATTCTGTTTACAGCATAACTGATTTCTTGTACTTACCAAATAGTAGCCCTTCTGGTATTTCACCATTTTGGAAGGAGGGTCTCAGACCACTTTCTTGCCATATAGCAACATCATGTAAATTCCCAGGGTGTGTCACGATTATGTTAGTTATGATGCCATCCTCTGTGCACACCACCTGGCAATTAAGCAATGTCCAGCTCTTTCTATTTATATTGATTTCTGCTTTGGGTACTGCAGGGGTTTTGATAGGGACATGGGCACATACTTTTGTACCGAGTATTTGGGGGGAGTTGGCCTTGGTGAAGGAATGGTGCATGATATTCCTGCGCTCCCTGACTGTGAATGGAAGGTGGATGTATGCATCCACATTGATGCACATTGCTGCCAGGTATTGTGGAGAATGCAAATGGCAGCTGTCTGTATTGTTTCTATTGCATCTCCCATATGCCATTGAAATGTTCCTGATGATAGTACACCTAGGCTCAGGCATACCTTGGTTTCAACAGGTATGGAGCTACCTTGCCAGATATGTGCATAAATGTGTGGGGCACACATGTTACACGCAGCCTTCACCTGCTCTCTGTGTTATAGGTACATATCAATTACTTCTTCATTAGAGAGCTGGTGTAGATGTATCCTGGCTCTACGTCTAGCTGGCTGCTTTTTGGACACATTGCCATATATTCCTCTGTGGCTAGCAGTATTCCATCCTGCTGTAATGCATTATGTACTGGTTGCATTTTTTTTTTGCTTTTTTTAGTAATGATGTGGATTCTGCAGGATTCCAGCTGAAGAGCTTTCTCTCATGGCAATAGAGGAGATCTTTGACAAATGTTTTTATAAAGTCATTGGGGAGCACCTTTTCAGAATTAAGCTGCATTCTGCATACTCACTCTATTTTGGAATCTGGCAGGCATGCACAGATTTTGTAATTATCCTGTGCCGAATAAGTAATTCCTAAAGCTTGCTTAAGTGTTCTTTATGGAATTGCATCCACCATTCATGTACTGCAACCTCCTTTGACATTCTGCTCTGTTCACAACATTCTTTTGTAATCTGGCCCAATATATTAAAACTGACTTTTCAGCTTGTGGTTCCACTCTAAAAAAAGCATTTAGGTCCGCATGTTAAATGAATTTTTTTTTTCGAATTTTTAGGACTTGCCATTTTTATAGTAAACACACACACACACACACACACACACACACACACACACACACACACACACACACACACACACACACACACACACACACTGACAAAAATAATATACTAATCAAACAAGTATCATAAATTATTATTATGAATGTTGGCCCCCCTTTTCTATTGATATGCATTTAATAAATAAATACTAACTTTTGTAGTAAATTTGCTGTTATACCAAAAAGTTAGCGACTGATAGAAAAATGAAAGTAGCCACAAAGCCAGATGGTTTTTAGCGCTTTCTTCCACTTTATTATTATCATGAACTTTCTCATGATAATGAATTCCTCATGATAATAATAAAGTGGAAGAAAGCGCTAAAAATCATCTGGCTTTGTGGCTACTTTCATTTTTCTATCAGTCGCTAACTTTTTGGTTTGGCAAGAGTTTTTTTCGGGTCGCCGAAGTGTTTTTTAGTTTGTTTTCTAAATTTGCTGTTATAATGCATGTTTTGTTTTTTAGAAGTTCTATACTTAAAATGTTTTTGCATGTCATCTTTTTCTTCATAACTGCATGCTGTCATTATACCAACTTCCATGTGGGTTGGGGGTTGGTGTAATGGTTAAGGCGTTTACCTTATAGGCTCAAGTAGGGTTTGTGTCTCACCTTTGGGAAGCATGACTAGGCATAAAAAGGTCTTCTGGGGGTTGTTAGCCCATGACTAGGCATAAAAAGGTCTTCTGGGGGTTGTTAGCCTAGTAATAATTTGATAGGGTATTCCTTAGTCTTTGCACAATCAATTTCTCCATACTATATTGTACATACTTTAAATTTTTATTCAATCTCTCACCTAAACTTAAATTGAACAGTTATTTACACACACACAAGGCAATGGTACCAAAACTCATAAAAATAAAATGCTGTACTTTAGCCCATAACTTTCACTATTACCAAAGTACAGGAAACATGAACAGCAGTACATATAACACCAGACTTAGGTTCCTATTTTACAACACTCCCCAAACTACCAGAAAATCATGTTGTAAATATTGTACACTTTCTGTAAGGATGCATGGTAGATTGGTACAATAGTTGGTATTCTTGTCTCACAGTGCTTAGAGTTCTCTGCTTCAGTTCCAGTATGGATAGGTAGCACATTGTGGTTGCCTCTGAATGTTTTGCTCTCTGGTTCATTTCCTATCTAGCTGCCTTCAGTGGAGAGTTGGTGTATCGTCTAATGTGTCTGCATGTGATTTCATCAGAAGCCATTGTTTCCTCTCACATCTGAAAGAAATACCAGTAGGTGACTTAACAGTACTGCACATTATCCACAGATATATGTGCAGTGTGTGTGTGCATGCATTACTGCACTGCATGTGTGTGCATGCATGCTGGTGTGTGTTTATGAGACTGTCTACAGATATTTGCGTGACTGTGTGTGTGTGTGTGTGTGTGTGTGTGTGTGTGTGTGTGTGTGTGTGTGTGTGTGTGTGTGTGTGTGTGTGTGTGCACGTGTGTGTGTGGGGGGCCTTGCCCTGTCTGTGAGAGAGTGCTTGTTTGTGGCCTCATAGGACCTGGGCTAGTTAAGTACCTGTTGGCTTACTGCACAACTGATAGAGAAAAATGTCTTCGTTGAGTGATTCATAGTTTTGTAAATTCCCTAGTGATGAGAAATTGCCCTTGTAGGGATATGCATGACTACAGAACAGAACAGCAGTGTAACTCAGTATATTGGTGCAGGACCCTTTGCACTGCTGCACCATTTTCTATGAATCACAGGCAGGGTGAAAACCACAAGATTACTGTTTGGATAGTAGTTATTGTACACATATACACGTGTATGTACATATATGTATGTATGCAAGCATGTACGTACGCATGTGTCCCCATATGTGTCAATATGTATTGGCATGCATTTACACAGTGATGAACGGCTCTCTGGTTATCTGAAAGTCCTTCTTTACAGAAAGGTTTGTAGTCCTATGTAACTGACTATTGAAACATATGATGGGCAAAGACTTCTTAGACACATTCAAGAGGGCATGAGGTAGGTGTATAAAGGATAAGATCCAAATAGGGAAGGAAGGTACAATGTTATGTGCACTCAAAGGGCGGTCTGATCAGGTGTATTATCTCCTTTTGCCAGGTATTTTAAGCTTTGTTGTGATTAAGCAACTAAGTATATATGATAAGTAAGTGATATTTTCAAATTAGGTTCTGGAGACTAACAGCAGTCCTCTAATTCTGAATAAAGATAGAACAGATACTAATTAACACATGGTAGTTACAGGTATGGGCTTATGTGGAGTTCTCAGCTAAAATAATTTTCTGGAATTAGAAACATATAACGATAGTCATTTTCTTTTGTGATGGCAACTGTAATACACAGCGAACATAATCCTGGATATTCTTAAAGCAGTAGTTCACTCTTCTTTATATTGTATTACTGTAGTGGGAATTCACAACATGAGCAGCCTCGATACAGAAAATCTAAACATATATATTTAGTTTGACTGGGGAAACAACATACAGAATATTGATTGCACATGTGCTGTGTCTTGATATTTTTCACTGAAAATGAAGGTGGTAGTGCTATGACGTGTAAACTCAAAACAGTAAAATCAGTTACTACAATGGTGCATTTGAGAAGGCATGCCTACTAGCCTCGGGGACAGTTCATGTCTTCATTTTCTTTAACAATGGCAAACTAGCACAGCAGAATAACAATAACTAAATGAATGATTTCTTTCACCAAACACAATCCTAAATTTGTGAGGAAGGCCTGGCCTAGCCCCATTGTAGGAATGCTTCCATGTCTTGAGGATTTTACACTGTCATTTTCTCCAGTCCTGTCACCAGTTTGCATACTAGGATTGGGCACTTTTTTTATCTTCAGTTTTGTGCACCTAGCTTTTTTTATTTTTAACCTACTTCTGTCGATGATATATGCTATATAAAATACAGTTAGTGTCATCTTGGTGAGATTTTGTATAAAACAGGGTCAACCTCGTGAAGGTACTCACCAAGACTTGAAGATGAATTAAATTTCAATACTACTCTCCTTTGCTTGCTGATTTATCATCTTTCCATTTGGACCCCCACCAAAAATATAGACCAACAAGTTCTAAATGAATGATTTTTTCCACCAAACACAACTTAAATTTGTGAGTAAGGGCACGTTTAACTTTCTTAGTCTTTCATATCGACTATGTGATACAAAGGCTGTGTTTCATAAACAAATTAGACTCTGGGAGAAGAATCTGGTCCAGGATATGTTCAATGGTTTAAAGGCTGTTGTCTGCTGAGACAGAATATGCATCCACTCCAACCTTTAATAATATAAACATAAAGCAGAAACTGAATAAATACATGCAATGGAGCAGTGTTGCATCCTACCATACAATATCACAGAAGGATCCAGTGCACATTGCACAAAAGAGATAATAGTCTACAGTACCATATAATGCATAATATTACAGTCTGCAGTACAACATAATGTCTATGATATTCTACAGTGAACATACCTCTTAACCTATTGGAGCAATAAATCTGGACAAAGGCACAAATAATGGAGGGACAAAGGCCTAAAAATAGGGACACTTTAAATATTGCTCTTACAAACTTAGAAAGTTGAATCACAGGCTATGCATTAGCATGAATTTTCTGAAGGATAAGAAATCTGAAAGTCAAATGTGTGCCATTATTTTCTGACTTCAGTCCTCAATGATTTGCCAGTGATTTTCCAGAAAACCACAATTATATGAGAACCAAACCAAAAATATGAGGCAAAAATCTGGACATTCTGCAAAAATCTGTACAGCTGAGAGGTATGACAGTGAATGATAAAGTTTATGATAGTTTACACTAAACTATAATGCATAAGAAATTTACAGTGCAACAGAATGCATATAATAACAGTTTACAGTACAGTAAATGTATAAGCTAGCCTGCAATGCAATATAATGTATAATATAACAGTCTGAAGTGGAATATATTGCTTGTGAGCAACATACAGCTATTACTTAACTATTTTAAATCTACTGGGTAGCCAGAAGCTGAGAAAATTAAAGAAGAATTTGATAAAGAGGAGGTACACTGCAGAAAGCTCTAGAAAAGCTTTTAAATGTAAAAGACTGACTAGTAGCTAAGAATTTTGTTGCATGCACTTTAGAGCTCATTGAAAAACTCAGAAAGCATGCAGGAGAGATTGTTCTGCTTGTAGTAGGACTCATCACCATAGATGCCAGCTGTAAAATAATGGGGATGAACAGTCACGAAACAGGTCGCACCTTAGAAATTTAACAGGATGGTAATTAAACATAGTAAAAAATAAACAACAACATGACTTGGAATGGTACAATAAAAGCAGGTAAATAAAAATAAAATAAAAGTACCGAGCCTGCAAGGCTTAAAATAAAACCAGTTTTTAATACACAAGAGAACAAAGTATAGCAAAGTAAGCGCTTTCACTGTTCTCACACCACTTCATCAGACATTCTCAGTACAGGAAGAAAGCAATTAAATAGGTTGCCAAGAAACAATCAAACCAATAAAAGACAAACCTCTAATGAAAAAGACTATACGTGTTTCAGAGGGTGTGCCTTCAAGAAAGGTTTTAAAGTGAAAACACCATTAAGACCTGGAGGTCTCCCTGCATTAAGAAGCAGTATCCATTTCTGCTCTGCTGCTTCTGTACGATTGGGTAGGTCACCGCCCCTCATATCTGAATGTAAAACCTGAAGTACAAAAATTTAAAAACGTGTTACGCCATTTTCTAAAGTATGTATTGCCAAAGCATTACTTTCTTTTTTATTCCTGATATCCCTTTGGTGCTCTAAAACCCTTTCTTTAATGGATCTGTTAGTCTTACCTATGTAAAAAACATGGCGCAACTGGCAAGAAGGAAAGTAAACAATGATGGCTGTTTTACAATCAGCATAAAAACTAACATTATTGGCAAAACCTATGTTGGGATGTGTGTGTATTTGGAGAAGACTAATATATTTACAAGCTGAGCAATTCCTACAGGGAAAGGTGCCAGTCGTAGTAGACTCTAACCTATTGTTAAGAGAAAAAGATCTATAACAATGATGCTTCTTCAAGGACTTGTTATTCCTAAAGGAGAAATGGGGTGTCTCATCAATGTTCCCTCTGAGTTCTGGTACACAATTCAGGAGTTTCTAATTATCCTTAATGATGTCACAGAAATTGCTGATGTCACTAGAATATTGTAATGAAACCCTAAAAATATCTCTGTCAGCCACTGATGACACAACTGTATCATTACTAAACTGACCAGCCTCAAAATGAGGTTTACACCTACCTTCCCTCTGTGTCCAGGCTTCTGAGATACATGCATCTATCTCAGGGCCAGTATAGCCCCTCTCAAGAAATTCCTGCTACAGTAATTTGAGGGCTTTATGTGCAGCCTGATCATTGTTGCGCAAGCGTAACAATCTATACACTTGGCCCATCAAAACATTACGAGGGATATGCCTAGGTGCATACTTCTTTTATGTAAAAGAACATTTTTACGTGTAGGTTTCCTGTAAATGCTAGTAGTAAAGTTAGCTAGGTCAGACCTATTCAATTGAACATCCAACAAATCTATGTTTACAGCAGAGTATTTATGTGTGAATCTAAGAAAATTAGTCGTTTGATGTAGAAATTCAATAAAACTTTCGAATTGTTCCACAGTCCCTTGCCATAACAAAAAAAATCACAAAATGAACGTACCAATGGATACAACAAAATAAATAATTTCACGTGTTTTAGGTAGGTACTAGGCTATCGGCCCTGGGGCCTATACAAGCCCAGCCAAAAAGGTACCCTGGCTTTTGCTACCCAAGAAAATTATTTTCCTGTGCCACTGTTGAGCAGAGCCACAGAGGTGATCCCCGGGGTGAATTTGCTTTTTCCCATCCAATCATCAAGATTTTCCTTGAAGAGTGCTAATGAGGATCTTTGTTTGATATAGATAGGTAGTTTATTCTAGAGTATGGGAAGTCTCTGGGACAGGAATCTATCCCTCTGGCATGTTCTGTTTATTGTGGTGATAAGGTTTAGGTCCCTAGAGCATGTAGCTTGGAGGGATTGGGATTTCTTTAAAGAAAGAAGTCTTTTCCCATTGTACAAGTGCTAGGTTGGCGTAGCTGTTTACACAAGCAGTGCCCATAGCCATGCCAACCTTCTGCAGAAAAACTTCACGTTGAAAAATGCAGACATTATTTTCCAACACAATATCAAGTAAAGAGCAAATAAGTGTGACCATGTCTCCTGTAAAGCAGTTATTCTCAACTAGGAATGAACTAATGCTATCCCCTCTCCAATTGTTGGGGATTCTAGAAAATAAAGACTCAATATCTTAAGTAACAAAAATATAATCCCTACCAACGTCCAACATTTTCACATAAAGTCTTTCCAAAAAGGTTTTACTATCCTCCAAAACACTGTCACATTGTTCCAATAAGGGATGCAAAGTATTCTCTATAAAAATCGACAAGGGTTTTGTACATCACCCTCTACCCGAAACTATGGGATGCATGGGTGGTAGAGCCAAGTCCTTGTGGATTTTTGGTAGTCCATATATAGTTGGAACAAGGGGTTGCTCAACATTAAAACACTAAGATTCTCATCTATGAGACCAGTTATGAGTAAATCAAAAACTAAAAAAGAAACTTTTTCCATTATACCCACTGTCACATTGTTCCAATAAGGGATGCAAAGTATTCTCTATAAAAATCGACAAGGGTTCCATACACCACCCTCTACCCTAAACTATGGGATGCATGGCTGGTAGAGCCAAGTCTTTGTGGAGTTTTGGTAGTCCATATATAGTTGGAACAAGGGGTTGCTCAACATTCAAATACTTAAAAAGATTTTCATCTATGAGACCAGTCATGAGTAAATCAAAAACTAAAAAGAAACGTTTTCCATTATACCATTTACAATCAGCTTAGAGACATTCTGATAAGTATTAGCATCATATAACAGCAATCTCATTTGCTGAGTGTATAAATCCCTATCTAAAATTACAATGCCACCCCCTTATCTGAAGGTCTGACTTCAATAGAATGTAAATTTTTCAGTTCATTTAGTGCTACGTAGTCTTCTTGAGTCATATTACAGAAAGCCAGTTTAGTCCCAGTAAGAAAGCATTGTCTAAACTGATCTTCACATGTATTAATAAAAGGCTGTATCACTGGATGTGGTAAAGGCATGCCCTCTGAAACACTAGTATATTCTTTTTAATCAGAGGTTTGTCTTTTATTGTTTTGATTGTTTCTTTGCAACCTATTTAATTGCTTTCTTTCTGTATTGAGAATGTCTGATGTAGCAGTGTGAGAACCGTGAAAGCACTTACTTTGTTGTACTTTGTTCTCTTGTGTATTAAAAACTGGTTTTATATTAAGTCTTGCAGGCTCGGTACTTTTATTTTATTTTTATTTACCTGCTTTTATTGTACCGTTCTGAGTCGTGTTGTTGTTTATATTTTACTATGTTTATATATTTTTTTAATTACAACACGAGCATGGCTGAGAGTGCTGCTACTGCTTTACCCTATAGATTGGATATCTATATATCTATATATCTATATCTATATCTATATATATATATATATATATATATATATATATATATATATATATATATATATATATATATATATATATATACAGAGAGAGATAGAGAGAGAATACTTTGCATCCCTTATTGGAACAATGTGACAGTGTTTTGAAGGATAATAAAACATTTTTGGAAAGACTTTATGTTAAAATGTTGGACGTTGGTAGGGATTGTATTTTTGTTACTTTAGATATTGAGTCTTTATTTTCTAGAATCCCCAATGACTGGGGAGTGGATAGCATTAGGTTAATTCTAGTTGAGAATAATTGCTTTACAGGACACGTGGTCGCACTTATTTGCTCTTTACTTGATATTGTGTTAGAAAATAGTGTCTTCATTTTTGAACATGAATTTTTTCTGCAGAAGGTTGGCATGGCTATGGGCACAGCTTGTGCAAATAGCTACCCCAACCTACCACTTGTATAATGGGAAAGACCTATTTATTAACATGTGAAAATATTTATTTTGATTGTATCCATTGGTACTTTTGTTTTGTGGACAATATATTTTTGTTATGGCAAGGGGCTGTGGAACAATTAGAAAGTTTTACTGAATTTCTACATCAAACGACTAATTTTCGTAGAGTCACACATAAATACTCTGATGAAAACAGATTTTTTGGATGTTCAGTTGAATAGGTCTGACCTAGCTAACTTTACTACTAGCATTTACAGGAAACCTACACGTAAAAATGTTCTTTTACATAAAAGAAGTATGCACCCTAGGCATATCCCTCGTAATGTTTTGAAGGGCCAAGTGTATAGATTGTTATGCTTGCACAACAATGATCAGGCTGCACATAAAGCCCTTGAATTACTGAAGCAGGAATTTCTTGAGAGGGGCTATACTGGCCCTGAGATAGACGCATGTGTCTCAGAAGCCTGGACACAGAGGGAAGGTAGGTGTAAACCTCATTTTGAGGCTGGTCAGTTCAGTAATGACCCAGTTGTGTTATCAGTGGCTGACAGAGATATTTTTAGGGTTTCATTACAATATTCTAGTGACATCAGCAATTTCTGTGACATCATTAAGGATAATTGGAAACTTTTGAATTGTGTACCAGAACTCAGAAGGAAGATTGGTGAGACACCCCATTCCTCCTTTAGGAATAACAAGTAGTTGAAGAAGCATCTTTGTTATAGATCTTGTAGAATCTACTACAACTGGCACCTTTCCCTGTAGGAATTGCTCAGCTTGCAAATGTATTAGTACCCTCCAAACATACACACATCCCAACATAGGTTTTGCCAATAATGTTAGTTTTTATGCTGATTGTAAAACAGCCAACATTGTTTACTTTGCTTCCTGTCAGCTGTGCCATGTTGTTTACATAGGTAAGACTAACAGATCCCTTAAAGAAAGGGTTTTAGAGCACCAAAGGGATATCAGGAATAAAAAAGAAAGTAATGCTTTGGTACTACATACTTTAGAAAATGGGGTAACACATGTTTTTAAATTTTTTTGTACTTCAGGTTTTAGATTCAGATATGAGGGTGGTGACCTACCCAATCGTACAGAAGCAGCAGAGCAGAAATGGATACTGTTTCTTAATGCAGGGAGACCTCCAGGTCTTAATGGTGTTTTCACTTTAAAACCTTTCTTGAAGGCCCACCCTCTGAAACATGTATAGTCTTTTTAATTAGAGGTTTGTCTTTTATTGGTTTGATTGTTTCTTTGCAACCTATTTAATTGCTTTCTTTCTGTATTGAGAATGTCTGATGAAGCGGTGTGAGAACCGTGAAAGCGCTTACTTTGTTGTACTTTGTTCTGTTGTGTATTAAAAACTGGTTTTATTTTAAGCCTTGCAGGCTTGGTACTTTTATTTTATGGTAATTAAGCATCCCTGCTCACATGCAGCACAGTGCAGAGAAACAGGGTGGGTACAGGCAGTATATATATATATATATATATATATATATATATGTATAAAACAGCATATTTCACGGCTGAGCTGAGTTTAGGTGGTGAAAACATCAGACAAACCCTTTGTCTCCACTGATATGTTTTTAGGGAGACATTGACTAGAATAAGGCCAAGATGCCAGAGACATAATTTTGGACAGCTGTACGTCTGAGAATTCTGCCACAGACAGGCACTCTGTTGGCATCACCAAAGTGTTGTCTGAGATGTCAGTGCCATGTGCTCCCCACCACATGTTTCCATGTATGGGGGCATGCATCTGGCTATAGTACTGGCAGTGTTTTATTCACCAGCAGTGCCACAGCACCCAGCGTTTCTGTGACATATTGTAAATAAATGTAACAGTGCCAGAATATACAAATAACACGCATATTATGATTCTATCTTTGTAGAGTTCTGACCACTACAATATCAGCTTGTTATGTACCGTAGGTGTATACAAAGCTAATGACCACTACCACTAGGGCCTTTATATGCCTAGCCATGCAACCCAGCCTAGCCAATTTCTCTTAAAGGTGAGAATGAAATCCTGTATCTTGTGTCTGTATGGTAAACTCCTTAACCATTATGCCAACTCCCATAGTAGGGTTTCCCTTCTAATGAGCAATGGCCATTTAGTTTAGTTTTAATTTTCTGAATGCAATTGTACAAATCTGCACTTGCTTGTAGGCTTCATCTTTGATATATAGACAATGCATGATTACTGTTTGTGTGTTGCAGTTATGTGATGTACTGTGGAGGTTCTAACTTTCTCTTTTGTTGTGCAACCATGGAGATAACATATACAATTAAAGAGGTTGTAAGTGCAAGGCATATACAGAAGACATACAGAGGATTTGCTCCTCTGCAAAAAGCATTTCTTTTATTGAATGCAGGCAATCTTTATGGTAAGAAGGTGATTTTAGGTAAGCTGTGTTCTTGATTAGTTTCTCACAGCCACTCATTACAGAAACCAACAGTCACTGCCATTGCACTGATGATGTGTATTGCCACTCTATCTCATGTCATCGAACAAAGATGTTTAAAATCTTGTATTCTCTTTTAGCATTATTGTGATGATATTAACATGGATAAGTATGACGCATCCCATGATTCCTGTGCTGCACAATGTAAATGTGTATGACACTTCCAAGTGCATCATGTTTCCTACAGATATGCAGCACACAGCTGGACCTGCTCTATTTACTACTGAGTGAACACCAGATGTCATGGTAGAGATTGTATAGGCCCAACGACTGCTGTGTGGCAGTAATCATAACTGGCAAAAATGCTTGGTATGCACACACAGTCAGGAGTGCATAGTGCCACAGGTTCCTCCACCCACTCTTACAATGTCAGCAGATGTGTGTTTTGTATTTTTATCCTGTGTATTCTGAAAATGTTGATTCTTTGTGGTGATTCTTCTTGATTGTGAGGGGTTAATTTTTGATGTACAACATGTATGATATTCCCACTGCTCAGTATGAAGGATAGTCCTCAGCTGATATGAGGGAAACTTTACAATTCACTTCACTGTGCATTTGACATCATACCCCTTACCATTCATAAGCAAGTGCTGCACTATTCTTCCAGTACACATACAAAGTGTTATATATATTCCACAGCATGGGCTTATGCAACCTAGTGAATGGCATGCACTGTGGGTGGTGTATCCTGTTTCTAATGGGTTCAGTCTTCACCCAGGGAACTGCATGGTAAGTCCACCAGGCACCATGCTGCCATTTGTCTGTGCATCACCATATAATACAATATTGGTGCATATATGGTTTGAGTTGTAATATAGGACCTTCCTGGTGTATGCTGACACCTTGAACAACTATTCAGAAAGCTGGAATCTTCTTTAGGAAGTTCACATAGAAATGCAGTCCGAATGGTACAAGTGAAACAGCAGGAAATAGATAGCCAAAAACAAAAAGGTGCTCTCACTCCAGAAGTAAGTGATCACCTGCTTGATTTCAAAGAAATTGATAGATATTTTAAAATAGATAATAGATTACAGAAAGTAAATAATATCCAAAATGTTAGAAGACTGGTAAAACAGATGATACAGTAACTGGGACTACTGAGACAAATTCAGATAAACTAAACTGATAGTGTTACCATAACAAGTACAGTAACTAAGGACAAGAAGAGAACAACTAGAAAGCTACCATGGAAACATCAAATAGAGAAAACTAAAAAGCAGCTAAGATATGAAGTATTACTATTAGAAGAAAATGAGATAAAATCATCACCCAGCATTAAAACACAACATGTTTCATCAATACTATTTACAGTAACAAACTAAAAATATCAACACAAGCAGGAGAAAAATTGAAGTTGCACAGATAAATATAAAAGAAAAATACAAAATAAGCAATTCATTGATAATCCAAAAAGGTTTTATAGAGAACTAGGAAACAAAGCAAAATAAATAAATGCTATATATATATATATATATATATATATATATATATATATATATATATATATATATATATATATATATATATATATATATATATATATATATATATATATATATATATATATATATATATATATATATATATATATATATATATATATATATATATATATATATATATATATGTATATCTATATATATATATATATATATATATATATATATATATATATATATATATATATATATATATATATATATATATATATATATATATATAGATGGATCTACTTGCTTTCTGTGAATTCCATTTCACCAAAACAGGAAATTCGTGAGTGGATTTATGCAAAAGTGTGTTTTATCGAAAACGCACTTTCATGTAAATCACTAGGTAAAAGAAAAAATAAAGTAGGTAAATAAAGAAAAACATGCGGTTTGCATGTTAACTTAGTTGTACATCAACGTTTACTGTTGATGTACAACTAAGCGGACTGCTGTTGAGATCGTAGTACAGAGTGGATGAGGGATCATTCCCTTTTCCCCACTGTAGTGCGATCTCTGAGTGAGAATATTAAAGTAGGGGGGTGCAGGGAGGCTTGCCCCCCATGCATAAAAGTGTTTAAAGTGTTTTTTTTTTATTGGATTTACATGAAAGTGTGTTTTTGTTGAAACGCACTTTCATGTAAATGCATCCAGATTTATTTTTCGCTGAAACGTCAATTCGCTCAAAGAAAGTAGATCCATATAGATATATACATACACACACGTGTGTGTGTGTGTGTGTGTGTGTGTGTGTGTGTGTGTGTGTGTGTGTGTGTGTGTGTGTGTGTGTGTGTGTGTGTGTGTGCATGTGTACATTTTGGAGAAGCATTTATGAAGACCATATTAAACAAAGATGCTGAATTGATAGAAGAATTAAAAACAGTAAGAAGCTCTAATACTTCAACCCCAATCCCTGCTGCTACTATTGATAAAACCCCTGAAGATGTTTCTGATAGTTTCTTTACTGAGACAATTCATGCCCTAGCTAGCCAACTACCTCCCAGCTCCCCTAGTCCTGAAAGTAGCACCCCTAGAAACCTACTTGCGTTCAGCTTCCAACCAGTTGCCACTTCACTTATCCGTACCTTGATCATAAAATTAAAACCCACTACACTTTCTGCTGATCAACTCCCTGCCGAGTACCTACAAAAATAAGCTGATACTATTGCTTACACGGTCTCAATACTAATCAATCGAACCATAGTAGAAGCTAAAATTCCCACCATCTGGAAAATATCCTATGTAATCCCACTTCACAAAGGAGGCAGCTCTACTGAATTCTCCAATTATAGGCCAATAGCTATACTCTCTCCACTTGCAAAGATTATGGAAAAATGTATTCATAGACAACTCATGCACCACCTAATCCAAAATCGCCTTATGGCAGACACTCAGCATGGCTTCCGTCCTCATCACAGCACTACTTCAGCCCTCCTAGCCTTTACTAACACCATAAACCATAATCGCAACAATAATTATATATCCTCAGCCCTCTTCTTGGATCTTTCCAAGGCATTCGATATGGTTGATCACCAACTTTTAATCCACACCCTGCAAACATTCTGTCTAGATACTGGAGCCCTCCAATGGTTTCAGTCCTATCTGAATGGTCGACAGCAGGCTGTCCTCTGGCAGAACAAACTCTCTAACCTTCTACCTAACACCCTCGGAGTACCACAAGGCTCTATACTAGGGCCCTTGCTGTTCTCCATCTTCATTAACGACCTTTATACTGTCATCCCAAAAGTCAGCTGTATCCAATATGCTGATGACTCTACTCTGATTTGCTCAGCCACATCTTCAGTAGAGTTATGGTCAGCTACCCAGACCACCTTTAATACAATAGAAAACTGGCTTTCTGAACATCGTCTGATCCTAAATCCCAAAAAAACTAAAATGCTGTTATTTTCACCAACACGTAGGTCTATCGCTTTCACCTTTACCATAAAATAAAATGATGGCACAATAATCTCCCCTGACCCATCTACAAAACTATTAGGTGTCATCATAGACAATAATCTCAAATTTGACCTACATGTTAACCAAACTATCAAAACCATCAATAAAAAACTAGGGTCACTTTACAGAATAAAAGCTCTCACCTTCTTTCAACCCTTCTGTATGCATCCCCTCTACTCTCGAATTTGAACAAGACTGTCCTTAACAAACTCTCAATTTGCTACAACCACATTGCCAGGTTTGCCACTGGGCTGCCTTTTAGGACACATCATTGCATCAATCTAAATCAGCTTGGTTGGCTTGAACTACCTAGCCTAATCCAGTATAACCAACTGATTATTTCCTATAAAATCCTCTATAATCCGGACAATACTCCTGCACTTAAAAATATTATCACCCCCTATAACAATCCTAGACCGCTTCGATCCTCTAACAAACTACTAATTCAGACTAGCAAAATTAATAACACAGCCGGTGATTCTCTCTTTGCAAACTCTGTAAGTAGATCCTGGAACTCTCTTCCAGCTGATATTACCTTACTTTCCACCTTAGGTCAATTTAAAACTAGACTCAAACAACATTTGTCACTTAACTGGCTATGTCAATGTATCAAGCCAGGCTAACTCGAATGTGTAAAAATCTGTTAACCAGTTTACTGTGTAATTTAATTTAATCCTGACTTGTGCTCAGGACTAACTGTAACCTGTGGAATTTGTTTAACTTGCTTACTTATGTAATCTCTGTAAATAGTCTGTTTGTAATATGTATGCTGGTATTATGTAATGCTGTATCTGCTTACCCTTGGAGCTTTTCTCCCCGGGCCTCCGCTGAAAATGGACATGCATCCAGTCGGACTATCCCGGTCAACAAATGTAAAATAAAAAAAAAAATAAATAAATGAAATGATATGATGTTTTAGCTAGAGAAAGTGAGACAAAATTAAGAAAATATCCTAATTGAAAACCTTAGGTAAACATGCAGTACCTAATTTTCAGCCAAATGTATTAACATCATTACAGAAAGATCTAGCCCTAGGTAAAAATTCCTTAAATACACATCCTAAGGAAAAATGGTACTCCTATTTAAGAGTGAACCTGCAAGCCATCCTAAGAACCACATCCGGTCATCACAATAAAGCAAAAAGTTAATAATATGAAGTCAAAAGGGGCAAAGAATCATCTATGGTTAAACCCATTATAGAAATCTGTAAAAATGGGAAGAATCAAAGTATGGCATGGATAGATTTAAAAAAAAAAAGCATTGGACAGCATCCTACATTCATAAATAATAAAACAATAAGTGAGAAGGTCACTGAAAAAACAATCAGTAAAAACAAAATGAAAACTCCAGCAAAGCTAGAACTTCCACTGTTTGACCTCCCAAACCTCTTGTATCAGAGACACATGGGATATATGCAAATGACCCTTATGAGCATCAGGTGTTTCCGCTAATTGACGATACTGAATGTCCATGACTCTGCTTGTGCTGTGCTGATGAGGTCATAACAAGGCCGAAATATGCATACCCACATCTAGTGAGGTTTGGCTTTTTTGGGCTGAAATTGTCCATTAAAACGATGAAACAAGTCATAGGCATTCAGTATCGCAAATTAGCTGAAACACCTGATGTTTATAAGGGTCATTTGCATATATCCCATGTGCCTCTCATAAAAGAGGTTTGGGAGGTCACTCAGTGGAAGTTCTAGCTTTGCTGGAGTTTTCATTTTGCTTTTACTGATTGTTTTTTCAGTGCCCTTCTCACATATTGTTTTAGTTTGTTATTTGGGATATTTTTGAAGTGACCCTAATGATAATGGACATCAGCTGGGTATAACAGCCCTGTGTTTCTTATGCTTAGTCAAACACTCTGCTTGTGCTGTACTGACGAGGTCATAACAAGGCCAAAATATGCATATCCACAGCTAGTGGGGTTTGGCTTTATTGGCCTAAAATTGTCCATTAAAACAATGAAACAAGTCATGGGCATTCAATATCGCCAATTAGCTGAAACACCTGATGTTCATAAGGGTCATTTGCATATATCCCATGTGCCTCTGATACAAGAGGTTTTGGAGGTCATTCAGTGGAAGTTCTAGCTTTGCTGGCGTTTTCATTTTGTTTTTACATTCATAAATAATGGAATGCTCACAGATGTATAAGATACACGTTATGTTGATTAATTGGATTATATTGACTATGAAACAATGGCAAACTACTTTGCAACTGAGTTATGATAAAGTGCAAAATGTTATCACTGGAATAAAAAGTCAAAAGGTGGGTATTTCAGGATGACTGTCTGTCACCACTGATGTTCTGTCTTTTCCTTAACCTATTAAAATGGTTACTTAATTGACTATTCTATGGTTAGAACTACAAGAACAAGCCTAACTTCAGGGAAACCAGGCTTGTTCAAAGACATCTCATTCATTTTTTTATGGATAATTTAAAACTGTATAGTTCATCAAATGATTAAAAAGCACAACCATAAATGATTAAAAGTTTTTCAGATGACATAAGAATGACATTTGGTCTTCATAAATGTGCAAAAGCAACATTTACATAAGGAAAGCTGCATCACCAGGACAACATCAACTTAGAAAAGGAATGTGATATAAAGGGACCTGAACAGGATGAAGTGTATAAATATTTGGGAATAGATAAAGGGTCAGCAATAAAACATGAACAAATGATAACATAGCTTACTACAGAATACTTCAGAAGACTAAAAGTGATATTGAAAACTGCCTTGACATTTAGGAATAAAGCCCAAGATATAAATTAATTTGCTCTTCCTGTTCTAACATACAACCTTGGTATGATTGAGTGGTTCCAACCAGCATTGAATCAACTGGACAAAAAAAAAAAGAAACGTGCTCAATATTTATCAAATGACATATAAAAACATCACATACTGAGATTTTATATCCCTCGCTCTGAAGGAAGTATGGGTCTCCTTGAACTTGACTACATGTATAGGTCTGCAAGTGTGGGACTGCACACGTATTTGCCAACTTCATCAGATACCAAAATATTGAGACTTCTAAAGCATGAAAAGAAGATGTGTAAGAAGGCATCCTTGTTTAATTTAACAGAAGCATTTCTGTGGGGAGTGGGAATGAAAATCAAACCAGAAGTAAACATAAATCAAACAGCAACTGAAAGTGCCCCCTCAAAAAAAATGATCAGAAGTAAAGGAAACAATATTAGAAATTCCACAAATATATTGGCAAATATAGAGAATTTCTAGAACAACCAAATGTTGACCAAGATTTGATGAATGACTGGTTAAGGAGGGGTGAATTTAAATCATAAGATGAAAGGTTACTAATGGTGGCCCAAGACAGTGGGATACATACACAATGGTTTGCAAAGTCTGTAAAAAAAACTGGAACAGACTAATACATGTTCTGTAAAACAGAACTGGAGACAGTTGCACATCACATTGCTAGGTGTGACACATCCATGGTTGCGGGTCTATACACTGAATGTCACAATAATGTGACAAGACTGCTGCACTGGGGATTGTGCAAACATTACAATATAGACATAGTTGAGAAGCATTGGAATATGAAACACAAAGCATTATTGGCAGGGATAACATTTCTATAACATGGAATCATCTAATGCCAATAGCTCAAATAATAGATGCAAGAAACATGGTACAATAATCCAAGAAAAAGGACAAAAGTGGTGTTAATCTTGACCATGCTATGCCCAATGCCCATAATGTCTTATGTGCTGAGAGACACAAAGTCTTAAAATACCAGGATTTGGAAGAGGAAGTGAGAGCAATGAAAAAGAAAGATACCCATACAGTTCCAAACATAGTAGGGGCAACAGGACTAAAGAAAATAATTTACAGCCATACTTATATATGCTATCAGTACATGTAACTCCATATGAATTGCAGAAGGGGGACATTCTGGATACATTGTGGGTCCTGAGAAGAGCACTCTTAGCTAACATCACTGAAACAATATTAATCTTATGAACTTTAATCATATTTTGCCACAGAAATTGTGTCCATTCCCATCACAGCATTAGAAAAGCAAAACATTTGGAGAAAGTAAAAAATAGGCAAGCCATCATCTTGAACAAGGAATATTTTTCTTTGCATATATGTGTGGATTGTAAATATTCATCATCCATGGTTTTATTGTATTATTAACTGTGAAAGTAATAAAGTCCTATCCTTACTCATATATGATAACCATAACAAAACCCCTAACTCTAACTCCAAACCATTTCTCTAACAATGCCAATAAACATGAAACAGACATCACATACTTAGCCATACCCTAGCACATTAGAATACCCATTACCTTCCCCAACCCTTACCATAACCTTTGTACATTCATACAAAAACACTCACCTCAAATACTGAAAATTTTCAGTATAACCAGGTGTTTCAGAATGTTGACATGCACTTCTAACTTCCTTTGCTGCTCATTTGCTATTATACCAGGTGTAGTTCCTGAGTGATCTACTGGCAAACAATCTCTCTCTCTCGGTATATATAATGCAGACACACACACATACACACACACACACACACACACACACACACACACACACACACACACACACACACACACACACACACACACACACACACACACACACACACACACACACACATGAGTACACACAATGAGAGAGAATACAGCATGGATAATCTTGTCAAATAACATGTCCAAATGAAAGAGAAGAAGGTAGTTCCTTACAGCGCATGGCAGGGCATCAACAAGTAAACAAGCCTATAGATATATTTCTGCCTTAATTAGAAAAATAAGGAACAACCACCAGAAATATACATTATAGTGTATGAATCTAGGAAAGATCAAGGCAGAGTGTTAGAAAGCCATAAAGTGTAACACTTTGGCTAAAAAGTATACAGAGAGAAGAACTTAACACATTTTGAAGAGATACACCAGCATATACCAGAATAGCCCCCGAAAAATGGGTCTATATTAAAAGCCTGAAAGTCCGTAACATCAAAGCTATGTACATCAACACATAAAGGTCAATGTACATAAACATCGAAACAAGTAAATGGCGAAAATCACAACGCGAACGTGTTACGTCAACAAAGAGCACCTCACAGGTATGTTAACACCAACATTAAAAACAGGATATAACCAACTTTTGCATGGGGGCAAGCCCCCCTGCACCTGCCTCTTGTGGGGGTTCTGCTCCTCACACCCTCCTACTTAAATAGATCAACTCCAAGACCGCACTACAGTGGGGAAAAGGATATATTTCCTTACCGCCACGATCATGCTGCTGGCTTACAAACACGTTCAGCGTTGTGATTTTCGCCGTTTACATGTTTCGATGTTTATGTACATTGACCTTTATGTGTCGATGTACATAGCTTCAATGTTATGGACTTTCAGGCTTTTAATATAGACCCCCAAAAGATTGCTAGTAAAGGGAACTGATTCATGCAATAAAATACTACAGCCTGAAGACATCACAAAACAGAGAATACTAGTGATTAGCACAACAGAAGAAAATGGATCACACACTCACTCACTCACTCACTCATTCACTCACTCACTCACTCACTCACTCACTCACTCACTCACTCATTTAAGCAATATATTGCAAGAGAGTTAAGAATTAGTGAAAATTTACAGTCTGTGAAGCCTTTTAAACTTTCTATCAATTTGAAACAGTAAGCCTCAGAAATCAATAATTTTAAGCAGCAAGTGATGGAGGAAAAACTTACCAATAACAATGATTTCAACGGCAGAGTAAAAGATGAAGAAATGATACAGGGGCAGTGCTTTCAATCCATTTCTGTCAGTGCAAGGCAGAAAAATCGAAGAAGGGAAGACTCTAGGCAACAATTATCTATAATTAAGGAAAAAGGTAAAATTGAAACCAAAATGTGTTCTGGGGTTTATTTTTCGATGAAAAGCAACCTACAAGGAAAAGAAAATGAGAAGTTGTAATTTATTCATTCTGAAATTGAGGACAAGACACATAATGAAGAGAAAAGGGGATGCAATGTATAGTGAGTGACAATATAATCTTAAATAGAAACCTAATGATATTCCTGTTGTGCCAATATACTTAAGCTCTTAGCCAAAGTAAGAGGTTCCATGCATCAGGTCCATAATAAAAGGAAACAAGAAACATTAAAGGCAAGAGCACCTGTTACTAAATAATACTGTGATAGGTTGCCTTTTATAGGAGGAGGAGTAAGACACTGAGACCACAAAGTCTGTGCTAGTAGGAGAGGAAGCAAGACACTCAGACCACAAAGTCTGTGCTAGCAGGAGAGGAATCAAGACACTCCTGCTAGCAGGAGAGGAAACATTATCTTCGTCTTCATGACAGGGTGATTTTCAGGAAACTTTGGAGATGTCTCATCTTCAGGTATATTACTTAAATTCGAAAAATACATAGTGGGAATATGGTACTTTGAGAAGAATTAGGGAAATATAGCTGGAGTTGTAGGGGTAGGAGCTGAAGAAAATATTTCTGTTTTACAAACATACATTGAGTTACAAAAATGACTTGCACTTAGCAAATAAGGATAGAGAGGAAGTAATACTCCAATTGTTGGCACCGAAGCCTTTCAGAAGTGTACTGATGAAATTCACACACAGCCATGCACTCAGTAGATACTTACAAAGTAATTAAGACTAAAGCAAGGAAACCATTTTGGGCTTAGACAGTTATTGAATGCATAGGACTGAAGAACTACTAGAAAGACTGAAGAACGCAAGAACTGCATTAAATGGGATGCAGCCATTTAAAGCATGGAACCAGACCACTGTAATAAGAATTACTTATCAAGAAATTCAGGTCATCCAATGAAGAAAGAAAGTGATGCTTTGAAAATATATAGGTGTCACTTGTTGAATGGAGTAATGGATCTCACCAGATAAAGTATCTGAATGAGTATAGATATTATAAATACTGGTGTATTTGTCTGAAAGTGTGTCACTGTATATAAAGTGTGTAACTAGAACAGCTATTGTAAATAAGATTATCCTTTAAACATATAAGATAAATACAATTATTTATTTAAGAACAGAGAGGAACATTTGTTGAATTAACAGGAGTAATGTTTCTATTACTTTATAAGCAGATGCTGACTTAATAGCAATAAAAAAACGTTACTATATTATCTAGAGCAGGTTTGCACAATGAAACAGTTAATGCTGTATAAAGGGAGAGCTAAGGTAAGCTCATTGAGAGTGTTGTTTGTCCTTCTTTGAGTAGAATTTGATTTCTGGCCACTAGCACTGGAACAGAGACAGTAGAGTAAATGATACCTGTCTGGAAGAAGTCATCTAGAGGAAGCTGGAGAGTGTTCCTCTCATAGGAACCCAGAAGACAGAGCCACTGAGAGGCTCAGACATCATAGCTGCATGGGCTACATTGATAGTACTTGATGGGGAAACTTTATAAGACTTATATTTTATGCATTTCATTTATTTATTTATCTGTTTAATAGTCTATGTTGTTTTTCTAAGACAACATTCTCTGCTTCTGGTCTACTTTAGAAGACTGTAATACCACATCAATGACTTCCATAATGCTGAGATGACTTCGCTGAGAACCACATTTCACCAACCTCCCAGAACACTGACTTACAATACCAAGTAAGTATGCACTTGGCCACACTAAAAACAAATTAAAACTGAAGCAAATTAAACCCACCCATGTGGCAGGCTGTGCCCCCACACTCCCCCAACTAAATATACTAACTCCAAAATAATACCTACAGTGGGGTAAAAGGCAAAGTTCATAGGTTCATAGGTAGGTGCTAGGCTACAAGCCCAGCCAAAAAGGTACACTGGCTTTCGCCACCCAAGAAAATTATTTTCATGTGTCCCTGTCGAACAGAGCCACAGCGGTGATCCGCAGGGTGAATTTCCTATTTCCCATCCAATCATCAAGATTTTTCTTGAAGAATGCTAATGAGGAGCTTTGTTTGATATAGATAGGTAGTTTGTTCCAGAGTATGGGAAGTCTCTGGGACAGGAATCTATCCCTCCAGCATGTTCTATTTATTGTGATGACAAGGTTTAGGTCCCTAGAGCATGTAGCCTGGAGGGATTGGGTTTTCTTTAAGTGTAGCATGTCCAACAGCTCTGGGTTTGATATAGCTTTGTATGTTAGGCAGAGATCGCCTCTGAGTAGGCAATATGCGACGCAATAAAGCTGGAGTTTTTTTAGACGATTTGCGTAGGGCATCTGTTTGAGGCCAGTAATCCTCTTTGTGAGGTATTTCTGCGGTCTTTCCAGTTGTTGTAGATGTCTTGTGAGGTACATACCAAAAGGGGTGTTGTACTCTATAATGGGTCTAATGAGTGATGGGTAGAGGGGAACAATGACCTCTTTTTTCCTGGATGTGAAACCATTTGAGGTGTGCCACATAGAAGGATTTCTTGACTACTGTGGAGATGTGATTATCAAAGGAGAGACCTGTGTCCCAAGGTCTCTTATCACACTTTTGGTATTATGTAGACTACCACCTATGTGGTAGCTCATGGGTACAGAGTTTTACCAAAGAGGATGACAATGCACTTTTTGGCATTAAGCTTGAGGCCATGGCTTTGACACCAGGCATCTGTCTCAGTGAGGCCCTTTTGTAGGATGTCCACATCATTAGGAGTTTTGATTATGGCTCCTAGTTTGCTGTCATCTGGGAACTTCGTTAGCCAAAGACCTTCTGCGTTAGCTTGTACTTCAGAAAAGTAGATACCAAACAGAAGAGGACCCAGGACTGAACCCTGTGGTACTCCACTTGTTACTGGTCTGAAGTCAGATTTGGAGTCTGCTACTTTCAAAGTGTGGGTTCTGTCAGTGAGCCAGTTGGCAACCCATCTTGTGACATAGGGATTTATACCTAGTTTAGTGAATTTCTCTATAATTCCAGAGTGGGGGATAGTGTCAAAAGCCTTGGCGAGATCTAGATAGTGTGTGTGAACCACCTTACCCTTGTCTACAGCTTTGATGACTGCTTCAAAAAAGTCAGTCAGGTTCAGGAGACATGATCTGTCTTTTACAAACCTGAACTGGGTGGGGTCCAGAGTTTGGAGATTACCAATGTCTTTATTAATAAGTTCCATGATGATACATCCCATGGCCTTGCAGACCATGCTCATTAGGCTAATGTAGGCTAATGGAGTGATAGTTCCCGAGGTCTGTGGTGGCTCCCCTTTGTGGAGTGGGATAACTGTCACTATGCACCATTCAGTGGGCACAAAGCCTGATGTGAGGCTATGATTGGACATCGTGCTTAGCTTGTAGCCAGTTCATTCTGTAGTTCATGCAGAATGCAGCCTGGGATGTTGTCCATCCTAAACCTTTCATAAATAATTCTTGGAAGAAAGTGTTAACTCTTATTGACACTCTACACCTAGTTTCTGACTCTCTTTTATGAATGCTACAAAGGCTTTTATATTGATCTTTATTTATCTATCCAGGAATGTAATATTGAAGTTTTATGTTTTTTTTCCCTTTCTTTTTCAGGCCTTGTACATATATAGTTTTTGGTTAAATCTATTCCTACTAGTTATTATATTTTAGAATGTATTAACACATTCTCTTTTTATTAGAAAATAAAATTATTTGAGTAAAAAATATGTGTATGTATATATATATATAGATATATATGTGTGTGTGTGTGTGTGTGTGTGTGTGTGTGTGTGTGTGTGTGTGTGTGTGTGTGTGTGTGTGTATCATTTACAGTTTGTATTACCTTAGTTTGTATTTGAAGTACATACTGGCAGTTTTTTGTAAAGAAAGGATTTTATTTGTGTAGCCAGAAAATATTTATTAGCATAACAATTGTATAAGACAGTAATTTCTTCCATAATTTTAACTGCACATACAAGATGGTTGAATGCAGTCAGGCACCACACCCAACTCAAAAGAGTAAATTTGTAGGAATAGGCACTGTTAGGGAAAATACTTTGTAGAAGGTAAGTTGAAGGGTTGGGGTTGAGGACAAGGATAGGGATAAGTTTAGCACACATTGTATGTATATTGCATGTAGAACATCTCAATATTACTCATATCCATCTAAAAAAATAAAACATATATATATTCAGTTTGATTAGAAAACAGCATGTAGAGTATTGATTATCTCTATGTATCATCTGAAATTTTTTACTGTAAAAATTAGTGTGTTGATGGCATTAAACATAAGCTCAAAAGAGTAAACTTCCAAGAATTATTGATGTTGTTTAGGCTATGGCTTTGACACCAGGCATCTGTCTCAGTGAGGCCCTTTTGTAGAATGTCCACATCGTTAGGAGTTTCAATTATGGCTCCTAGTTTGCAGTCATCTGTGAACTTCATTAGCCAAAAACCTCCTGTGTTAGCTTGTACTTCAGAAAAGTAGATACCAAACAGGAGAGGACCCAAGACTGAACCCTGTGGTACTCCACTTGTCACTGGTCTAAAGTTGGATTTGAAGTCTGCTACTTTCACAGTGTGGGTTCTGTCAGTGAGCCAGTTGGCAACCCATCTTGTGACATAGGGATTTATAGCTAGTTTAGTGAGTTTATCTATAATTCCAGAGTGGAGGGATGGTGTCAAAAGCCTTGGCGAGATGTAAATAGGGTGTGTGAACCACCTTACCCTCATCTACGGCTTTGGTGACTGCTTCAAAGAAGACAATCAGGTTTAGGAGACACGAACTGCCCTTTACAAACCCGAACTGGGTGGGGTCTTGAGTTTGGAGATTACCAATGTCTTTGCTTATAAGTTCCATGATGATACGTTCCATGGCCTTGCAGACCAGGCTTGTTAGGCTAATGAGGCGGTAGTTCCTGGGGTCTGTGGTAGCTCCCCCTTTGTAGAGTGGGATAACTGTCACTGTGTGCCATTCAGTGGGTACAAAGCCTAAGGTGAGGCTATGAGTGAACATGGTGCTTAGGTGGGGTGCCAGTTCATTCTGTAGTTCATGTAGAACACAGCCTGGGATGTTGCCAGGTCCCATGGATGCTGTGTTCTTCACTTTGGAGAGTGTGGTTTTTACCTGTGCAGCCATGATTACAGGAATTTGCATTTTTCTAGTATAGAGATGGGCCTTTTAGGGAGTGGGAGGGGGGGTAAAGTTAGCACTGAACCTATCTACCAGGATGTTGGCAATATCAGTTGGTTCTGTATATTTAGTGCCATTGTGCTGTAACTCAGAGTAGATATGAGTGTTGGTATTGAGAATCTTGACATAGCTATATAATGTTTTGTGGTTGTCTTTAGAATCAGTGGTGATTTTGTTTTCATAACTATATATATATATATATATATATATATATATATATATATATATATATATATATATATATATATATATAAATATACACTCTCTCTCTCTATAGCTTTGGAGGATTTTATGAGGGATCTCAGCTTCTTACTGAGGCTGACCAGGATGGGCAATTGTAAATTCACCCTTGGTCTGGTGCCTATGTCTCAGATGGATATATCAAGTCAATAAATCAGCCCCTATATAAATTAAATTTATGGGTCAAATTTTGGTTGCACAACTAGGCTTATAAGGGACCTGGTTGTCATTGGCTAGTATACACCTATGAAACTGTGAATCTTTGAATTACTGAGTTTACAATGGGCATTTTGCAATGGCTTAAGTGAATACTGTAAAGTTGTCATTTGTAAATGGAAAATTATTACAGTAGCAGTGGAAATTATTAGTGACCACTGAGAAAATAGTTTATTTTGGTATCATTTAGTGATTGTACATATGTTATAGAAATGTAGTGATTTAATTGTGAAGTACTGAAGTGGCAAGGATGTTTTGTTGGCCCAACATACATGTGTCTTTATTAGGAGATTTCAGAGTTTCAATGCTGGACAAAAAATTACAATATAATGAATACAAGAATGTGGTAGGGGTCGGGAAAGGATGGATCTGTTAAGGAAGTGTTTGCAATACTATTGTGAATGTATTTATGATAGTACAAACATTTCTTCAGCACAACCTTTCTTGTATGGACTGAGATTCTGCATGTATATAGAAGGATGGGGGTTGTGTTACATAACTTTTTTTTTCTGAGAATGGCAGACATGCTTTCATTGATGTGTTGATGTACAGATTATTACATCTTTTTGTGTATGATTGTGGCATATATTTTATGTGCAGTATTGATGAAAGACCAGGAATCAAGGCATAGAAAATAAAACTTCAGCCCTATGGAAAGCTGCATCCTCATGGCAGCTCTTAGGACATACGATAAATGACTTCTTGGGAAAGAGGGTCCCAAACAAGCTGAGGGGCCAAAGCCCTGGAATCAAGCTGCTATGGCCATTAAACAGTCAGGGAAGAAACAGACATTAACACAATACAAGAAGAGAGCAAATGATATGGTAGGGCATGCTAGAGCCAAAGTGAGTCAGAATGCACCATTAGTTTGGGACTCCAACATTTTTTATTTAACAAAAGGTGAGGAATACCTTCTCTCCACTCATGGGGATGACTGTGACACAGAAGATGAGAGGACTGGAATAATCAGATGTGGTGTGGACCATGGCTATTTCCAACATTTGCAGCATCAACACACATCTTCTCAGTAAGGATGATTTATAAACAGTAACATCTATTTATATAGAGAATTGAATGTTGACATGTAGTGATTACATTAAACACCTGAAATTTTCTATTAACATGTGAATTTTGCACATCTGCCCAGAATGACAATGAAGGCAGTATGAATGGTAAGTGTGCCCCACACCTCCTAACTAAGCATACAGTAGTGCATGATACATCTTTATTGGTAATGCTTTCAAATAATTTTTGACACGGCCAACTATGAAAACAGTCAGTTCCACTATAGCAATAAATTTGGAGGATATCACTGACATAATGGCTGTTGAAAAAGATGATAATGCTATAGTTATATGTATGAGGCTGCAAAAGGAAATTTGCATGCAGTCCCCATGTTTAATGGCAAGATCTCATACTCTACAATGTGTTAGCAATTCTGTAGTAAGTGACAGTGCATCAGAAGTGGCTGCAGTGGTGCAATGGTTAGCATTGTTGCCTCACAACAAGAGGTTCTCTAGTTCAATTCTCAGTTGGGTTGCCTTCTGTGCGAAGTCTGCATGTCCTCCCTGTGGTCATGTGGCTTTCCTGTGGGTGCTCCGGTTTCCTCCCACATTCCAAAGATATTCAATAGGTGAATTGGACACTCTAAATTGACAATAGATGAGAGTGTGTGCATGAATGAGTGATATGAGTGAACTACCACAGCAGGGCTAGACACCTAGTGGTGTAAACCTTGGCTTGAGATGATTATCACTGCTTAAGTAACACCCCGACCCCATGTGTAAAGTGGGAGAAAGGGGTTGGGGATGGATGGCAGAGCATCAAAAAGTCAAGCACATGCTGACATTACACTCATGCCTGCACAGGAAAAAAAACTAACCAGTACACCAGCATCATGAGTTTCTCCAAACCCAGATGCACACTTAAAGGATGATAGCAGAAATTCAATGGTAACAGTGTCCACAGTAAAACCTTTACAAAGGAGTCAAGGTGTAGTAATTGGTCAGTGGTACCCTGGGAAATGTAAAACATTGGCTGACCAGTAGAAAATGTGCTATAACATTATTATGTTGCAGAGCACTACCACAAGACAGTCAGTTGGAAATGGTCAGGGTCCTCCAAGGTATACATGAGGATTTCTAGCACTGCATGGAATTGGCAGCAAGTAGAGATAATGCTATGATCACAGTATGGCATCAGAAAGAGCATGCAGGGCTGCCTCTAATTATATACTAATTAGGACTTACCAAACTCAAGTAGAAGTCAGTTTTGGAAGATGAAGAGGATGAGATACTGTCCAGACATGTGGGGGCAGATCAGACTTCAAGTACTTCTCAAGAAAGTACTGCTGGAGGGGGAGTGGCCAAGATGGAGAGCTTTTAGCAGCACTGAAACTTTGCTGTGCTTATTTTGATTTATTCTGACAGGATTATTTTTTATTAAAAAATGTATTTTAAAGTTTTTTTCCTCTGGAAGATTAATATTAAACTAGTTATCTATAAGATTTTTAAAGAAAAATCTAGTGGTTGATTTTTCTGTTATTTTTTCGTGTCAGAACAACTTTTTGCTTCATTAATACAATGAGTCACCTAAAAGGAACTGCACAGGAATCTTTAATGAAGAAAGAACTACAGTCTATACTATAATGTCCAGGATCTTGCATCAAAAACAGATAAACTGGAGGTGAAAATGGACAATTTTAAGGAATAAAATAAGAAACAAATGGACTTATTAAATGAGGTGCTTAAGCAACAGTCACAGCAAATAACAACAATTGAATAAGCAGTGAATGGCATGTATGGGAGCATGGCTGAAAATGAGAACCACATTGAATTTATTCTCAAGCAAGATTATGAACTTGTAGAAAAAAATATAAGACCTGGAGAGTAGGCCAAGAAGAAATAATATAAGAATCTATGGAATACAAGAGAAGGAAAGAGACAGCATGATTATATTTTTAAATAATTGACTTCCTAATCCCTAAACTTACCTGAAGCTCTCTCATTTGGAATTGAGAGAGCACATAAATCTCTCTCAAACACACCACTAAAAAACAATCCACCTTCTCCTAGATCAATTATAGTTAAATTCATGTCAAATCAAGATAAAGACTTAGTCCTGAAGACAGCCTGCTAACTCACCTATAATAATAGGAGACAACTCCATAAGATTTCATAATGACTATTCCACTTCTGTTATGACTAAAAGAAAGATGTGTTTTCCCTTTATAAAAAGCTTAAGGTAGACATCAAAACTCAGATTGTGTTCCTGGCTAAAATAAAGATTTTCTTACCTGATGGACAAAAGACATTTAACACTTTAAACAAAGCAGTGGATTTTGTACAAAACAAAACTTCTGGACAAAACTAAAGATATGGACTGGGCACTGACAAGCTTAAAGAGACAAACCGTGGAATTTAAAAGAAAAACAAAATAAAAAAACAGAGGCAAGTGACTGAACAGATAATGGACAAGTCACAAGTTCTTATTATACAACGACCCCCCATTAAATATTAAAAAACGTGCACACTGATTGGTCAGCGTGCACGTTGTAAATCAGAGTTATAGTAATGGAAAAAGGTCCAGTCGCCTGGACTTTTTCCATTACTATAACTCTTTTTTCACACTGTTTCACTATGTTAAATGAGTTTAACATAGCGAGACAGCTTTAAAAAAAGCAACAGAGATTCTCTGTTGCTTTTTTAAAGCTGTCTCGCATGTTAAACTCCTTTAACATAGCGAGACAGTTTGTAAAAAGCAACGGAGATCTTGCTTTCTCTGTTGCTTTTTTCAAAACTGTCTCGCTATGTTAAATGGGTTTAACATACCGAGCCAGCTTTAAAAAAAGCAACAGAGATTCTCCGTTGCTTTTTTTAAAGCTGTCTCGCTATGTTAAACCCATTTAACATAGCGAAAACAGTTTGTAAAAAGCAACGGAGATCTTGCTTTCTCCGTTGCTTTTGCCGACAGTTCTGATGTACTGCGTAGGCATACGCATGCGCAGTACATTAGAACTGCCGCAGAATACCAGACAGCTGTGGAAGGGCAGCAAGGAGGCATTATACAATGCCATTATTTAAGAAAAGTAATTATTTTTTTTCTTAATTAATGTCATTGTATAATAACAATAATCCACTTCTGGGTGTGGGTAATGCTGGATTTACCCACGGTTGGCTTTGTCTGGCCACGCAGGCTTCGCCCTCGTGACCAAACCACGCTAACCATGGGTAAATCCAGCATTACCCACACCCAGGTGTGGGTTATTGCTATAATATACTCTTGTTTTCATTAACTTCTGAATAAGAATATCATCTGAAACAAGGTAAAAGGTTTTTATTTGTTCTCAGAAATAATATTTTAATATATAGTTATTTCTTTAATATGATAGATCTATGAGTTACTGTTGAATAACATGAACAAAAGTTAGGGGGTAGTTCTGGGATTAATAGCAATATTCATATTCAAATAATAGTTTAAAATGTCTCATTACTGTATAGCGTAATTAAATGGTATAACATATCACTTCTATACTAAAACAAGTAAGTAAAAGAACTATTAAAATATGCATTATAATGCATACAATAAAAAGGAAACTGATCTTCAGAGTAATATATTCTTGTATATACTGAAAATATACTTTGACATTTAAGTTATATAGTAGTCATTACTATACTATTCTATACCTACATTTATGATTGTGAAATACAGAACATGTAGTTTTTAATTGTTGTTAATAAAATGCTTAACTACAATTACTGAGTATAAAAATAATACTGAAATAGATGTATTGGTAGGCAGGTCTACTTCAGTTTGTCGAACGCTTAATTGAGTGAATCACTATTCATTGCACCCTATTCAGCAAAAGTCCAATTAAGCAAATGACAATTTCAGCAAAAACGTTCCCGGGGAAAGGGCATGGTTGGCCGTTATTGGGTATTTGCCCTTTTCCCCACTGTAGTGTGATCTTGGAGTTGGTATATTTTGCTAGGGGGGGTGTGGGGGGGTGAAGCAGAGTTTTACATTTTGTTATCTTTGTTATAGTCGGGAACTGGGTCAGTGGTTATTTTGCCTGGGAAAGTTTTCACTGAAATTGTGATTCGCTTAATTGAGCTTTCCATTAATTGGGTTAGATGAATAGCGATTCACTTAATTAAGCATTCGGCAATATTTATTTATTTATTTATTTTATTTTACATTTGTTAACCGGGCTAGTCCAACTGGATACATGTCCATTTTCAATAGAGACCCGGGGAGATAAGCTCCACATTAAGTAAATAATACAGATCAGCATAAAAGCAAAAAAGAAGAATTTTCAAATAAGAACTTAATATTGAGAGAAGTGAGTACAGAGTTTATGACAGGAGTACAGTACTATAGAGAAAGAGAGTACAGAGTTTAGCACAGCAGTACAGTACTATTGATACAAAGTCTAACACAGAAATACAGTCCTATTTACATAGTAAAGGGTATGACATTAGTGAGTACAGAGTTTAATACAGCAATATAGTACTATTTACATGGTAAAGGGTATGATATTCAACATACTGTATGTTAGGAATGAAGGCACAGATTTAAAAAGTGAATTCAGGTAGTCTTAAAGTATAACTTAATGCACAAGAGAGTTTGTGTATATGCATTTAAAACAGAATGTTATACTCATAGTAAAAAGATAGTTAGTCTGTATACAGATGGTAGAGTTTTGCTAATAGACGAATTAGTATACAAAGATCAAATACAGTGATATTTCCCTGGGAGTAGGAAAGTAAAAAAGGGGGGTTAAGTGAAAGATTACTCATTCCACACTATGGGTTTTGGGTGCAAGGTATACAGTGTTGTTGTACTGGGGAGTATCAGTCGGGGTTAGTACAAGGGCATAGCCATTGTGTTTTTAGGAAGAGTTTTAGTTGCTTTTTGAAGAGTGGTAATGATGACTGAGATGTAAGTATGTTGGGAAGCCTATTCCAAGTCTTCCCCACAGAGTTTGAGAAAAGAGAATCACCTGCTCTGTTGTGGGATTTCTGGATGGTGACCAGTAGTTTATTTTCTGAACGAAGAGTAGTAAGATTAGAGTAGGGAGAGATAGTCCAGTATGATATAGACCCATTGGTAGCCTGATATAGTCATATACTTGATCTGAGACAAGACTATATATAAAAGGTCTATATTTGTTTCTTAACATAATTAGTTAGAAGTACATTTTTTCATTCATTCTGATACTATATGTATCTAGTATTGATGCTTTTTGTTTACTTTATATGCATAAATAGCTATTTGTATACATATTTATGACTGACTATGCACTAGTGTTTAGTTTGACTTAGTCACAAATTAAATATATCATTGAGTATGACAAATAGATTGGGTTAATTTGAATTATATAAAAAATGCTCTAAAAAACAATAACTCTACCAAGGCAAACTCAGGTACCTCTACAATAACTGAAAATAATGATTGTAAAAACAAGAAACTTTAGCATAAAAAAATGTTTATTCACTTTCATCTACCACAGACTTCATCAGAAAACACACTAAATGAAACAGAGTGCACTTATATATACACACCTGCTACCAATTAAATCACTTAATCAGCATCAGTTAATATATATATATATATATATATATATATATATATATATATATATATATATATTCACTTCATAACACTGAAAGCTCAAAACACTGAAACTCAAAACACTGAAACCAAAACACTGAAACTTCAAAATCTTGAAAACTCAAAACACTGAAAACACATATCATACATATACTGAATTTAAACAACATAAATCATAGCACTTCCACCAATTGTAAGCATGTATATGATACATTTCATTCAATTGCAAGGTATGGAACTCATATTGTGTACTAACGTAATGCTTTTTACTAATTGTACCACTTCAAGAAATTCAGTAAGTACATACATAGGTACACCACCTCTGCAAAATGTATTGCACAAAATAGTTAAAATGTGATTATTCATTATAAGAAATCTAACAATATAACTGAACATGGGTCAGTGAGCACTCAAGCTTGACTTTTACAAACAATAATATATGTATCCGTTCTAAAATAAAAAAAAATTAATTATTGAAAAAAAGACATGGGATGTTGATGCTGGCACAAAAGAGACTTTATATACCATGGTATCTTTCTAATGTGAAGTCCTGCCTGGGTTATCATGAGAACCATGGATGCCATGAGACCCGAAATCCTGAGGTTTTTCATCCCAGTGACCAAAGTCTGAGTGGAAAACCTTAGACATTGATCTAAATTTATTTTTTCCTCTGAACTGAGATGGCCAGCTGACATCCCAAGAGGACAATCCTGTATGAAGGTGCCAAGAAGGACTTTTAAATGTTCTCTTGTAACCCCAGCTTGTGTAAGAGATCTCTCACCCAAGTAAGAGATTCCTGTCCCTTTGAAAAAGTGTCTGCAAAGATAAGCAAGTCATCTAAACATGAAAAAAGAAATGGGTACCCTGCAGCCTGCAAGTGAGCTAGCCATTTAGTGAACACACTTTATGCAGTGGATAGTCCAAAGGATAAAACAGAGAAGTGATAAAGTGATCCAGGCACCCAAACCTTAGGAAATGCGTGAAGTCTGGATAAAAAGGACTGAGACAATAAGCATCTTTTAAATGCAGCGTTACCCAGAAACTTGAATGAGGAAGAAGAGGTAACAGATTGTAAAATGACATAATTTTGAAGTTAGGCCCTATCACAAACAGGTCTAAGAGGAAAGATCCAGAACTGGTGAAGAATCATCTTATTTAGTTGGCACTGAAAACATCCTTGGACAAAATCCTTTCCCAACTTGGGAAGGAAGGACTAGTTCTCTCACTCCCTCGGCATGTAATGAAGGACAGGTGGAAATAAAATAGTCTGGTCTGGTGGAAGAGAAATAACCTCCGGGTAAGGAAGAATATCTTTTCACTGCCATCTATAACCTTGATGAATGATCTTCAGAACTAATTTGTCTGAAACTATATGCTGCCAAAGACAAAACTGGAGATTCAGCCTTTCTGGAAGGGAAAAGAGACTGCCAGGGTGAGAGAGGGAATAAAGGCCCTGAAATAATCAAACTGACTAGTTGGACTGTCCATAATTTGGGGAGTTCCTGATTTATTTTTAGAAAATCTAAGCCATGATGCCAAAACTGGATGATGGATTAGAGAATCCTTAGAAAATGAAAAAACAAAATGGCAGAAAATCTTAATGATTCCCTGATTTACCTTACCTGTTTCATTAAATGTTCTGATCAGCTCTGCAGGAAAGGAACCAAATATTGAATCTCTATCCAAAAGAAGAAATATAATCTACTTGAGAATTTTCGAGAATGCTGTCAGGCAAACCTCTCAAAGCAATACCAGAGTCCATAGCCATGGAAAGATCATCAACTGAGTCATGCAGACACTGTAAACATTGAGCAGTGACTAGTACAGCAGAAGAAACTAAATCATTTAAAGTAGATGTTTCCTCAAAAGAAGAAACTGCAGACCAGACATTCCTCACAATTAGACAGAATAAACATTAACACATGAGCCTGACAATTGTAAATTCTGAAAATTAAATTTGCAGAAGCATACTCAGTTTTTCTGTAACCATCAATAACATTCCCATCCTTATCAGAAGCATTAAGATTGGAATTAACTAACTAACTAACTAATGGGGAGCAGAAAGAATAAGTAAAGTTATAGCTGCTGGGCCAGGTTTGGGAAGAGTGTATAAAAACTTAAAAAGCCTGAGGAGCTTTATACATTCTGCCTGCTTTTTTGGGGGAAGCAGGCTGGCTAACAGGAAAATACAGATACAGACATGCACATCCTCCAAATCTGAGGAAATGGTGAAGGTTCAGGAAATTCCTTCTGTAATAGCTCATACAATTTTCTGAGGTACTACGAATCCTCAGTGTACTCCCACTGAAGATGCTGGCACATTCTGGAAATAGTCTCAAAGACAGTGGAACACCAAAGTGAGAATCAGAAACTGAATTCTCCTGAGTCTGAATTAGGAAACTGAGGAGAAAACCTGTATCTGTCCCTTCATCTTTATTCCAGTTTCAGAATCTTGAATCTCTTCAGGAAATTAAGTATTCTTTTCTTTTACCTGAAAGCAATAAATAAAAAGGATCAAAAGTCTGACTAAAACATTAAGACAGACCCAGTATACTACTATCGTCTAAGGAAATTTGAGGAGGAGTAGCTGCATGCTTAATTTTCTGTTTCCTTTTGGCAGAAAAAATGAGGCCAGCAGTGTTACAAATGGCAACTGTAGCTTACTCAGGGATGGGCAAAACATTCTGACCAAACAGGGATGCCTTCCGTGTTCCCTCTCCCAGGACCAAGATGAGTGTCTCTCCCTTGCTTGCTGAGGGGGGCCCAATAGCTGCAGAGGATGTGGATAATCCCCGGTCCACCAGGGGAAAAGATGAGTTGTCTGAGGTGCAACAAATGGCCACTCAGCTATGGCTAAGGCAAATAGCTAGCTTGCTGTGGTGGCAAAGGCTGTCTACTTAAATTTTTCTTTTTATGGGTGGAAGAAGGACTGACATTGGGACTGACTGTCTGTTCCAAGTTCAAGCTGAAAATAGTGCCTCCTTCTCAGAAAAAAAAAAAACAAGCAGCAAAAACAGGTAAAAATTTAAAGTTTTACAAAAACACAGTAGAAGGCACATTAAAACACTTGCCAGTCCTAAAAGTAAAATAAACACAATTTCTCCACAGACAAAATGTTTTTAAATACAACTTTTAAACTGCCAGGAAAAAAGAGCACTCTTGTTTAAAATTACAATTCAGTCGCCTGACAGGCATTAGAACACAAACCTCAGTCTTTAAAATAACTTTCATGAAGAGGAAAGTATTAATAATCAAAAAATAATTGAATGGAAGAATTTTTCCAAAGGGAACTTACCTACACAGCCGAGGAACAACACAAACTGACTATTAGTCCTCAAAATCCTCAGGGAAGCGTACTCTTCAGCAACAGTAAAGCTCTGAAGGAACTGGAACCAAAACTTGTCTTTTAGTCAGATCTACTCAAGCAACCTGACAGTTTTGTCATGTAGAAAGTGACCTGAAGCTTTGGAAGCTGGCCAGCCATTATATCCTTGTCAGGATATAGCCCATATAGTTACTGCTACTGCAGTACTGATCAACATGATGAATATCACCAGAAGTAAAATAAATTATAGAGGATAAAGAATGATCAAATCTGACATGGATTGTTTTGTAAAAGAAGATATCTATATTTATATCTACATAGGTAGCATAGGTTCATAGGTGTGTACTAGGCTAATGGCCCTGGAGCCTTTACAAGCCTAGCTCATAGGATTACCCTGACATCGTGCCACCCAACCTTAGGTTTTAGTGCCTCTGTCGAGTAGAGCCACTGGAGGGATCCCTGGGGTGAATTATCTATTTCCCATCCACTCATCAAGATTTCTCTTTTAGAGGGCCAGTGAGGTGCTCTGCTTGACACATATGTGAAGTCTTTTCCATAGCATGGGCAGTCTCTGAGTTATGAACCTGTCCCTCCAGCATGTTCTGTTGATTGTGGTAATAAGGTTGAGGTCTCTGGAGTGTGTGGTGTGCAGGGATTAGGATTTCTTTAGATGTAGCATTTCTAACAGAGCTGGGTCAGACATGGCTTTGTAAGTCAAGCAGAGATCGCCTCTAAGTAGGCGATATGAGACAGAGAATAGTTGGAGTTTTCTGAGTCTGTCCATATAGGATGTGTTTAAGGTGTAGGATCCTCTTTGTGAGGTACTTTTGCGGCCTCTCCAGTTGTTGCAGGTGTCAAGTGAGGTACATGCCAAATGGGGCATTGTACTCAATGTACATTTTGTCATATTGCCTTTTCATTGAATCACAAATGATTGAGAAAACAGATTGAAAATACATTTAGCTGAATCAGGTTTCATAGAGAATTTCATATGCAACAAATACACCTCAAAAAGTGCAAAATGTGTTTCTGTAGGAGGCTTGCCACCTTTACCCCTGTGTTTGAAGTGTTGACCTCCAAGACCCATCTTCATGGTCACACAGCTGCAGAGATAAGAGAAAACACCAGACACTGTGAATCAGTGCTAGTACACAAACACTAAGTTCTAGGGATGAGCATACAGCATGAGAGTGGGCATTAAAAATGGACAAATGCTATGCTAGGCTAACTTGCCTTGCATTTCCCACAATCTTGAGTTCGTAAACTACATCATCAGGAATTCTCCACAGCATGCCTTACTTTTTCATGGTATGTGGTTCAACCAATTATACTTTCAATGAAATGTGTTTTCGAGCAAAATTTTTATCTGTGGTGTGATGAAAATGCAATTCAGTGAACAGTCTTGTCCCTATATATATATATATATATATATATATATATATATATATATATATATATATATATAAATATATATATATATATATATATATATATATATATATATATATATGATCCAGACACATGCTCGACTAGCATATGTCCGAATCACAAAACATCGAACACACATACACGAAAGCGATTAACATCGCAAAGCTTCCGTGTATGTGTGCCTGTTTCGTAGATCGGACTACAGTGTGGGTAAGGGAAAATTCCCTTTTCCCCATTGTAGTGCGATCTAGGAGTGAGAATATTAAAGTAGGGGGGTGTGGGGGTGCAGGGAGGGTGAAGAAACATAGATTTTTTTTAACTACACATGTTTTATCGACAATATGGTTCATCAAACCTTAATTTGTCAAATTTATTTTTGCGAAAGTGCATTTTGTCAAAAATGCACTTTCACTAAAGAAAACTAAACAAAAGAAAATGCCATTAGCATGTACCGTTAGTTGTACATCAACGTATACTGTTGATGTACAACTAAGGAAGCTCTTGTTGAGATCGTAGTAGAGTGGGGATAAGGGAATATTCCCTTTTCCCCACTGTAGTGCAATCTCAGAGTGAGAATATTAAAGTAGGGGGGTGTGGGGTGCTTGCCCCCCACATGGGGGTGCAGGGGGTCTTGCCCCCTGCATATCAGTGTTTAATGTGTTGGGTTTTTTTTTATGTTTAGGTTTTTTTATTTGTCCACGAAAATGCATTTTCGACAAAATGCACTTTTGCAGAAGTCAGTTCGCGGAAGTAAGGTTTGATGAACTGTACTTTCGAGTAAAGAACATAGACCCATATATATAGATATAGCTATATATATGTGTGTGTGTGTGTGTGTGTGTGTATGGATGGTCTTGTCCCCATATAGATATCTATGAATATATATATATATATATATATATATATATATATATATATATATATATATATATATATATATATATATATATATATTGGGTGTACATTCTACTTCTAAATTTCAAAGTTTCAAAATTTTGAATTTCTTATGGTTGAGACCATAAGATCAAAGCTTTGAAACTTAGAGCTGTTTAAATGGAGATTGCTATAAATCGTGGAACAATATATTTTACCATTTTCCTCCCTGTAGAGGATCTCAGAGTTGGTAGATTTAATTAGAAGGTGGTATGGAGGGCTTCTCCCTCTGCAAAAATGTAAAAAAAAATTTTTTTGTTTTTATTTTTTTTTCATTTACATTTCAGAGTTTCAAAACTTCGATTTTATGGTGTCAAGCATAAGAAATTCAAAGTTTTGAAACTTCGTAATTTAGAAGTACACCCATATCTATCTATCTATCTATCTATCTATCTATCTATCTATCTATCTATCTATCTATCTATCTATCTGTCTATCTATATATATCTATCTATATATCTATATATATGTATATATATATATATATATATATATATATATATATATATATATATATATATATATATATATATATATGTGTGTGTGTGTGTGTGTGTACATTTGTATATACATACATGGATCCCTGCTGTGTGATCAAACTGCCATAATATTGAATGGCAGAATGTTATAGTCCAAATCAGTGAACCGGCTTATTATCTTGGGAACTGTGTGTGCCTTTTCCCCAATTTGAAGCGATGTCAGAGATTGTATATATATATATATATATATATATATATATATATATATATATATATATATATATATCTATGGGCAGGATTCACTATGGCTTGCACGGAGTCTAAGAGTTGTGTAAGACTCCATGTAGCCATAGCGATCCTGGAACAGCCCGAAATACACTGTAAGAGACCAGCTAAAACATCTCTTACATGGGCAGGGCGTGGATATGCTAATTACCTCACTTGCAGCCGAAAGGCATGCAAATGAGGTAGATTAGCGATCCACGAAGCTGAAACCAGCCTGTGTAAGAGTCGTGTTAGGTGCAAAAATTTACTCAGTTGACAACTGAGTACGTTTCTGCAAATAACACAATGGAGCCATGTCAGCTCCAAATAAAGTGTGCATATGTGTCAGGCAGCATGCCAATGGCCAAATATGTGGCCATTGGCACGGTAACCTGATGCAAACATGAAATAAAAATATTTTTTTTTCGGCGATCGGTGAGGTTTAAATGCAGCGCAGCCCCGCGCAAACGGACTGCACTATATAAAACATAAAAATAAAGGTTTTAAACCCACAAATGTGGGTCTTATGCAATGCATGTATTTACAATGCAGGGACTATCAGACCGAAAACAACATGGCCACCATTTAGTGGTTGCTAAGGGGGGAAGCTGAGTGTAAGACACGTAACTAAGCATTAGTAGGCAATCCAATGTAAATGAGTGGTAGGATAGTGAATCTCACTGTCACGTAGCAAATGAGCACATTCTGTGTAGTGTAAGAGTTAGATAAGGGGGAGTAACAGAGTAGGAGATAGGTGACATCACAGGGGGGAATGTTAGAAAGAAATCAAGCTCATTGGAGCAAAGTGGTATGTGAAAGATGTCAGTCACACAGCATAGAAAGAGGAGTGTCAACAGATAAGCATGGGAAAGTCAAGAAATGGAAGGTGTACACTGTGGCTAACACCAAAGTTTCTTGCTGTGCGTGCATGCACGCGTGTGCGCGCTGGGAGGCACGAGTAAGACAGAGTGCACACGTGTAAGGCAGAGTAAGCATGTAGGAGCCTGTTTAAAGATCTGTAAACCTGTTTGCACTGGTGTGCGTGCGTATTAACCCGAATAAGCAGATTCTAGTCCGTCTAAGCATGTGTGCACTCGTGGTAGCCACTGTGAGTGTGTTTACACTGGTATGCGCGCTGCTCTCCCCTGAGGAAACAGAGAGGAAAAAGGAAGGAGAAGAAATAGTAGGAAGCTAGCAGGGAATACTGGTAGAGCTAGCAGGTGAAAACAATTAGAAGCAGGCAATTACACAGGCAGAATACTAGCCCAGCCCAGCACTTAAAACACTGCAAACAGCATTGCAGTATGTTTCTCTCAAGAGAAACTGCAAGACAGGAGTAAACTATTCGAAGTGAAAACTGAAAAAGCTGCACTCAGAGCAAACATGCTAGGGGCTGCCATAACTGTTATAAGGAGACATAGGAGACTTGCTGAGGGTGGTGACAATGCAAATGCTGCCAGACAGCCCACAGTGAGGAGACAGAGAAGAGTGTACAGGCCCAGAGTCACCTACCAGGGGTTACATGAGCTGGAGATAGTGGAGCGCTATAGAGTGGAAAGAGACCTCCTGCAGCAAATTGTTGAGCTGTGCAGGCCACGCCTCACACACAGAACCAACAGAGGGGAACCCATCCCAGTGGAAACCAAGGTATGTGTTGGCCTAAGAATACTAGCAACAGGTACCTTCCAGAGACCAACTGGTGATATGCTGGAGATCTCACAGGCATCAGCATCCAGGGTACTGCACCAGTTCCTGGATACCATGTCGGCACATGTCGGAGATCATGCATATTTCCCCACTTCCCATGAGGCATTGGCCAGCAATATGCGACTCTTCCAGCAAATAGCAGAATACCCTGAGGCAGTGGGTGCAATAGACTGCACGCATATACGCATCAAGGCACCAGCTGGTGAGTGGGGTAGGGCCTACATTAACCGCAAGGGCTTCCCCTCCATCAACTGCCAGGTCGTGTGTGATGCCCAGGGCATAATAACGAATGTGTGTGCTGGCTGCCCTGGAAGCTACCATGATTCCCATATCTGTCATCTGATGCAGCTGTACCAGACATTTGCCAATGGGGACATCCAACATGGTCACTTAGTGGGGGATGCTGGATATGCACTGGAGCTGTGGCTGATGACACCCATCAGAAACGCACACACACCTGAACAAGAATGCCATAATGAGGCACACGCACAAACACGAAATGTAATAGAGCATGTGTTTGGGCTGCTCAAGTCATGGTTCCGGTGTCTGGACACATCTGGTGGAGCCTTGCAGTACTCACCAACTACATGTACCCAAATTGTCATGGTATGTGCTATGCTACATAATATGATTCTGCAAAAACAGCTGCAGCAGGACCAGCATAGGGCCAGGACAAACATCCCCCCACCATTGCCAAGGCCATCACAGGCAGAGCGTGACTCGGAGGAGGAACAACCTGAGCCTGCCCCAGTAGGCAGAAGGAGGTGTGCCCAGTATACCCTGGCCTTGGCAAAGAGGCAATGCATAGCACATACACTGGCTCAGTAGGAACCCTGGGAATGATACCCCTCTCTGGCTCACTCATATAGTAAAAGGGATGCCTAACATGACACAACCTGCTATCAAACATGTACAGTGAGTGTAGTATGTGCATCCAACATAGGCAGCCCTGTAGCACCACCTGAGGCATGATTGCCATGTGTTAAGCAATGTAACACCATCTAGTATATGCAAACATGATGACCCTGCCTAACATCTCACCCTCACCAAGCATGATGCCACACTATGAAGACAACAAGATCAAGTACAATAATTGGCTGAAGTATTGCTGTTAGTCAAAGGGGAACAAATGGCTGACAGCCTGGGATGACATGCCGAACAAGACATGATGCTCCACCTGCTAGGGATGGCATGCACCCAGCACACCTGGCTGTGTGGATACTGGCAAAGGCTGTTGTCACCCCCACTGTGACTTGAATAGGTAAGGCTGGAAACACAAACCCATCACCATAGGTAGCACAAGGGATAACAACCTGGACGTAATGCTACCCAATGCCAAAAGTCTAACCTGCAAGATGCATGCAGACCAAATCCACCTCAGCATGGAGAATGGTAATATCTGTTCTATAACAGAAACCTGGGACAAGGCTCAGAAGAGCACCCTAATACTACCAGGTTATGCCTTATACCATGCTTTACAGCCCCAAAACATGGAACAAACTACAATAGGAGTGTGGCTATCAATAATTGTCAAGGATAACCATACCCCCAGGTTGGTACCACAGCAAGAAGCAGCATGGACTATCCACAGGCAAGTAACAGTGGCTCAAACTGCGTCCCAGTTTGCAGCCTGCTACAGACCACCCTCCCAAACCCAGGAACCCCAGCCAGCCTTCCTGAAGACACTGCAGAGTATGAATGTCTCACCAAATACCAAACAAGGCACACACAAAGTATGACATAGGTGGTAATCCATTATGTACGGAAGAAGTAATCAGGGACCTAGGGACACAAGTGGACAGTAACCTGTCATGTGACACTCACATTGCCAAGGTGGCCAGGAAGACCTGCTATATTGCCCACCCTAACATGAAAGGATGCACATGTAGATCAAGAGAGGTCACTGTGCCCCCATACTCTTCTCTTATCAGGCCCATACTTGAGAACAATGCACCATTTTGGATGTACCTGACACCTGCTGCAGTTAGAAAGACCCCAAATGTACCTCACCAAGAGGATAAAGGGTCCAAACATTTGTCATCTGCTGCCTGGCTGAAGAAACCACAGCCCAATTCACATGCATACTGCCCAGTCAGAGGTGATATATGCCTGATGCACAAGGCCATGTCCAATCCAGAATTAATGGACATGCTCCACTGCAGAAACTCCAAATCCAGCAGAGACACCACAGTGAGATATCTGAACCTCCACACATAGATGAATAGGATGTGCTGGAGGGACAGATTCATAACCCAGAGGCTCCTTACACTCTGGAACAGAATCCCAGTCCATGATAGGCTGAGCTCCACACTCATACTCAACAAGAGAAATCCGGTCAAGTGCATGGGAGATAGTAGGTGTACACTGGGGGCCATCTCTGTGTCACATCTAGTAAAGTAAACCCTAAATGGGCATAATATGCACATTGCAAGGGGTGTCGAAAGCCACACACAGTCTGTCTAGGCTCAAACATGGCCAGGGCAGATAGCCTAGTATGAACCTATGAACCTATGACAATACAAATTGTGCAGGACACAAAGGATAATCACACAGCTGTCCTAACTGATGGTAGGAACCATGGTGATAATCCACAGATATGCTCTGCAGTACTCAAATATCACAAACAATACATCAGACCCACACACATTGCCAACATCCAACCTAACAGATTCTTTGCAAACTCCCCACCAGCACAAAACTGCCAAATAGCTATCCCAGCAGAGTGCTGGCCCCCCTGACATTGCAGATGCTGAGGTACAGCCAGCATCTACAAAGAAAACCACACAGTTCAATGGTACCAGATGGTGTCCTGGGTTGTGTCCAACAAGAACTGTAAGAAGAATGGAACACCAAATAGCACTACTGCTCACTCTCAGTCTTACCACAGGATATGTACCCAAAGAGCAGTGTATAGCAACAGTGGTCCCTCACCACAAAGGTGGTGCCTGAATGGATACTGCAAACTATCACCCCTCAACCCTGACTGTCTTGGTTGGCAAAGTAATGGAGAGGATGATCATGGACCCCAGGAATAACGAGATTGGGTGCCTACAGACATTGGACCCTACCCAGTGTGGCTTTCATAGGGCAGATCCTGCCCCTTAAACATGTCTGACTCATGTGAAACACACACCAAGGCCATTGATGAGGGGAATGTGGTTCTCACAGCCTATCTGGACCTTGCTAAACCCTTCCATACAATACCCCAGTTGTTCAGTACAGATAAGCTCACCAGCCTAACTATAAACCCCTATCCAAGTAGATGGGTTGCAAACCAGCTCAAGGACAGAACTGACCTGGTCAGAAATGCTGCAGCCATGTCAGACTACAAACCAGGTACAACTGGCATCCCACAAGGCACGGTCCTGGGACCTCTCTTGTATGGTATATATGTCACATAGGTACAGGCCAACATGGAAGGACTGTGACTGAACAGGTTCGCAGATGACTACAAACTGCCCACCATATCGGACCCTCCAGCTGACACAAGCATCCTACAAAAGGCACACATAGAAACAGACAAGTGGTGCCACAGCCATGTCAACAAGCAAAATGCAGAATAGTGTATAGTCATCGCCTGTGGAAACACAGTACGTGGCCACAAATTACCACATAGGTGTTAACCCATTAAGTACATCAGGAGCAATAAGAGACCTGGGGACACAAGGTGATAGATATCCTGCATGTGACAACCATGTGTCTGTAGTGGTTACAGAAACATACCATATACCCACCTAATCATGAAGGTAAGCACAGCTAGGTCAGGGTAGGTCATTGTGCCTCTCCAGTCATCCATCAGCAGCCTCACAATTGCGTACAATGGCCCTTGTGGGATGTACCTTAGCAGACACCTGTATCAACTGGAAAGACCCCACAAATACCCCACCAGGAGGATCTCAAAGCTGTAAGAGATGCCATGTGTTGCTTGATTAAACAAACTGCAGCTCCACACAGTGCCATACCACCTGGCTAGAGGTGATCTGTGCCTGATGTATAAAGTCATGACCAAGCTGGAATCAATGGACATTTGGCACCATGTAAAATCTCAAGCACACAACTATTGAAATCCAAAGCTTCACGAAAGTAAAAAATAAAAGATGTCAGGTAAATCCAAGCTTGACCCAGGAAAAGTAAGACTAAACTGATGCAAATGCAGTGTCCTTAATGCAGGTTTATTGTTTTAACAAGTAACACATGTTTTCGCCACTGTTCTACAGTAGCTTCTTCAGAGAAACAGAACCCAAAATAGCGCCAAGCATTTAAACTAGTGAGTGACGTGGGCACGTGTAATCACGTCACTCCAAGTTACAAAGTGAAATGCGTTAACTAAATACAAAATGTTAATAAGTCTAAAGACTTAATAAGCATTACCAATTCAATGCTATATTATAGAAAATGTTTATACATTAAAAACAGTAAGAAGCTTAATACTTATAAAAAAGATCAGTAGTTGCTGAAGTAACGCTCTTTGTACGATGTCACTATACTACTGCAAATTATTTAAAATGCTTACATAAAGAAATTAATGATAAAGTAGACTGTATAGTCTAACTGTTTAATTAATTAAATAAATGAATGAGAAATAATAAATGATAGAAGATACCAAGGATGTTTAAATGTATTTTAGTGTACATGTTCAAGAAAGGAGGTTATTTTATACTCAGGATGTATTAATTGATGAATACTATATTGTAAAACTATAATAGTGCAAGTAATACATAGATTAAAATACGTATTTAAATAGATGGAAATCTTAAATTTGAAAACTCTTCATGTTTATTTATTATTAAAAATATATGTGAAAAAAATCTTCTTTTAAGAGATTTTAATAAAGTTTAAAATTAATGTAAAAATCTTCTTTTAAGAGATTTTAATAAATGTAAAAATCTTCTTTTTGAGAAATTTTAATAAAGTTAAAATTAAAATTAAAATTGTGAATTCAATTGTATACTCGTATATAAAAATTGTGTGTCAACGAGTCATGACATTTTATCTCATGGTACTCCTTAATTTTAATATACAATTAATATTACAATTTTCATTCAACCCTGGTACACAGAAAGCATCTAATGTTAATTGCCATTCTAGTTCACTAGCTTCTAAAAGTAGTGAAATAGGGCCCCCTCTAATAGAGTAAGGAACATGGTCAATAGCTAGAAAATGAAAACTGTGACCAGGGTTCCTAAAATTTCATGTTTCGCCAAAGCATTGTCCAGTTTATTTTTCTTTATAGCATAGATATGTTCATACAGCCTTTCACGTAGTTTACGATCTGTTTTCCCTACGTAAAAGGCTGAACAACAATCGCATGTAGCTAAGTAGACAATGGATTTAGACTCATAGTTCATTTTATAGTTAATATAATATTTTTTGTTTCTGATTGTGAATGAATTTGATGTTCTTAAATATTTACAATAATTGCAAGAGCCACAAATAAATGTCCCCTTTTGTCTCGAATTGAAATCAGTTTCTTTGTTTCTTTCCAAGAGCGTTTTAAGATTGTTTCCTTTCTTGTACGCTATAATAGGATTTTCTCCTAATTTTTCCAAAAGTTGTAAATTATGCCTAATGAAATACCAATTCTTAAAAACAATATATCTAATATGTGAAGAATTAGTATTAAAAGTAGTAATAAAACTAGCGGTGAGTTGTTTAACAATAGGAGTGTTAAAGCAGTTCTGAATGTCAGTGATGTTTGAAGTGGAAGTGTCCAGGGAAGAACAAGAATGGTTCACAAGTATATTACAGCTATCCTTAACAAGTAATGGTGTGATTGTTCCATTAAGGCGTTTTAATCCAACTTCTTGGATCATCTCATCGATCAAAACTAAAGGGTAACTACGGTTAAGAAACATGTTTTTCAAAAGTTGGCATTCACTTTGAAAAGTTACGTCAAGGGAGCACATCCTAGCTGCTCTAATGAGTTGCCCCTTAATTATTGACCATTTTTGTTTGAATGGATGGGAGCTTGAAAAATGGAGAAAGGAATTACAATAAGTGGGTTTTCTGAAAATAGATGAAATATAAGAATTTTCAACAGGATCCTTGTTGAGTTTGACGTCTAGATAGTCAATCTCTGTAGTAGAGAAATGATGGGTAAATTTAAGGAAGTTAGTTGTGGAATTGAAAAAATTTATCAAATCCATTGCTTCTCCTAAATTCCCATTAAAGAGAATGAAGACGTCATCTAAGAATCTGGTATAATATTTAATGCATGGCATCCACTCTGGGTTACTAAAGATGTAATGTTTTTCCCAGTATGCTACAAATAAATTTGCCACGCTGGCACCACATGGTGAACCCATTGCTATCCCTTGTTTTTGTAGATAGTATTCTTTATTAAAAATAAAGAAGTTAGATGTTAATATTATGTCTAACAATTCAGAAACCACATCAATTTCTCTTTGAGTTGCATTTAGCTCCTTTAAAATTAGTGTGATCCATTCAATTGCCTCATTGTGTGGGATAGACGTGTATAGGTCAACAACGTCAACTGTAAGGAAATTGTTAGAAATATCAAAGGTCAAATTGTTGATGTTACTAAGAAATGACCATGAATCCTTACAAATTTCTGAAATGTTTTTTTATATATTTTGAAAGGATGTTGTCTACCAATTGTGCACTAGGGTATGTCATTGAACCACGGCCATCAATAAGGGCACGCATAGGAGGATTGTTAAGGTCTTTGTGTATTTTAGGGATCCCAAATATTATAGGAACCTTAGGATAAAGAATGTCAATATAATTATAAGTGTCATAGTCTATCTTGGCACCAATGAAAAGATCCCTAAAATAGCCTCTAATTCTAGAATGAGTTGTATTCATTTCATTAAGTGAAGATGAGGCATATGCTGGGCTTTGTAATACTGTTAACATTTTGGTAATATATTCAGAATTATCAAAAATGACCAAGCCACCACCTTTATCTGGTTTAATAACCCTCACTGGAGATGCACAGAGGTTATTCAAGGAAGTAAACTGCTCTCTCGATATGTTAGATTTCACGTGTTTGTTACTTAGATATGGCGTTGAGCCAAGATGTCTAATATCTAATTCACATATATTTTCGAAAGTTGATAACACAGGGTGTAAAGGGGGGCTAAATATACTACTAGATCTTAAAGTGTCTAGAGCTGTGAAGACTGAATTGTTAAACAATAAATGAAGGTTAAGCTTCCTCACATAACATTTTAAGTCGATGATAGTTCTTGCTAAATTAAATTGTTTGCTTGGTACAAAAGTATTCCCATGTGCCAACAGTTCAATTACTGAATAGTCAAGTTCAATGCTAGAGAAGTTATAAATTTTGAAGTCCCCTTGCGCATTAGTTACCATCCTTGGTTTCTTCCCTTCATAGGTGCCAACATTGTTGCCAGTAAGGTCAAATGTTACCAGTAGTTGTTTCGATTCTTGTTCTTGTACTTCTGGAACTGCTTGTTGAGTGCTTCTAAAATATTCCCCTTATTTGAGGCGTTGTTATCTGTAGTACCTTGTTGGAAGTTCCTGGAGTTGTTATTATTGTTGGCTCGGATTCTGTCATTACTGTTTTTAATGTATAAACATTTTCTATAATATAGCATTGAATTGGTAATGCTTATTAAGTCTTTAGACTTATTAACATTTTGCATTTAGTTAACGCATTTCACTTTGTAACTTGGAGTGACGTGATTACACGTGCCCACGTCACTCACTAGTTTAAATGCTTGGCGCTATTTTGGGTTCTGTTTCTCTGAAGAAGCTACTGTAGAACAGTGGCGAAAACGTGTGTTACTTGTTAAAACAATAAACCTGCGTTAAGGACACTGCATTTGCATCAGTTTACTCTTACTTTTCCTGGGTCAAGCTTGGATTTACCTGACATCTTTTATTTTTTACTTTCGTGAAGCTTTGGATTTCAATAGTTGTGTGTTTGGGATATGGCTTCAGGCATCCATTCTAGCCCAGGGACTCCGAATATATTTGGGTTAAATACCCAAAACGGAACAGCTGAACAAGCAGACATTCTGGCATTGCTACATTCTATTTCACAGTGTATGGACTCGCTCTCATCCCGTTTAGATGTTCTAGACAAGAGAGAAACGGCCACGCCACTCGTGGCTCATTCTGAACCTAACATTAATGCTAGCAACAGCGCCTTGCTTTCTACAGCTTTTTCCACGATACCACCAGTGCAACCTCAGCATTCTAGTGCACAAAGGGCACCACTAGACCGAAATGTATCTAACGCCACTTGCAACTCTGGGAATTTACCAACTGCAACTGTCTCTTTGACCAGCGATAAGCCTACATTAATTTTACCACTACCACAACGTAGTGAACGGATTTCTATGACACCTATCAACCAGTCACACGAAAGTGAGACAAGGGGAGCAGACCAGGCACTCATTGGCATTCCAGTGATCCAGGATTGGATCCAGAATACAGAAAAGTTTAACTTCGCTATACCATCAACACAGGAACGTTCGGCTGCGGGTATGGAACCCCTAACAGTGAGTAATGACAATATTGCAGATAAACTGAAGAACTTTGACAGTAAATTGGTAAAATTAAAAAAGTTGCAACTAGAAGTGCCTTATTTTAAACAATGCTTGAATGATAAAGTAGTACCTAAGGGTCTTCGGACTACTTTTTTTCCTACTGGTTTACTAGTAGACAGTGCATTTTACAATGACCTTACAGCCCTTTTTGACCAACAGGGGGCTCAACTGTTAGAATTAATGATTAAACATTATTCTTTACATATCACTTCTTTAATATCTGAAGTGAATAACCTTGACAATTCCATCAAAAGTGACCTAGACTTTAATAGGTACAAATATGATTATGGGTGGATTTTTTCAAGCATTGACGCATTAGTGGATAAACTTAGTTTGAACAAGGTCAAGAAACTCTCAAGAGACAGGACAGCCTATATGCATAACAATGTTTACCCTAAACTGCAATTTAGTAATGGAGATAAAAATTTTAAAAATATCCCTGCTTTACCAACACATTCTGGTAACTCCAACATGACTGACATGGATGTTTTAGAAGAAACATTAGAAGATGCCTTTATCGAGGTACCAAGACGGAGTAACAGAATCCGAGCCAACAATAATAACAACTCCAGGAACTTCCAACAAGGTACTACAGATAACAACACCTCAAATAAGGGGAATTTTTTAGGAGCACGCAACAAGCAGTTCCAGAAGTACAAGAACAAGAATCGAAACAACTACCGGTAACATTTGACCTTACTGGCAACAATGTTGGCACCTATGAAGGGAAGAAACCAAGGATGGTAACTAATGCGCAAGGGGACTTCAAAATTTATAACTTCTCTAGCATTGAACTTGACTATTCATTAATTGAACTGTTGGCACATGGGAATACTTTTGTACCAAGCAAACAATTTAATTTAGCAAGAACTATCATCGACTTAAAATGTTATGTGAGGAAGCTTAACCTTCATTTATTGTTTAACAATTCAGTCTTCACAGCTCTAGACACTTTAAGATCTAGTAGTACATTTAACCCCCCTTTACACCCTGTGTTATCAACTTTCGAAAATATATGTGAATTAGATATTAGACATCTTGGCTCAATGCCATATCTAAGTAACAAACACGTGAAATCTAACATATTGAGAGAGCAGTTTACTTCCTTGAATAACCTCTGTGCATCTCCGGTGAGGGTTATTAAACCAGATAAAGGTGGTGGCTTGGTCATTTTTGATAATTCTGAATATATTACCAAAATGTTAACAGTATTACAAAGACCAGCATATGCCTCGTCTTCACTTAATGAAATGAATACAACTCATTCTAGAATTAGAGGCTATTTTAGGGATCTTTTCATTGGTGCCAAGATAGACTATGACACTTATAATTATATTGACATTCTTTATCCTAAGGTTCCTATAATATTCGGGATCCCTAAAATACACAAAGACCTTAACAATCCTCCTATGCGTGCCCTTATTGATGGCCGTGGTTCAATGACATACCCTAGTGCACAATTGGTAGACAACATCCTTTCAAAATATATAAAAAACATTTCAGAAATTTGTAAGGATTCATGGTCATTTCTTAGTAACATCAACAATTTGACCTTTGATATTTCTAACAATTTCCTTACAGTTGACGTTGTTGACCTATACACGTCTATCCCACACAATGAGGCGATTGAATGGATCACACTAATTTTAAAGGGTCTAAATGCAACTCAAAGAGAAATTGACGTGGTTTCTGAATTGTTAGACATAATATTAACATCTAACTTCTTTATTTTTAATAAAGAATACTATCTACAAAAACAAGGTTCACCATGTGGTGCCAGCGTGGCAAATTTATTTGTAGCATACTGGGAAAAACATTACATCTTTAGTAACCCAGAGTGGATGCCACGCATTAAATATTATACCAGATTCTTAGATGACGTGATCATTCTCTTTAATGGGAATTTAGGAGAAGCAATGGATTTGATAAATTATTTAAATTCCACAACTAACTTCCTTAAATTTACCCATCATTTCTCTACTACAGAGATTGACTATATAGACGTCAAACTCAACAAGGATCCTGTTGAAAATTCTTATATTTCATCTATTTTCAGAAAACCCACTTATTGTAATTCCTTTCTCCATTTTTCAAGCTCCCATCCATTCAAACAAAAACGGTCAATAATTAAGGGGCAACTCATTAGAGCAGCTAGGATGTGCTCCCTTGACGTAACTTTTCAAAGTGAATGCCAACTTTTGAAAAATATGTTTCTTAACCGTAGTTACCCTTTAGTTTTGATCGATGAGATGATCTAAGAAGTTGGATTAAAACGCCTTAATGGAACAATCACACCATTACTTGTTAAGGATAGCTGTAATATACTTGTGAACCATTCTTGTTCTTCCCTGGACACTTCCACTTCAAACATCACTGACATTCAGAACTGCTTTAACACTCCTATTGTTAAACAACTCACCACTAGTTTTATTACTACTTTTAATACTAATTCTTCACAGATTAGATATATTGTTTTTAAGAATTGGTATTTCATTAGGCATAATTTACAACTTTTGGAAAAATTAGGAGAAAATCCTATTATAGTGTACAAGAAAGGAAACAATCTTAAAACGCTCTTGGAAAGAAACAAAGAAACTGATTTCAATTCGAGACAAAAGGGGACATTTATTTGTGGCTCTTGCAATTATTGTAAATATTTAAGAACATCAAATTCATTCACAATCAGAAACAAAAAATATTACATTAACTATAAAATGAACTGTGAGTCTAAATCCATTGTCTACTTAGCTACATGCGATTGTTGTTCAGCCTTTTACGTAGGGAAAACAGATCGTAAACTACGTGAAAGGCTGTATGAACATATCTATGCTATAAAGAAAAATAAACTGGACAATGCTTTGGCGAAACACATTTTTAGCAACCCTGGTCACAGTTTTCATTTTCTAGCTATTGACCATGTTCCTTACTCTATTAGAGGGGGCCCTATTTCACTACTTTTAGAAGCTAGTGAACTAGAATGGCAATTAACATTAGATGCTTTCTGTGTACCAGGGTTGAATGAAAATTGTAATATTAATTGTATATTAAAATTAAGGAGTACCATGAGATAAAATGTCATGACTCGTTGACACACAATTTTTATATACGAGTATACAATTGAATTCACAATTTTAATTTTAATTTTAACTTTATTAAAATTTCTCAAAAAGAAGATTTTTACATTTATTAAAATCTCTTAAAAGAAGATTTTTACATTAATTTTAAACTTTATTAAAATCTCTTAAAAGAAGATTTTTTCACATATATTTTTAATAATAAATAAACATGAAGAGTTTTCAAATTTAAGATTTCCATCTATTTAAATACGTATTTTAATCTATGTATTACTTGCACTATTATAGTTTTACAATATAGTATTCATCAATTAATACATCCTGAGTATAAAATAACCCCCTTTCTTGAACATGTACACTAAAATACATTTAAACATCCTTGCTATCTTCTATCATTTATTATTTCTCATTCATTTATTTAATTAATTAAACAGTTAGACTATACAGTCTACTTTAAAATTAATTTCTTTATGTAAGCATTTTAAATAATTTGCAGTAGTATAGTGACATCATACAAAGAGCGTTACTTCAGCAACTACTGATCTTTTTTATAAGTATTAAGCTTCTTACTGTTTTTAATGTATAAACATTTTCTATAATATAGCATTGAATTGGTAATGCTTATTAAGTCTTTAGACTTATTAACATTTTGTATTTAGTTAACGCATTTCACTTTGTAACTTGGAGTGACGTGATTACACGTGCCCACATCACTCACTAGTTTAAATGCTTGGCGCTATTTTGGGTTCTGTTTCTCTGAAGAAGCTACTGTAGAATAGTGGCGAAAACGTGTGTTACCTGTTAAAATAATAAACCTGCATTAAGGACACTGCATTTGCATCAGCTTACTCTTACTTTTCCTGGGTCAAGCTTGGATTTACCTGACGTCTTTTATTTTTTACTACCATGTAAAATCTGAATGCTGGTGCCCTATGCACATGACAGGCCTGAACCCCAGCACAGACATAAACAGGACATACTGTACCGATTGGTCCATAACCCAGAAGCTCACTCCACTCATGACTAAACTCCCAGTGCAGGTCATCCAGGGAGTCCCTCATTGACTGTCATCCAGAGGGATCATGATGACTGGATGGGAGATGGTAGGTGTACCCTGGATATCACCTGTATGTCATGGGTAGACAGAGGCACAGCACACTAATCTTGAAATATGTCATGGCAATCACCAGTAAATATGTGTGTTGAAGGACAAACACTCTCTGACTAGCATTACAAATGGCCTAGGGCACTTGGCCATTGTTTGTCACTGTCCACACAAGTTGTGGAATACATTAACAATGTTGGACAATCTTGTTCTATGTTGTCCATATCTGAATAAAAAGCAACAAGGTCATATCTGCACAACTGGCCCTCAACCAGTCTGGTGTGCTCACGATAAATATTACAAGCAGTGATAGGACTGAAACCGATGATACTGTCCACCACAGTGAAAGTACTGAACCAGTACACTATACGACAATACACTGTTTGGTCAGTATGAAAGGATGTTGACAACTGTATGCATACTATCCCATGGCAACCCTGCAGGCACAGCATAATGCCTGCTAGGTTCATACACAAAGCAGTTGGGCAGCACGAACACAACCTGATGTCCAACACTCCACTGTACATGTGAAATATAGATGAAGACCACACACAAACACAAATGTGGTGGACCACAGATCTCAACATATGGAAAGTTCACACTGGGCATGCTCGCACACTTAGATAAATGAGACGTGTCAGTCAAGAAGCCATATAAACTGTGAACTGGGCATGCTCACACACTTAGGCCATGTCACAGTTCAGCAGTTGCACACACATATCTGGCATTTGTATGTGTTAATACAGGAACCTCCCACAATACAGAAATCTGCCCAGTGCACACAGTGAAATTACAACAGAGACATAAGTAAAGTAGTGGATCCCACTCATATGCAAACAACTGCCACAGTACACAAGTTGTTCATAGAGATAGGGAAAGCTATGGCAATAAAGACCCACAAACAGTTCATGAGCAACAGATACTTGCATCTGACAGGTAAACATATGGCCGTAGAGTTCAGTACTAGGCTGTTGTCCCTAGGGAATACAGAAGGCTATCCACAGTGTATTTGGCATCTGCCTCCGCAGTATAGTAGGCCACTGTGCCTCTGCAAAGTTAATGCATATATATGCTCTCCCCCTTACTGATGGATAATAACAGATGTACATACCTCTTCATAAATAATGATGTCAGCACACTATACATATGTCAGGAGCACAAATGATAGCCAGTAATTTGAATAGCGCTCTCAGCTACTGCGTCTCCCATAAGTGTCATAACATAGTTAGGTAGGGGTTTGAATCCTGCAAGTTCTCAGTGTGTGACTGTGGGGGGGGGGAGTAGGGTGTGTGTAATTCTATGTGTAAGAGAAATGTCCCTTTTGGCAACTAGTACAACACACCACATGCTGCATATTCCACTGTCTAAACACTGATGATGTCAGCACCAGAGGAGTACAGCAGGAGAAAGCAAGCCTCCCAATAATGCAAATAGCGTGCTCTGCTACTGTGTCTCTCATAAATGCCATAACATAATTAGGTAGGGGTTTGAATCCTGCAAGTGCTTAGTGTGTATGTGTTACTGTGGGGGGAGTAGGGTGTGTGCAATTCTATGTGTAAGAGAAACGTCCCTTTTGGCAACTAGTACAACACACCACATGCTGCATATTCCACAGTCTAAACACTGATGATGTCAGCACCCTATAAGTACAGCAGGAGAAAGCAAGCCTCCCAGTAATGCAAGTAGCGCGCTTTGCTACTGCGTCTCTCACAAGTGTCATAACATAGTTAGGTAGGGATTTGAATCCTGCAAGTGCTCAGTGTGTGTGGGGGGTGGGTGGGGGAGTAAGGTGTGTGTAAGGGAAATGTCCCTTTTGGCAACTAGTACAACACACCACATGCTGCATATTCCACTGTCTAAAGAATGATGATGTCAGCACCCTATAAGTACAGCAGGAGAAAGCAAGCCTCCCAGTAATGCAAATAGTGCACTCTGCTACTGTGTCTCTCACAAGTGTCATAACATAGTTAGATAGGGGTTTGAATCCTGCAAGTGCTCAGTGTGTGACTGTGGGGTGGGGAGTAGGGTGTGTGCAATTCTATGTGTAAGGGAAATGTCCCTTTTGGCAACTAGTACAACACACCACATGCTGCATATTCCACTGTCTAAACATTGATGATGTCAGCACCCTATAAGTACAGCAGGAGAAAGCAAGCCTCCCAGTAATGCAAATAGCGTGCTCTGCTACTGTGTCTCTCACAAGTGTCATAACATAGCTAGGTAGGGGTTTGAATCCTGCAAGTACTCAGTGTGTGTATGTGTGACTGTGGGGTGGAGAGTAGGGTGTGTGCAATTCTATGTGTAAAAGAAATGTCCCTTTTGGCAACTAGCACAACACACCACATGCTGCATATTCCACTGTCTAAACACTGATGATGTCAGCACCCTATAAGTACAGCAGGAGAAAACAAGCTTCCCAGTAATGCAAATAGCGCTCTGCTACTGTGTCTCTCACAAGTGTCATAACACAGTTAGGTAGGGGTTTGTATCCTACAACCGCCATGTGTGTTTTTGTCACACAGTTTGTCCATGTGTGTGGGGTGTTGTTCCCAATATTGCACGACATAGATTATATCAGTAATGTCAGTGCACACATGATGTATGTGTGTGCCGCATACACATATGTACCTGTGACCTTCAATAGTTCCCATGTCTGAAGCCTGCTTCATGTGAATACATGGAATTTGCATTAGACAACTTTATGACTGTGGTGTTCTGTGCAGGGGCTGCATGTGGTATGTGAATATACAGTGTGAGTTGTATATGGTGTCATCCTACCAGCGAGGGATACACGTCTGGTCTGGAGCATATAGTCCACATGTTGTTGATGAACAGGTGCAGCATGTTTTCACCTCTTGTGGGAGTGGTAACAAGTTGTTCCATAGCAATTCAGTGAATAAATGCTAGGAACCTTACAGCTAGGGTCTTGGTGCTAGAGTAATGTTCACACTCTATGTTTGGGTAGTTGCAGTCCACCCATATAATGGTGTTTGTAGAGACCGTCATATTCTCAGTGTTGTCAGGAAGGCCAAGTGGGTTTCCTGGGTATGGGAGGGTGGTGTGTGCCAGGCTATGAACCTGAAAGCAGTCTAACCCACTGTTAGTTGCACATGGATAGGCTCTGATGCTTTGTGCTGTGCCACCAACCTGGAGGTGTGTGTATCTGTATTGCCTTTGGATACTTCCCCCCTGTTCTGGTATGGTGCATGTTTAGGGGACGACATGCATGGTATGAGGTATGACCTGGCAATGATGGGGTGCACCTGGAAGCCTTGTACCAGGATTCTGTTACTGCACAGATATTGCTGTTCTCCATGCTAAGGACAGTTTCCAGTGCATGCATCTTGAGGTTTACACTGCTGGCATTGAGTAACATTACTATTAGTGTCCTATCCCGTGTGATACCTGTGTAGGTGGCTATGTAATTTGAGCCTTGCATAAAAAGGCACTATGTGTGTAGCAAGTGCCTTTGCCAATATACAACGGCCCATGGGTGACAGGTGCAAGCTGTCCCTAACAAAGCAACGTGGCTTGTCTAGCATGTAATCCCACGCTGACAGGCATTGGATCCCCTTTGAATGTCACCGAAACATAAGCCAATTGTAGAAACTGATCATCCTGTCTACATATTGTGGCAGCATTCTTGGTGAGGGTAAGATGCTACTCAAGGTCAGGGTCATACCAGCCTGTGCCACATGCTCAGAGAGCCCCTCTATGTTCCCTATCATGTAGTCCAGGGAGGTACATCACAGGTCATCCACACTGGCATGGACAATGACTGAGTCATATTTGTACATGCCTTGGAGTGACGTATGCTTGTGTTATGTGGTGGATCATAGTGCCCAATGAGCATCTCACCGTGACCTTCTCCTTGTTCAGCCTGGTGAGCGGGACCTCAGTGTACCTGACGATAGAGGTACCTATTACAACTGTAGCAGGTGTGTTGTTTAGCCATACGAGCTGTGACTGTTCAGCACACAGGCTTTGTGAGCTATGTGTTGCATGTGCTCTGTTCTGGCGTAACATTTGCTTGTGTGTCTGCTTCGCAGGTGTCTACTGCTCAGGCAGGATGCTATTCTGAGACTCCAAGAATGTTCCTGTGTGTTTATGTGTTTGGATTGCTGTCGTGGTAGGTCTATGTGAGACTGGTATTGTATTCACTGTAGTATCCCACTCCACCGGACAGGTTATGCCAGTACTGAGTTAAGAGAGCTTATCCCCCAGTTTGGCTATGTGGTTGCATCTCTCACATGTGTTGTAAGTTTATGGGAAGGGGAGAGGGTTGTCTGTGTACATGAGGCAGCTGTAACATTGCCACATGACTCACAGATTCACCAACTGGACCAGAGAGGAGATTGACAAGTGACCTTTGCACATGCTACCATAGTATTGTGAATCCCATAATAATTAACAACACATAGGGCCAATGGGGAACAAGGTACTCAAGGTGAGTATGTGAGGGTGTAGTGCGTCTGATTTGTTAGTGCTGGCATATATAAATGCTTTCATGAGCAAATGCCAGGTAAGTCATATGCAATGTGTTACAGGCAGCTTACATGCAAACAGGACAAACAGTGACGTTCTGTCAAGTGAGACATGGACATCAGTACAGTAAGCAATACAGATGTCACTAGGGATCCACAGAGGCGCTGTAAATCTGCATTGCAGGTGGAATCAGTGTTTCAGGGAAATAACGAGCAAACATGCATACAAACAAAGCTACAGTCAGCAGGCCTGGAGCTAGACTATGCTGCAACAAACAAGGTGTCCAACTTCCAGTAGGTAACAGTGCAAATATGCAGGCACTATAAGCCTGTACCCAGAAATTCACAGGTCAAATGGGCAGGGTCCAGCCTCACCTCCCACAAGTGTACAGACCATGTACCTTCGTAATGTAGAATAACTGGCCTGAAACCCAAGTGCTCATACCTGAACTAATACACATTTCAAATAACAGACACTGAGCCCTCACTCAGCAGTTCCATACTTAGTAGGATGTATGCTACCTGTCCTGGCACCACAGTATCCTTGACATGTATGGAGACTCTCCCTCCTGTCATAGTTAGTTCTGTGTTTTGGGGCTGTCATGCATGGTATGAGGTGTGACCTTGCAGTGCTAGGGTGCTCTTGTGAGTCTTGAACCTGTTGTGTATTAGTGCACAGGTATCAACATCCTCAAACATCCTCATTGCAGAGTCGAGTGTGGACAGCATGCAACTTGCAATTGACATGTCCATCACTGAGTATCAATACTTACATTTTCTTATCCCCTGTGCTACCTATGTAGGTGGCCTTCTGTTGACAGCCTCACCACCAGTATGCAAAGATGTGCAGACATTACACTATGGTAATTACTATGGGTGTACAAAACAATACAATGACAATCATACTGTTACTGCATCAGGCATGCTGGGATATACCCACAATGATATCATTACACTGTACTGTTGACAACATGATACTATTATTACACTTCTATGTAGTCACCCTGTGCATTAGCACCATGTTAACCTGTTCCTGCACCGATGTTACAGATTGCAGGAGGTGGCACAGTTTCATCATGTGCACAGGGTGTGTACTTGGTATGCCTGAGTCTGCCACTGATACAACCAATTGACATGTCTGTGTGTGTGTGTTGGTGAGGGACAGCAGTACAAGATGGGGCAATGTTGATGCAGTGTGTGCATGTATGCGGTAGCCCTAGGTGTTATCAATTCACATGTGTGTATGCATGCACACAGTTCCACCTCATGGCTGCCATATACAGGTGTTTGTGGACAGCCACAGACTGTACCTGCCAGGTCATACAGATCACTGTCTCTGGCCACAGACATGGTACCTGTGCCTGGCAGGGGTGCTACGGACTGTATCAGGTACTAAGCCAGACTGGGTACTGTCATCAGAAGCAGGTGGTTAGTGACTGGACACAGGTCCCTGTTGGGACTGTCCAGAGCCACGTGCACGTGGTCTCCTGGGGCAGTCTGATGACAGCACAGACCCAGCATTGCTGGGGCTGCTGCTGGCACTATGGGAGCGGCCGCGGGCCTGTTGTCATCCGCGACAACTGCCAGCTGCTGCTGTTGCTGGCATACGCCCACGTCGACACCTCAACCATCCACCATTGCCCTGGCTCATGGACATGTAGTTGTGGAACAGATCTAATGTGTCCCCCCAACGTCTGTCAATGACCTTGGTGAAATTACGGATGGCAGCCGCAACATCACACATACTGTCATTCATAGCTGTGCGACATGCTCTCAGCTCCCTCAGACCCTGTCTGGTGTACCGTTCCATACGTGACTGTGCCTGCATTACAGCCCGAAACATAGCTGAGGTTGAAAGACCTCTGTGGGCATGTCTGACAGGGGCAGTACGCCCACGGATGCTCCCACGAGAACCCCTGGACATCTGCCTGTGTGGTACCATGTCAGGACCCTGGCCATGGCTGCTGTGTGGGGATGCATGTGCCACTGATACCACATTACCCTGGTCAATGCCCACTGTATCCTGTCCATCACCTAGGGACATTGGTGACAAAGGATGTATTGGCAGGATGACTGTGCGCATTGATGGAGTCGACAGCTGTGTACTGTCAATTGGCTGACCAACGACGGACCCTGGCTCACCTCCCTGTGCCATTACACAGGTATCATCATTATCACTATCCACGGCAGCTGATTCAGGTTCCCTGCTGCACAACCACCAGAGCAGCACCAGAACCTGTGGGAGTAAGACAGGAAACACAGTTTACAATGTGTACACAATGTCACCACTGATACACACAGGCACACATGCACACATGCACACATGCACACAGGTGCACATGCACACAGGTGCACATGCACACATGCACACAGGTGCACATGCACACATGCACACTCCTCAGTATATGAGATATCAACACACAGACACAAACACACCTGCAATCAAACACATAGCACTACTGCTTCAGCCTATTATTACTATTAGTATCAAGAGTATTGAAGGGATTGTTATTACACACTCACCAGCATGGATAGGCTGCCTTGCTGTTACACCAGAGGGACCTGCAGAAATTAGACATTTATTGTCAGTGGGCACAATTGTGCCATTGATACTGTGAGTATGATACAGTTCAGTAGTACAACAGTTGGCTTCCACAGGTCTACTGCTGATATTGAGAATATCACTCTTGCACAATAATTACCAAGATAACAGCTACAAACCGAGGACACACCTCACACATGCATAAACTACCAGTGTACAGAACAGTCAACTATACATATGGCATGTTACCTGCACGCTCCGAGTCCTGCTGCTGGGTGGCTCCAGCCTCCATCATTATGCATGTATGCTGCTGCTGTTGTTGCTGTTGGGCTGAAGCCACAACACTTAGGAGTAGTCCCTCCAGTCTGGTGAGGGGGGGAAGTATATCCGCCCCACCACCTGTGGCAAGCTGTTGCCTGTGGATATCTGACGCACGCTGAAGGACAATTCTAATGAAATCACTGCAGTGATGGCGTACCTGCTCATATGTCCGATTATGCGTGCCTATGTCATTTACCCAACGGACCAGGTCTTGCCCTCTCCTGCTGGTTCTGGCTGGTGTGGGAAAAGAGTATTGTGAAATCCCGCACCAGGCTCTGGTGTATCTCCTCATCCTCTGCAGCGGAGTAGGTAGTGTTTCGCTGGTGAACCATAGCCCTGTAAAGGAAAAGAAAAATATGTCAGCAATATATGTCAGCAAAATATGGCACACATAATACACATAATACTCAACTGTAGTGATATAACTTACCTCCCATATATAGCTTCTGTCTGTCTATTGGGGGATACACATGTAAATGTCCAGATATCAGTGCTCAGCTGACAACTGTGCAACAGTACCTGGCACACTCCATACAACAGACCAGTATACTCCAGCAGTCAGCACACTGGTTCAGGTCCAATGCACAACCTCACACTGGGGGTTTGTATCAAGGTACTGTATGGGGAACATTATCAACCCATGCACTGCATGCAATGCACGTTACATATTTCACTGGTAATGCACACTACTCTTACTTGCCATAACCCTACCTACACCGCAGTCACACACAGGATAACACAGCACAACATATGGCAATGTAGTATGTTTTGATCACAATACCTCACACATCTGTCTCTGGCCTCACACCAAGGACACACACTACCATGACAGACAGACAGTCATGGTGAGCAATCACACCATTACATAACATGCACCCAGTCACTGGCACACTCATTCCACCTCACATAGTTGGTTCGCAATGGGTTCATGGGTGTGCATTGTGTCTTAGGTAGGTAGTATGCTATTGGCCCTGGGCCTACAGCAGCATACTGTTATGTTACCCTGCCCCTTGTGACACATGTGATGTGATCGTACCTGCTCCTGTCAAACAGTTACACAGGGTGACTCATATGGCATATTACCTATCTGCATAACATTCAGCAGCGGTATGTCTGACATCTACTCATGGGGAGCCTTGCTTCTTAATGCTGTGTGGTTTACTCCAGGGTATGTCTTATCTGTGGGTAGGAACCTGTACCTCCACCATGTGCTCTTTACTGCGGTGACAAGGACGACAGACATAGGTCATTTGGGTGGTGGATGTTGTGAGGTGTTACCATGGTTGTTGAACAATTGTCATGGGTGTGACTTAACTATGTATATCCAGCAGTGGTAACCTCTATGTAGGTAGTATGGGTGTGCTCTGTGGTCTTGTCAGTCACTCTGCATAGGTAATGTGTTTGAGTGCATTGTCACAGTTTCTTACATATGACTGTGTCCTTCTCCATATCTGTAGCTGTCATGGGAGGTACATACTATGTAGGACATTGTGGAGTGTAGAGGGGTACAGTGACCTACATGTCCATAGCTGACACACCATGTCTGCTGACACATACCATGCACAGGTATTACAGGACTAGTGTACCACTGTGTATATCAATGGGGATCCTATTGTACACTTGTTGCCCCTGTTCCCCCCTGACACATGCAGTGGTGGGCAGGCAAGCACATATGTGGTGGTTACTGGTGTAAGTGTTTTGGAATGTGGTATGGTACTCCAGTATCCACACTGATGTTCACTCCATGCCTTTGTCACCAGGCACCTGTTGCAATACATCTGCACACATGTGCCTCACTCAGTATATATATAAATATATATATATATATATATATATATATATATATATATATATATATATATATATATATATATATATATATATATATATATATATATATATATATATATATATATATATATATATATATATATATATATATATATATATATATATATATATAATATATAGATATAGATATATAGGTATAGATATGGAGAGAGGGAGAGAGAGAGAGAGAGAGAGAGAGAGAGAGAGGAGGTGGGACAGAGAGAGAGAGAGATAGTCATATACAGACATATCTGTAAACAGTCAGATCTGTCTGTATATGTATATGTATCTACATATATCTATATATGTATGTTTGTATTACATATATCTGTATGTACATATTCTATCTATCTATATATGTCTATGTATTTCTACATCCCTCTCTATCTATGTATACATATATGCATATTATATATATATATATATATATATATACATACATATCTCGATATACATACGTATACATATGATAGATATATATACATACCTTTTTATTTACACATATGTATACACACACTAACATACTGATGAACATCCATTACTGTACAACCTACATTGTACATTGCACTACAACCTACATTGATATGTGCACATAGTTACCTTCACATACATATGTATGTACAGCCTTCAGTGACAGTTGCAGTATGTCCCCTGCCCTATGCACATCTTCATATACATAGATACAGACCAATAACACATATGGAGGGTTCACAGTATGTAGACTATTATATTATTACTTTACATTACCTGTGTTTGTTACAGCTGTTTGCGTTGGCTTTCTGATAGTTGGCCTGCTGCTGCTTCTCTTGCCAGCTTCAGTTTGCCTTGGCAGTGTCAGGTTGTGATGACAACTTGTTTGTTTTGTTGTTATATATTTTCTTTCTTTCTTTCTTTCTTTCTTTCTTTCTTTCTTTCTTTCTTTCTTTCTTTCTTTCTTTCTTTCCTTTCTCTCTCTCTCTCTCTGTCTCTACCTCCAGAGGGTGCAATGAAAGTATTGCATGTGTGGACTGGGAGTACAGGATGCTGTTGTAGGTATCTGCACATGTCCGTGTGATGGCCTCTGCACCAATTGTTAGCCAGCATTTACTAATTGCATGCAGCATGTTGTGTAGTGATTGCATTTCTCACTGTGATTTCAGGACAGTGCTATAAAAAGTTTTGTTAGGTAGGCATAGCCCTTTCAGATTATCAGGGTGGGGACCATGCTGGTATGCTGTGGACACTGTTCTGTGAGTGTAAGGGTTGGTATGTCTCTCATATTTCAGGCTGTGTTGTAGACACTGCAATGCATGTTGTACTGTAACCTGAGTATTCCCTCCTCCAGTTTCCTCTTCTCAGTGTGTATGCAAACTGACACCTACGCCTAGTAGTACTGTGTATATGGGTGTGTGTGTTTTCCTGTGGGACTTGTGGTGTAACTGGTGTATAGCAGTGGCTCTTGAAATTTGTTGCTATGGCTTCAATATTTGCCCTTTACATTCACTCCTTGTATGCCTGATAGGTGTCTTTACTGTATTGTGTTGTTATCACTTTCCTATTTCCATTTACATTCACAGCTTGTAATGCTTGCTATATCTGTTTGAGCAGCAGTTCCCTATGTGTTTGTTGTGGTAGGGTGGTACTGCATGCAGTGTGGTCTGGCCATGGTGTGGGCCTTAACACTTAGAAGGGTATTTGATTATGCTGCTGAGTAGGCCTCAGATACTCTCAGGTGCATCTTTTATCAGCCTCATGGAATGGTACATATCAGTGGGATACACCCATGGAATTTTCTGATATTCTGCAGTTGTGACTGTGGGTTATTTTGAGCATATGTATTACTACACCATTTGTGACGTGCAAGTGGTGCATACTTTCAGTAATTCATAGTTACCATTGCATGTGTTGTAACACCTTTCTGCCTACTGTTAGTACATTTCACAGGGAGTCAGTGGGGCACAGTTGACATTTGTTTTCAAATCAGGGACATCCCTGTAACTCAGTCACAGTTGCTATGTCTGGGCTCTTAACTATTAAACTATGACAGTGTTTATCCTGCTCTGAGTATGTGTGTGGCTTGAAAGGTGCTACTGTGACATTATTACCTACTAGCTACCAACTAGCATGGCTGTTTCTCTTCACACAGTAATATTTTACAAATCCACTAGATTTGAGAGTAAATATACATGACATGCTTTGTGTACTAGACTTCCTATATTCCCTTTACATTAATTCCTAGCATTTCATGATATATTTCTTTCAGCACAATGTTCTTGTATAGCAGTGATGGCTTAGTGGTAAGTCATGCAGACTACTGTTTCCATGGTCCTGGGTTCGGGACTGACAGTGGGATTTTATTTTGCTTCTGAGCAGACTGCAGGCCTTGTCATTCAGAGTGACAAAGGCACTTTTAAGCAGTTGTAAGCAGGTTAGCGCTGGTTTGCGCGGAGCTCACTCATGCACACTGTCGCTTAGCTTCGCGCACACACGCTTAGCTAAGCGCACACAAGCGCACACCCGCTTACAACTGCTTAAAAGTGCTTACTGTCGAGCACACCCACACTAATTTCTTTGAAAGAAAAGAAAATGGGGAGATAGGAAAGTGGTGAAAAAGGGGGCATAAAGAGGGTAGGAGAGTAGGAAAACAAGCTCGGGATTTGCAGGAAGGATGTAGGATAGGCCCATAACTGCCCATTTCTTTATCAGCAACAGCTGTGCATATGTGTGTAATTTGGTGTGATATTTGAAACCTTCCACCCCTGAGAGAGGGGTGAAGACAACAATATTTGTTGTACAGCCAATTGTAAATGCTAGTTTACATGTCCAGCAGACATGTCTGTGAAATGGGCAGCTATGTATGGGGCGTAATTTTTTTGCGGGAACAGAGTTCCCTTTTACTTTTTTTTTTTATTTCAGGTGAGAGTGGAATATCAGGTACAGGAAGTAGGTATAGTTGGGGAGGTAGGTAGGGGAGGTTAACAGACAAGACAAACAAGACACATACAGGGGTGGTGTATGACACATGTGGGGGGGAAACACAATTAACGGGGACGGATGTTTGGATATCTCGAGCCCATGAGCCCACAGATGGCAACAGTGGAACTAAGATCCCCACCCATGGGCAGTTGCTACTGTGCCTTCACTGCCCAGGATGGAGCTGTGCTGGGGGCTGTGTAGGACGGGCAGCAGGCACGCCCGTGAGTTGTGCTACCCGTGCCTCAAGCTGGCGTAGGGGCTCAAGCACAGAATGCCTGATCTCCCTACGCACCACAGTCCAGGCACTACGGAGGGTGAGTGGATGGTCTCCTCCAGCCACGCTTGCAGAGGGGGGACGAGCCCCATCCCCTGCAGTGCTTCCACCCAAAGGTGGCACAGGGCCACCAGAGGAGGGTCTGGCCTGGGCACTAGTGCCAGGTGCACTCGCCAGCTGAGGTGGGAGAGGTGGGTCCGCTGGAACCCGCCTTCCCTGTCATCCTATGTTTTGCATTATTTTATGACAGTTTGGGTTAGTAACAAACAATACCATTCACAATTTGTTGTAACAGCATGCATTAGTATTCCCATTAACCAAACACCCATAAATTCAAGACATTGAACAGCAAGCATAACACATGCATAATTTGAACAACAGTACACAATCCAACAGCATGCAGGGTTGATTGATGGCAACAGGCCATCAGGTTTGGATGTGTGAACAGGGCACATGCATCAACATACATGCAAATATGTATGAACCAACAGGACAAATGTCCAGGGGAATTAATTGTGAATACACATACCCATTTCATGTGGAATGGATTATTTGTGGTTATAGGGTAGGGTGAAGAAATATTTCATTAACAACTTCAAATACCTATACATATGCTGTACATTTCTACTAGCTGCAGATATATACACCCTACAGGTCTGACTACAGTTTCCTATGTGTAAACTTAGGCATGTTGGTGATGGGAATGTTACTGCTACATTAATATACCTTGCATTTTTATTCATGCACATTCATATCTGGCTCTGTTCAGCTACATCATCTTGCTACATTTGATTTATATGGCTCTAGACAACTGTGGATGTTTGGTATTTCATACAACCATACTATCTGCATATTGCAAAGGTACAGCAACATATCCAAATTGTGGGACAGACATTCCAGCTTCAGTACTTTATTGCACACATTTCACTCTTTGGTTGTGCCTGTCACATTCATTTCATTCTGTACTGACTGCAGTATACTTTATTCAGGAGTTATTATAAATTTATTGGTGGATTCATACCTCTTTCTCACAGTCTCACTTGTTTTATTTTTACAATTCAGGATGGTACTTCTTTCTAGGTTCATAGGTTCATAGGTTCGTACTAGGCTATCTGCCCTAGGGCATTTATAAGCCTAGCCAGAGTGTGTGTGGCTTTCACCACCCCTTAGGATGAGAATACTACGCCCATTTAGGGTTTAGTTTACTGTGCCTCTGTCTAGTAGTGACACAGAGATGAACCCCGGGATAAACCTACGATCTCCCATCCACTCGTCAAGACTTCTCTTGAATAGAGTTAGTGAGGGGCTCTGCCTAACATGGATTGGGATTCTGTTCCAGAGTGTAGGGAGCCTCTGGGTTATGAATCTGTCCCTCCAGCACATCCTATTTATTTCTGTGTTGAGGTTTAAGTCTATTGCTCTCGTGGCTCTGATGGACTTGGATTTTTTGAGGTGGAGCATGTCCATTAATTCCAGATTGGACATGGCCTTGTACGTTTGGCACAGGTCACCTCTGAGTAGGCGGTATGCGACTGAATAGAGCTGGAGTTTTTTCATTCGGGCAGCATATGACATATGTTTAAGACCCTTTATCCTCTTGGTGAGGAACTTTTGGGGTCTTTCCAACTGCTGCAGGTGTCGGGTAAGATACATCCCAAATGGGGCATTGTACTCAATCATTGGCCTAATAAGAGATGAGTACAGGGGCACAATGACCTCTCTTGATCTAGATGTGAAACCCTTCATGATAAGGTGGGAAATATAGAAGGTCTTCCTAACCACTTTGGCAATGTGAGTGTCAAATGAGAGGTTGCTGTCAACCTGGGTCCCTAGGTCCCTGATTACCTCTTCCGTACTTAATGGATTACCACCTATGTGGTAATTTGTGGGTACCTTGTTTTTCCCAAAGGGTATGACTATACATTTTTTGGCGTTAATCTTAAGGCCATGGCTTTGGCACCAATTATCCGTTTCTATGAGTCCTCTCTGAAGGATGTTTGTGTCTGCTGGAGTATCAGTTATGGCGCCCAGTTTGCAGTCATCTGCAAACTTTGTCAGCCACAATCCTCCTATGTTTGCCTGTACCTCGGAAAAATAAATGCCGAACAAGAGGGGTCCCAGGACTGAGCCCTGTGGGACACCGCTTGTGACTGGCTTAGAGTCTGACATAGCTCCAGCAACTCTGACCCTGTGGGTTCTGTCCTTGAGCCAGTTTGCAACCCATCTCGTGACATATGGGTTTACATTTAATCTGGTGAGTTTGTCTATGATGCCCGAGTGTGGTATTGTGTCAAAGGCTTTTGCAAGGTCAAGGTAGGCTGTGTGAACTGCCTTACCTTCATCAATGGCCTTAGTGACGGTTTCAAAAAAGTCGACCAAGTTCAAAAGGCAGGATCTGCCCTTGACAAAGCCAAATTGGGTAGGATCCAATGTCTGTAGGTCCCCAATGTCTTTGTTTATAAGTTCCATAATGATCCTCTCCATAGCTTTGCAGACCAGGCTCATCAAGCTTATGGGGCAGTAATTTCCAGGGTCCGTAGAAGCACCGTCTTTGTGAAGTGGGACCACTGTTGCCGTACGCCACTCTTTGGGTACGTATCCTGTAGTAAGGCTAAGATTAAACAGCAGCCTTATGTTTGGGTTTAGTTCCTCTTAGTGTTCATGTAGCACACAGCCCGGGACACCGTCCGGTCCCATTGATGCTGTGTTTTTAGCTTTAGAGAGGGCAGCTCTCACCTGGGCATCTGAGATGTTAGGGAGGCTACACTCTGCTGGGATAGTTATTTCTCCTTTTGGGGGGGAGGAGAAATTTGCACTGAACCTGTCTGCCAGAATGTTGGCAATGTCAGTGGGTTCAGTGTATTTATTGTCATTTTGGACTAACTCTGAGCATATCTGGGAGTTTCCACCCAGGTTTCTAACATAGCTAAAGAAGGCCTTGTGATTGTCTTTTGTGTCTTTTGCGATTTTTCTCTCAAAGTTGGCCTTGGATGATTTTATGAGTGATCGTAGTTTTTTGCTAGTACTGATCAGAGATGCCTTCCCATTTAGGGATTTTGCTCTGTTATGTAGTAGCTTCCTCCTTCTGTTGTAAAGTTTGTTTATGGCTGGGGTCCACCAGACCGGGCGCCTGCTTTTGGGGGAATGGGTCTTGGTTTTATTTGGGATTGCATGATCCATGCATACCTACCATAGAAGGCATTTGCAAAGGATTCAGAAGTGTGGGTTGTGGTTTCCACTGGCCCAGGGACCTTGAAGGATACCACTCCAGTCTTAAGAAGTGTGAAGTTGGCTTTTGAGAAGTTCTTCACTGTGGTCTTTTGTGCAGGGAGTGGGGGCGGGATGTGGATTTCCAGTGAGATTCATTTATGGTCTGATCTTACCAATGAGGGATATACTTCCGGTGTGGAGCATTTTGTCCCCATGTTTGTGATGATCAGGTCTAGTATATTGTCTCCACTTGTGGGAATGGTGACTAGTTGTTCCATCGCATTTGAGTTTATGAATTCCAGGAACTTTTGGGCTAGGGTGTTGGGGCTTGAGTAATGTTCCCAGTCTATGTTTGGGTAGTTGAAGTCTCCCAATATGATGGTATTTGGGGAGACATTCATACTCTCCAGTGTCTTCAGGAAGGCTGTGTGGGTTTCCTGAGTTTGAGTGGGTGGTCTGTAGCATGCTTCAAATTGTAAGGCAGTTTTGCCTATGGTTAGTTGCACCTGGATGGTCTCCGATGTTTCGTGCGTTGCCACTAACCTGGAGGTGTGGGTATCTTTGATGAATATGGATACTCCAACTCCTTTTCTGGTTTGGTCCAAGTTTTGGGGCCGGAAAGCATGATATGAGGTAAAACCTGATAGTGCTGGGGTGCTCTCAGGAGCCTTGAACCAGGTTTCAGTCACTGCACAGACATCGATGTTCTCCATACTGAGGAGGGCTTCGAGGGCATGCATCTTGAGGTTTAGACTTCTGGCATTGAGCAGCATTACCCTTATTTTTTTCCACTTGTGTTTTCTAGGGAGGTAGGTTTGTCATTTGAGCCTTGCCTAACAAAGGCACTATGGGGGTGGCAAGAGCCTTGGCCAATATCCAGAAGCCCAGGGGTGACAGGTGCAAGCCATCCCTTGCGAAGCAGTGTGGCTTGTCGAGCATGTCATCCCAAGCAGACAGACATCGGATCCCCTTTGAATGACACCAGTAATTAATCCAATTGTTAAAACTGATCATTTTGTCTTTGTACTGTGGCATCATTCTTGGTGAGGGTAAGATGCTGCTCAGGGTCAGGGTCATACCGGCCTGGGCTACAAAATCAGAGAGCTCCTCTATGTCTCTTTTCATGTAGTCCAGGGAGGTACGTCTCAGGTCGTTCACACTGGCATGTACAATGACTGAGTCATATTTGTACTTGCTGTGGAGTGACCTGAGTGCTTGTGTTATGTGGCGGATTCTAGCTCCCGACAGGCAACTTACTGTGACCTTCTCCTTGTTCAGTCTGGTGAGCGGGATGTCAGTGTGTCTGACTATGGAGTCACCTATTACAAGTGTGTCTGGCATATTTTTTGGCCTTAAGGGCTGTGACTGTTTAGCACACTGACTTTGTGAACTATGTGTTGCATGTGCTATGTCTTGAGGTGGCGGTTGCTTGGGTGTCTGCTTTGGAGGCCTCTGTTGTTTTGGTAGATTTTTAATCAGCACCTCCGAGTATGTTTTTGTGTGTTTATGTGACATGTTTTACTTGGTTACAACAATCCTTTCCAACAGTCTCACTTGTGTCATGTTTCAGATTTTAAACGGGGATATATTTCACACATGTGTTGCACTCAGCTTGTGTAGCTGTAATTTACAGCCTGCTGCAGGTTATGTACTATTACATTACAGCTGGAACATCTTTATTTCAGACTTGCTTCATTTTTATTTTTGGATTACAGGCTGCATCACACTTATGTAATCACACAGTACTAGCAGAATCTCTCTTACACTGTTACTTGAACTTTTTATTAATAAGTGACTACACTGCACTCTTTTGCAAGCTGTCATACTTATATTTTTTAACAGTTACAGGGAGAAAATTACTAACCTGCCTGGTGGCGCAACTGCACAAGCCTATCAGCATAGGCTCGACAAGTCATGGAACGGACACCTACAGCTGTAATATAAATGAAGTAATATTGGAATACACATCTCTATAATATCAGCTAGGTTAATTTCTTACATAAATAATTACATGTAACTTACTCAGTAGTGGGGCGTTGGGTATTTGCCGGGCCTTCTAGATCCAATGGTTCAGTTGGTCCTGCTTCCGTCTCTTCAGGTCCGCATGGTGGTGATGGACCTGTTCACCAGTCCTTGGTTTTCCTGTGGCACTGGTGAGATCATGTGCCAACCGGTCCCACACCTCAGCCTTGTATGCTCCCCACAGGACCTAGCCCTGCATGAGTTGGGCCTCATGATCATGGACGAGGAGCCAAACCATATATTTGGACTCCTCAACGCCCCACCTCTGTGCTCGGAAGCAACTACCCTCTCCTACACCTGCCATCCTGACTGCAAATCGATTTCACAATCAGTTATGCTGTGTATTCCCACCTATGGGGCTTATATATGCCGTTTTTCCCGCACTTATCTGTGATTGGCCATTTTGTAAATGTATCAGCTTCACAAAACCTGCTTTGTCATGCTTCTCTTTCCATTCATTCCTATATATATGCTAATACTGCATTTCTAAGAGCAGCTGTCATGGCTTAGTGGTTCAGTACTTTGACTATGGTGCATGGTATCCTGAGTTCGAGCCTGACCATTGCTTTTTTATTTTATGACTGTCTACACAAGCTAGGAGGTGTGTCTGTGTAAAGGCAGTTTTGATACAGCTTGCTCAATGTTGCACGCTGGTTATCTTGTTGGCGCGGTGGGCAGCTCCGCGCAAACGGGTTATGCTGGTTTACACGTCATGTGGCTGTCAGCACGCATATTACGCTCAGCTCAGCTACAGGCACACAGTTTCAGTATGTTACAACACTGCTCAACCCCGGGCACTCATTTTACACCTGTTAAAACACTGCTCTCCTACGGGCAGATATACTCAGCTTGTTAGAGCGTAGCTCAGCTATAGGCACTCCTGACATTTTTTTTTTTTTATCTCACATTTCTTCAAAATACATGGCCCATTTCATTACATGTTACATAAAATATAATTTTATATATGTACATATATGTCAGGGAATTGTTTTGTGCTTATTTCACTAGAAATGAAAATTGCTGTTGTGGGGGCTCGAACCGTGACTGCCTCCTCTTCAGCCAACGTCTCTACCGCTACGCTATTGCTTCTTGGCTTACTTTGCATATTTAGATCTTATATGCTTTTCCACTGACTGCTAACTGTGGCTAAGCGGCACGCCAGCAAAGCAATTACGGGCAAGCATCTTTAAAACTTATAAAAAAAATATAACATGTTCATTTTTACATTTTATGTTTATAGTCTGTGGGGGCATGTGTTGTGTTGTGTTTGTTGACATTTACGCGGACTCTTTCGTGGGGGTTTACTTTCGGGACTGTTCCTCTTCTGGGGGCGTGTCCTTTTGCAGGACTCACCCTGCGGACACGCCCCCTACTTTCTTACATGGACCGTGTTAGCTTTGGGTGTGAGTCAGCATGCCCTCATAAATATGCATGGCATACTGACGTCACAGTTAACTGCAGCCTCCGTGTAAGACTTGTAACTCTTACATGGAGGCTTCGTGAATCCTGCCCTAGATCTATATATATATATATATATATATATATATATATATATATATATATATAGATATATATATATATATATATATATATATATATATATATATATATATATATATATATATATAGATATATATAGATATATATATATATATATATATATATATATATATATATATATATATATATATATATATAATATGAAAGGGGTCTGGTGGTGTAAAGAAGCCTGTCACCCTGCAAAAACACTAATGTTTGCTTCTCTGGGCTTTGAGCTTTTGCCATTTGATATAATGGCAGTTTAACCATATAATATAGGTCTGTATAGATCCATATATGTGTGGGTATATATATATATATATATATATATATATATATATATATATATATATATATATATATATGTATATATGTATATATACAGCCTCTCTCTCTCTCTATACATATATATATATATATATATATATATATATATATATATATGTATATCCTTAGCAAGACTGGCAGTTTAATACCAAGTATGAAGGCCATGATCAACAGAATCAAAGGCTATTTTAGGTCCACAGAAACTCCAGCAGTATAAGATTCTTTGTGGAAATTAGTGCAGGCTGCTAGAACAAAGAGTAACAGAACTAGTGTAACTGAGACAAAGGTTATGCTGGCTCACAGGAAGAATACGTCTTTGTTTAACAAACTGCAAATCTCTTTATAGAGAATGTTGTGTAGAATTATAATGAAAGTGGAGAGTATTCCAGTGGATCAGAATTAGTCAGGTGGTATTGAGTTAGGGGATTCAGGAAACAGAGAAGTTCAGTGCAGCTTTCCATTCTGTAGAAATAATACCTGTAAATATAAATAGACACCTATAAGTGCCAGTGGATCACAAATATTTTTTGAAGAAATTAAGATGAAGAAGATTAGATGCTGAAGATGTTTTGAATGGCAGAACAATTAACTGCTTGTAAATGGAATCTGGCTAAATTCAAAAGGTAAATGAAGAAGTTCAGTTAGCTAGTTTTTTTTTCTAGAGTTTACAAAGAGTGAAGGGAAGGACTGTGCTTGTTACAGAAGGTTTTGTGTACTTCAACCAATTCTGCTGGATTTAAAGATATATTATTTAAGTAGTGGACTGTAAAACAGGAAAGATTGTTAGAGTGACCCAGTAGATTTTTAACTTCAGAATGGTAGGTTGTTGGGTTACTAGGATGCATACTTCTCAACTGTCCAGATTTTTGCAGAATGTCCGGATTTTTGCCTCATAATTTTGGTCTGTTCCTCATACAGGTTGTGGTTTTCTGTCAAATTATTGAGGACTGCACTCACTAAATAATGAAAGACATTTTGAGTTTCAGACTTTATATCCTTTAGAAAATCCATGCTAAAACAAAATCTGTTATTCCATCAACTTTCTAAGTTAATAAGAGCAATATTAGACATCAGCCTTTGATTTTGGGCCTTTGTCCACCAACTATTCAGGCTTTGTCAGTTTTCTTGTGCTAAAAGGTTGAGTGATATGTTAAGATTCACTGCTGGTGATTTTAGCAGTTGTATTTAGCTGTTTGCTATCAGCTGCTGTTTGTTTTCAAAGGTTAAGAAAAGAATGGAAAGCAATATTATTGAAATGTTTTTGTAATAGCATGATGTCTCTAGGGTTGATTTCTTGCGAGTTCTGCTGTAAGACAAAACAATCAGCTCGAGGAGCCCTGTGAGATTTGAGATGGAAAATGTAGTCCTGAATAGAAAGAAATGATTAGAACACAGCTAGTGCAGATTTTGGTAAAGTGTATAGAGGTGATCACAATCAATGTTCTGAGGGCAACATCTGACAAATACTACTCAATGAAACATATTCACTGAATGTACAAGGTCAAACACATATAAGTATAGTTGTCAGATCAACTCAACAGATTTAGTGCATCTTTTGTTCTGTTTATTTTCAATACATATGGACAGCTAGTTCTAGAAGTAGCAGTAGTCTTACTAAATGCCCTTTTACCTGCTACTAACGTGAAACAAGTTCATTTTAATGATAGTCCTCCTGGGTTCGGGGATCTCAAGATAGATGTAAGTGGAAGCATTGTTAGTTTGCAAGCAATATTTCAAATGTAGTAAGTTAAAAGTAAGGGAGTTGATAAGTAGGGTGTCACTGGCTGTAAAAGGAATGCAGTTTTCCTGGCTATAGTATATACAGGGGTCACATTCATTTCGTCGACAGTTCATTTCACTGACAACCAAGTCAGCAGGCCCAGTTCACTGACACTTCATTTCACTGGCACTTCATTTCACCGACACTCATTTAGTCGAAAATGATATATGGTCTATTCCCCACTGTAGAGCGACCCTGGAGTTAGAATATATAGTAAGGGGGGTGTGGGGGCAAAGCCCTCCACATATAATAAACATTTTACAGTATACAGATGCATTCTTACAAGTGCAATGAATAACCATTACCAAAAAAATTATAGAACCCCAGTATGTGGGGGGCTTCACCCCCACACCCCCCATTGTGTGTGTGAATCTCCTGCATTCTCCATATGTCTGGACTATGGGGAAGGGTTGCAAGATGGAAAGCTTTTCTTATACAGAAAAATATCCAGGCCCAGCTAAAATTTACAAAACAATACATCAAGTCTCCCAAAAGCATGTGGGAAAATGTGTGATGGTCTGATGAGACCAAGGTTGAACTTTTTGCTCCACAATTCCAAAAGGTACATTTGGTGCAAAAACAACACTTAGCATCACTAAAAAAACACCATCCCCACTGTGAAGCATGGTAGTGGCAGTATCATGCTTTGGGGTTGCTTTTCTTCAGCTGGAACTGGGGTTTTAGTCAAGGTGGAGGGAATTATGAACAGTTCCAAATACCAGTCACGTTTGGCCCAAAATCTTCAGGCATCTGCTAGAAAGCTGAAGATGAAGAGGAATTTCACCTTTCAACATGACAATGACCTCAAGCATGCATCCAAATCAACAAAAGAATGCCTTCACCAGAAGAAAATTAAAGTTTTGGAATGGCCCAGCCAGAGCACAGACCTAAATCCAATAGAAAAATTGTGGGGAGACCTGAAGATGGCTGTGTACAAGACATGCCCTCGCAATCTGACAGATTTGGAGTGCTTTTGCAAGGAAGAGTGGGAAAATATTGCCAAGTCAAGATGTGCCATGCTGATAGACTCCTACCCAAGAAGATCGAATGCTGTAATTAAATCAAAAGGTGCTTCAACAAAGTATTAGTTTAAGGGTGGGCACACACAACAAAGTATTAGTTTAAGGGTGTGCACACTTATGCAACAAGCGTATTGTATGTTTTTTATTTTTTTATATTTTTTTGCCTAATAGATTTGTTTTTTTTTTCAATTGAATTGTACAAGTTATAGGTCACATTAAAGGTCGGAAAAGTTTTGAAATGATTTATTGTGGTCTCATTTTTTTATATCACAAAACCTGGCATTTTAAGAGGGGTGTGTAAGTGTTTTATATCCACTGTACAAATGAAAGTCAGTGATAACCACATCATTTAAGATTAGCAAGGACTTATCCAATTTTGGAAGCTTACTTCTTTTAGAGTGACTGAGCCAGCTGAAGGATCTTATGGGCATTATATATATCCATCATCCATGTACTACAGTATTTGTTTAGAGTCCATGATTAACAGCATTGTAGACTTAAACTTGTTAGTGGAATTCATGGACCAAACGATGGTTGGTGGTTTTGACTTTTGGAAGTAACAAATTTCATGTAATAGCCTGTATGTTTCAAAGTAAAATCCAAATATTGTTGGCCTGTATACCTCAGAAGCTTAATGAAACCCTGGTATAATTCTGGCCTGACATAGTTTCTCTTCCTGTAGGCAGGAGTTACTCCATAGGTTCATAGGTATATACTAGTCTAATAACCACCAAGGCCTTTATAAGCCTAGCTATGCAATCCAACCCAACTGTGTCCCTATGCATCATGGGCATTTCTTAGGAGGGGGGTTGTCAGGAAGTTTCTAGAAGTTATGTGGAGAGTAACTTAGATTGGTCATTATTGTCTGCCTCTGTCTATTGGACACATGGGGGGGGGCAGACCTGGGATGAACTTCTGATTTCCCATCCATTGGTTAAGGTTATGCTTAAATAGTGTTAAGGATGGACTCTGCTTTACCTGGATGGGAAGCCTGTTCTAGAACATGGGGATCCTCTGAGACATATATCTGTCTTGCTATCATGTCTTATTTATGTCATAAGCAACATTTAAATCCCTGCATCTAATCTTTCTGATGTTGCTCATTTGTCTGTGCTAGACCCCCTTGTAAGATGTTTGTGTCATGGGAGAATCTATAATAGCTCACGATTTGCAGTCATCTGCCACTTAGGTCAGCCAAAGGCCCTTGACCTTAGCCTTTACTTCCAAGAAGTAGATGCTATATAGGAGCAGTCCCAGCATAGAGCCTTGAGGTACCCAGCTGGTGATTTGCCTGTTAGTCAGGGTGGCATCACCAGACTTGACTTCCTGGGTCTTTTCTGTGATCCAGCTGGCAATCCAGTAAGTTATGTAGGGGTTTAAGCCTAGTTTGGTGAGCTTTTCAACTATGCCCAAGTGGGATATTGTATCAAATGCCTTAGCCAGGTTCAGGTAGGTGATATGCACCATATTCCCCTCATCCATACCCTTGGTGACCTTCTCAAAAAAAATCCACATTTAGTAGGTATTATCTTCCCTTGACAGAGCCATACTGGATTGGGGCCAGTGTTTGAAGGTGTCTATGCCTTTGTTGATCATTTCCATGAAATTTTATTCCATGTCTTTGCATATTAGACTAGTCAGATTAACAGATCTGAAGTTTCTGGAGTCATTTAACGACCCAGACTTGTGAAGTGGGATAACCACTGCAGTCCTTAGCAGGCATTCTGGTATATTGTTGGGGCCCACTGAGGCTGTGTTTTTAGCCTTAGCAAGTGCTGACAGGAACTGCTCCCTATAAATGGCTGAGGAGATTATGCTAGTAGGTATTTCATGGGGAAGGCAGGGGAGAATGGGGTGAAATTTGAGCTGAATCTGGCAGCCTGAAAATTCTCCATGTTGCTCTGCTTGATGCAGGTGGCACCACTGACCATCTATTCAGCACACTGTTGTGTGCTGCCTTTGAGATTTCAGACATAGCTATAGAAGACCTTGTTGTGGTCTTTAACCTGTGAGGCTATCTTGACTTCATAATTAGTCTTCTTATTTTCCTGTTTATTTTAATTAGAGAGTGACTATCATTTTAAGAACTGCTCTTCCTGATTTTAGCCATGTCTTTTATCTTTTTGTTATATGCCATATTAAGGTTAGGATCCCACCAGTCAGGTTTGTTTTTAGTTTGTTTTGAGCTTACTTCTAGTAGGTACAGCAGCCTCTATGTAGCCATTTACATAGTTGTACAGGGTCTATGTGAACAATTCCATATAAGTTGCTGTGAACTCGGGGTTATGGGAGAGACTGATTTTTGGCAAACTATTATTGCTGAATACAATGTAGTTTGCATTGGAATAGATAACTGTTACAGGGGTTTTTGGGGATACCAAGTTGATTTTTATTAAGGAGACAGTTTTGCAGACTGACCTCACTACTGAGGGCATGGCTCAGGGTGGGGGTGGGTGGTGGGCAGCATCAGCATTATTTCATAGTGGTGAGTACCACATCCAATATTTTTGAACTTCTGGTGGGTATGTGCACTAACTGGTCAAGGGTATTTGTGTTATTAAAGTCCAGGAATTGTGTCTATGAGTATGAGGCAGTGTATATTTCCCAGTCTATATAATGACTGTTAAAGTCTCCCACGATGGGGTATTTGGTTTTATGACAACTATCTCCAGTAGGTCTAGGTATGAGGTATGGAATTTTAGGGACAGAAAGTGTGACCTGTAGCTTGCTAGGGTATGGTATGGGACTTTATCTATGGTGTTTTGCATGTGGATAAATTCCAGGGCATCGTCCTGTCTAACCAACAGTTATACTTGTTGCTAATATAGAGACTCCTCCACCTTTTGTTCCTGTCTGTGCAACTGATGGTTTAAATGTGTGAAAGGCACTGAAGCCTTACACTGCTGGAGTACTTTCTGCAAATTTAAACCATGTTTTGATAAAGGCACAAATGTCTGTATTCTCCAGAATGAGGAGAACTTGCAGGGTGTGGAGTCTCTTGTTTAGGCTCCTAGCATTGAACAGTAAAACCTTTAGGTTTCTGTGGGTTTTATTTGCTATGTTGGTAGGTTTATCAATTCTGCATTGCCTAAATAAGGCTCTAATGGGGTGGATAAAGTTTTAATCAGTATTTGGAAGGGTAGGGGAGACAGGTGCAGACCATTCTTTGCAAAGCAACATGGTCTTTTAACCATGTCCTCCCATGTTTACAAATAGTGAATGCAACTGGAAGACACCAGAAATTAAGCCAGTTATTGATGTCAATCATCTTTTGTTTGCACTGTGGCATCATCCTTGGTAAATGTGGAATGCTATTCAATGTAAGGTAGATATCTGCTTGACTTAAATATTCAGATAAGTCAATAATGTCTCTCTTCATATGGTCCATGGAGGTAAACCTCAGGTCATTTACACCTGCATGGACTATGATCGAATCATACTGGTACCTGTGGTGTAGTGAATTGAGTGTGTGCATAACTTGTTGAATCCTGGCTCCAGATAAACAACCATAAACAACCAACCATTGTCTTCTTTTTGTTCAGTCATCTGTGTGTCATACAATGGAGTCCTCTTACAAAAGTTCTGTTTAATGTGTTAGCTTGCCTTAGGGACTTTGCTCTCGGGGCTCTTTTGGGTGTAGGTGTAAGCGAGGTGTTGGGTATTGCTTTTGGTGAGTGCTTTAGAGATTGCCGAGGATTGGTGTTGCAGTCTTTGAGGTTTGGAAAGATTACTTTTAGTGCCTCAGCATAAGTTGGTCTATGTGCATGTGGTGGACACTTTGTTTGGTGGATGTAGTATGTGTGATCTTGACAACCATGTGAAATTGTGTATGTGCATCTCTCTCACATACTGCATTTGTTTTTGTAAGGATTAATGGTTTTCGGTAAACATGGGACAATTACTACATTGTCTCAGGATGCCCATATCTACCAAACTGGTTATGGAGACATTTAGAAATTGCATATCCATATTGCCCGGACCTGTATCTGGGTGGGCTACTGTAGGTCATGGAGTGGGCTATACAGATGAGTCCTTGGGTGGTACTAAGCTAGGTTAGTTAGATTGTTCTAGGATTTGATTGCAATCATGTTTAATGTGCAAGCTAGCTGCTGCAAGCTCATCTCTGTACAATGGATGGTTACTGGCAAAGTGAGTATGGTCACTGGACTAATTCTGCCTTGTAAACCCTATGAATCTATACTGTAGACTCAGTTTAGCACAGGGAAACAGTTGTCATATGATCTGAGACTGTCTTTTCCACTAAATATTTATTGGCAGTTGTACATAGACCATGAGCAAATATGCAGGAATGGCTAATGATAACTAAGAATACTGAAATAGTAATGATTTGAGAATCTTTCTAATGTGGTCTTACTCACAATTAATTAATTATATTTTATAACCAAATAAAATAAATAAAAATGTGTTCAGAATCCCCTGCAAGTTTGTATTATCTATGTTAAATTATGACACTGCTCCCTTTGTTCTGGAAGAAATATTAAGAATAAAAGTCAGCGCAGGAACAAGATAACTAAAAGATGACATTGGCAGTATCCTGCAAACCTTATATTTAACATCGTTTGGCATGACTGTAGCAAGCCTGTACAAGTCAGTTCATCCAGCTTTTTTGTGTATTACATAGCAGATGGCTTTAAATTTTTTCCTAACTACATGGCACTGGGAAATTTCACATATAAAGCCAGTTGCATTGTGAAAACTGATCCATCCTGTATGTGACATTTGGTATTATAACTTCTTCCTGGTGGCTGGGAAAATGCAATACTTTCCATGTGTATACCAAACCATGTTATAAGGGTTAAATACTTTCTAGGCATACATGATTACTCAACATATCTGGTCAGAAGTTTCATCAAAACATGTTCATATATGCTGTATAATTTCATATCAATTCAAAAACAATTTCTTTCTTGTAAGTCAGCTTTGTTAACATGCTCATTGACACAATGCATTTCAACCATCATACTAGAAATGTATAGTCCTTTTCATTCGTACTATATTGGTGGTTAAAAGGCATTTGTTGCCACTGGTAATACAATGTTCTTCTCCTTTCTTTTTTAATATTATTAAACATGGGTAATTAAATGATAGCAGATCCCATTAACAGAAATGGCAAATGAGACAACAGATAGTGGTTTGACAATAGCCTATCAAGTGGGTGAAAGAAAAAAAATGATAGAATTATGAATAAAACAAGAGAGTTAAAACATTTACCTGTTCCATGGAACGCCCCATCTTAAAAAATTATTTACATATGCATGCAACTATTCCACAAAATATAACAACATTAAGAGATTATCTGTCTGTCTGTCTGTCTGTCTTGCTAGCTAGCCATCTATGTTTGTATCAATTTTTGTGTCTCTAGCGGTCTCTCTATCTGTCAAAATACTTGGTATGTCCTTCCTCTCTTTCTCTCTCTCTCTCTCTCTCTCTCTGTCTGTCTGGCATTTCTGCTTGTCTAGCTGTCTCTCTAGCTGTCTAGATACTTTGTCTATATACTGTATATATGATGCCTAACTGGGAAAAGCCGAAAGAAGAAGAACAACATATATATATATATATATATATATAGATAGATAGTATTTCTGCCTGTCTCTCAAGTTATCTAGATACTTGGTCTAGCCTCTCTCTCTCTCTCTTTCCCTATTATATATATATATATATATATATATATATATATATATATATATGTGTGTGTATATATATATGGTATTTTTTCCTGTCTAGCTGTCTCTCTAGCTATCAAGATACTTGGTCTAGCCCCTCTCACTCTCTTTCTCTCTATCTGGTGTTTCTGTCTGTCTAGCTGTTTCTGTAGCTATCTAGATACTTGGTCTAGCCTGTTTCTCTCTCTCTCTCGCTCTTTCTATCTGGTATTTCTTCCTGTCTAGCTGTCTCTCTACCTGTCATTTTATACATTTTCCTTCAACACTTATTTATCCAATAACTTGGGGACACTATAGAGGGTTTGCTGATACTTGGTTTACATAATGAGATGCAATGACTAGATAGCAAAGAAAAAAATAACACAAGATTCTGAGGCATAGTACAATGTTAAGGCTGACATCAGCAGAGTAGTGACCTGTGCTTTTTATCTTTGCATCCTTTATGTGATGTTCTTTCTGTATTACATTTATAATTATGCTGTTACTATGTTCCTGGTTGCATCCCCAAGGTCCATCTCACTGGCTGAGGCCTGAAAAATAAGCATTTAAGGTGAACCAATAATAAGATTTACACAATTAAATGAATGCATTTGTAATTCAAAAAATAAAATGTACAAATATGTCTGTAGTCTTTGTCTTAGTAATTAGCAACTTAAGCTATGTTAAAGTTGCCTCACTTACTACAGAGTATTGTGTTTGACAGGGATAGCAAGGCACAGTTCTGCCTGCTTAAGTTTTACAATGTCACTTGAAAAACAGGGAATATAGTGTATAACAAGTTAAAGAAATATATCATTCCCAGATCTGAGAAGTGTATTTAATTTCAGTTAATAAGCATTACTTTCCATTCTAATGAAACTGTCGTCAGTATGAGACTGCACAGTGACTTAAAAATGTACTGTCCTTTTCAATCAGTCCACATTTGTAAGTATGAATCTGTATATCTGAGTGTCTGAACGTACTTTTATGTCTCACATCTGTGTTTATGAATGTGTGTGTGTGTGTGTGTGTGTGTGTGTGTGTGTGTGTGTGTGTGTGTGTGTGTGTTTCTGTGCATGTGTGTTTCATGAAATGGAAGTCTGATGACTTGTTTTAAATAATGCATTCTTTGCTGATTAAATGCTTGTCATCCTGAGTTGAATAGATATCTTTTATACATAGAACCAGACAGACTCCCCTTGTTCAAGTGTCTAGAAAACAGTACGCATGTGCGATTATTGCATCAAGTGTCTTACAACAGCATGCTTTTGAGAGCACATAGGCTAAGAACATATGGATACTAGACATTCAGTATAACAGCCCATACAAAATAAATGGCCAAATATTAATGAGTAATCTGATTACAAAGTCTGATTTTATTATAAGATGATTGCAAATGTAAGGTGTCGGTAGCTTTATAATTTGGCAAGCCTACTAATGATTGCATTTAAAATGATACCTGATATATAAAATCTTTGAATAGTGATTGTTTGTTTTGAGATAACTTAACTATAAAGTGTAAAATAAAAGGTATACAGGGAATTAAATTGCCACCAGCTATATGGAAAAAGACCAGTTTATATGTAAATCTAAAGATCATGCATGGAGAATGACATGTAACTGGTTCTCTATGATGCTAGTTATGCTTGGCAGTAAAAAGTAATACATTTTAGGATTACAAAAATGCTTACAAACACGTTCATATAACTAGACTAGACTCGCAGTGTACAAAGAAGAAAGAAACAGTTTGCTTTATAATTACTCTTTAATGAAAGATGTATCGACTGGTTATGACCATGGAGCTACAGATATACTGTTATGTGGTACAACATATTTGTAAATCATACTTAGTAATTAATTGAAAAACAGTATATGTAAAGACCTTGAATTCCTAAGATATGTTCACATATCTGATACAGTGAGCAGTAAGTGAATTCAAAGCACCTTGAGCAGCTGTGCAAGTTGCAATATATCATGATACACATAACCACAGAATGCTCTGTTATGATTATAAAGTATATCATGATACACATAACCACAGAATGCTCTGTTATGATTATAAAGTGGAGACAAGTTGCCAGAAATAATCTACTATTCGAACAACATGAATATGTTAAATATTGTTACATTTATAAGACTAATTATACAAACCAGCAACCAAGATTTTTAATATTCATTTCATAGTTAAACAAGATCACATACAGAGCTTTATCTTAGTAGGATCCATGCTAAATTATGAAGTTTTTTGAAACTTAGGGCAAAGCTCAGTGATGCACATGTACTATTAAGTTACTCTAGTTATGCTGTGGATTCCAGTGCAAGAATAAAATGAGATGTAATATTTGCTTCAGTTTCTTTTATTATAAGATAAAAAATACATAAAGCATTAGAACACAGCTGATTGGTCAGTTTTTAGGAATTATTTTTGTTTAGTGTATAACATTTGGCATATTCTCCCATTATTCTTTAATTTTCATCTTTTTATACTTGTGTATATTTCACACTTGCACATAACAATACTTACATGCTATCTTGTAGTGCTGTGTGCTATAGATGCCTGTTACTAAGCAATGCGACCATATTCAAATCTGTTTTGGAATGAGAAGCATTTTGAAAAGTTAACACATCTTGATAAAGTAAAGGAACTTGAAATGAAGCAGATGCCACAACAGTTTTTGAGCTTTCTTAGTGCACTATTTGTTCTAATATCAGTGCATCATTACTAACATTTATTGTTATTTTTATTTTAATAGATTATTATTGAGAAAACACAACTCATATAACAAAAAAAAAAAACCTTTCTGACTTGAGTTCATCTAAAACTAATGGTGTTGAAATATCTTTATGTAACACTCTAATTAGGAAGGCTGGAAAATCTGCACACTGTTGATGTGTCCATATTGTAAGTACAGGGAAACAAGTTATCTTTATGACAGGAAGAATTATATTATGTTTCTTTTCACATAGCATTGCATGTTTTAATTTGTATTTTATACTGTCACACTACTGCTGTTCATATGTACCTTTTCTGCTTTGATAGGTGCCTGTGTTTATTTCACTTCCTGAAACACTTTCTTCACCTATGCTCCAAACAACACATGCAGAATCTGTGGCTACATGTTTAGCATTTGCTGGCTCTGAACCACTATAACTTAATGCACTAATTTGCTTGAGAACTTGGAAAATATAAATGTTGTTTTGAGATATGAGGGCGGATGTTCTTTTATTTCTGGAAAAAATCCCCTGCCACCTTTTCCAATTAATTGAATCTAAGATTTTTTGGTTGAAGATTGTGAGCTACCTTAGATCTCCAACCCCCTCTACCCAAATTACACCCAAACACAATCATATAGCTCACAGAATCTTGTAAGACTGAGAAAGAGAAGATAACCCTTCCCCTAATCTTGCATCATTACAGCTGCCCCCCTCCCCTCAGTGAAAAGTAACAGCCCAGGCACTGCAATTAGCCACAGAGCAAGATCTCTGCAAATACAGGGCTTTGGATTATTGCGGGATCATTTATATCTTCCAGGCCAGTAAGCATTGGTGCCTGTATTATATGTTAGCATAAGAATGGGACTAGGCCCTGTGAACTTCTCTGACCTATTGACCCCTCTCCCCAGACATGAATAGCACCACTTTCAGATACCCCAGTCTCTCCTGCAGGCCCGAGCCATGCCAAAATTCCTAATCATGGTAATTTAATATATCTTAAGCTCCTAGCTGCTTTATTTTAGCTGCTCTATAGTTTATTTTAGGCATTCACTCCCTCTCACCCCATCATTAGAGGCCCTTATTGGATGAATTGAAGGCCCTGCTATGAGACTAGAAGGCTCCTTTTCATCTGTTAAACAAGCCGCACTTCTCTATAATTAGAAGAATGCCATTCCCAGCTACTGAATCCTTTCATTACATACGCGCGCACACACACACACACACACACACACACACACACACACACACACACACACACACACACACACACACACACACACACACACACACACACACACACACACACACACACACACACACACACACATGCACACAATTTGTTGCAGCAGAGTGCTCTAAAATGTTAGTAACATAATTTACTTTTATGAAGTTACTAGAATGTTAAAATAATTGTTTTTCTTTTATTGTCTGTAATACTCTTTAAGCAGAGTAAATGACTTTCTAAGACTTTTTTTATGTCGTAGACATACAAATTTTCAGGTTCTGCCTGTAAGAAATTAGATAGTTTACACAAGCAGAAGTGCACAAAATGAATACTCTCTGTCTTTAGCATATTAGTATAATATCCAGCCATTGACATTTCAAAATGGTATAAAAGTATGGTATTATAATATCTGGAGAAGAAAAAAAAACAGATTCTATATTTGCTATTGAAATGACTCATACAGTAGACTAAGAGGTAAAATCTTTTGGTTTGCTGTAATCCCAGACTCCTAGTAAAGATAACCAGTCTCATGCCGGTAACCTGCAAACTGTTACTACTGGCTTTCTTTGCAGAAGCACACTTTCTTCTGTATGTGCACACATTACTCAGTGAGTACACTGAAAAGAGCATTCTGGGTTTTGAAGAAGCAGAAAGAACCTGTAAAACAATCTCTACTGATAACAGTGTTCATGCCATGGATAGCATTTATACTAGTCTAGTGTGTGTGTGTGTGTGTGTGTGTGTGTGTGTGTGTGTGTGTGTGTGTGTGTGTGTGTGTGTCTGTGCGTGTGGGTTAGTGTGAGTGTGTGTGTGTGTGTGTGTGTGTGTGTGTGTGTGTGTGTGTGTGTGTGTGTGTGTGTGTGTATGTGTGTGTGTGCACATGCATTCATAGCTTCATAGGTGTTTACTAGGCTAACTACCACAAGGGCCTTTTTAAGCCTAACTATGCATCCCAAATCTCTGACAAGTTCTGATACCCTTGGTAAATGTTAAGCATGGGCGTGGGAGATGAATCATTTACAGGTTACCTGTGTCTATTAGAGACATAGGTACCAAACCAGGGATGAATTTTTGATTTCCCATCCAGTTGTCCAAGTTGCACTTGAATTGGGTTAGGGAGGACTCTGCTTCACATAGATGGGGAACTGTTCCATAGATGAGGTAGTCTCTGAGATACATACCTATCTCTCCAGCAGGTCCTATTTATATCACACACAAGGTTTAAGTCTTTAGAACAGGTAATTCTGGTGCTGTTTGTTTTGTGGATATGGAGGAGGTCCATCAGAGTGGGGTCTGACAATGTCCTATATGCTAGGCATAGATCTCCCCTCAAAAGCCTGTAGGAGACAGAATACAGGGATAGGGCCTTGAGGAAGTCTGCAAAGGACATTTTACTTATGCCATGTATTCTTTTATCGAGGACCCTCTGTGGATGTTCCAGTTGTAGATATGCCTGATTAGGTACATACCAAAGGGGCATTCTACTCAGTGATAGGTCTGATGAATGCCAAATACAGTGGAACAGTGGCTTCCTTGGACTTAGATGCCATACCTTTGTTTATAAGTTGGGCAACATAGAATAATTTTCTCACCACTGTAGACACGTGATGGTCAAAGGCTAGATAACTATCTATGTGTGTCCCTAAGTTCCTGACTACTGAGCCAACTTTAAGGGGTGTGCTGTCATTATGATAGCTACCAGGGATGGATGACTTCCCAAAGGATACTATTATGCATTTCTTGGCATTTAGTTTTAGTCCATGTCTCTGACACCAGTTGTTTGTTTGTGTCATCCCCTCCTGGAGAACATTTGTGCCAGTGTTAAATTTAATACAGCTCCTAATTTGCAATCATCTGCATATTTAGTCAACTAGAGACCACTGACATTGGCCTTGACTTCTGAAAAGTAAATGCCAAAAAGGAGCAGTCCAAGGACTGATCCCTGAGGGACTCCACCTGTGAGTGGCCTCTTTGTAGAGTTGGACTCCCAAGTTCTAACTTCCTGGTTCCTGTCTGTGAGCCAGTTGGCTATCCACTGGGTGACATATGGGTTTGTACCTAACCTCTTGAGTTTGTTAACAATTCCCAAGTGGGGTATTGTGTCAAATGCTTTGGGCAGGTCAAGGTAGGCAGTGTGAATGATTTTGCCCTTGTTCATTGCTTTGGTGACCTTCTCAAAGAAGTCCACCAAACTGAGTAGGCATGATCTGACCTTGATGAAACCAAACCAGGTTGGGTCCAATGTGTGGAGATTTGCTATATATCTGTTGATCATCTCCATGATAATTCTTTCCATGGCTTTATATATAAGACTAGTGAGACTTATGGGTCTGTAGTTTCTGTGGTCTGTAGATGACCCACCTTTGTGCATAGGGTTGACTGTTGCCTTTCTCCATTCATGAGGCATGAAACTTATTTGGAGGCTACAGTTAAACTGTAATTCCAGACAGCCTGATAGGTTATGTTTAATGCTATTTAGAAAGCATCCTGGGATATTTCTGGGCCTATTGATGCAGTGTTCTTGGTCTTAAAAAGAGCATTAAGGACATGTTCCTTAGTGATAGTAGGGGCAGTTATATTTGATGATATTTTCTGAGGGAAGGTTGAGGGAGAGACTGGGATAAAGTTGGAGCTGAATGTATCAGCCAGAAGGTTTGCTATTTCTTCTGGCTCAGTATAAGTGGCTGCATTTACAATGAGCTCTGCACACAATTGTGTATTGCCTTTAAGGTTGCGGACATAACTAAATAATACTTTGTGGCTGTCCTTGGCCTGGGAGGCCAAACGTATCTCAAATTTGGCTTTGGTAGACTTTATTTGTCCTCTGGGTTGTTGGTTTAGTTTGATGAGAGTGCTTTTAACCTTCTGGGTACTGCACCTCCTAATTTTTGCCATGATTTTCTTCCTTCTTTTATACAGCCTATTGATTTTGTGATTCCACCAGGGTGGCTTCTTTTTTGAGTAAGTTCTGTACTTCTTCCTGGTGGATAAAGCTGCCCCTATGCAGCTATTAACATGCTTGTACACAGTTGGTGTATTGGCTATCTGGTCCAGGGAGTTTGAGTTTACAAAGTCCAGCAATCTATATCCATGTACATTTGGTGTCGTATAGGATTTCCAGTTAATAGTGGGGTAATTAAAGTCACCCATGAATATGGTATTGGGTTGGATGGTTAGTGTTTTTAATAAGTTTAAATACATGGTATGGGTTTCCTGGGTCATAGAGGGGGACCTATAGCTTGCAAGGAAGGGTTAGAGATAGAGGCTCCATGAGATGTAGCTCAATGTGTTGATGTGGGTGTTGTTTTGAAAAAGCAGATTTGGGGCTGCTGAGGGTATTTGTTATGTGTACTTCATCTAGGAGGTCTTTTTCGCTTAGGAAGTTTACATTTAAGTGCCTCAGCATATGTGGGTCAATATATCTGCACTGAATTGTGCATGAAATGTGTACTACTTAGGTTCATAGGTGTGTACCAGGCTAATGGCCCTGGAGCCTTTACAAGCCTAGCCCATAGGATTACCCTGGTATCGTTCCACCCAACCTTAGTTTCCAGTGCCTTTGTCGAGTAGAGCCACTAGAGTGATCCCTGGGGTGAATTATCTATTTCACATCCACTCATCAAGATTTCTCTTGAAGAGGCCCAGTGAGGTGCTCTGTTTGACATGTATCAGAAGTCTATTCCATAGCATGGGCAGTCTCTGGGTTATGAACCTGTCCCTCCAGCACATTCTGTTGATTGTGGTAATGAGGTTGAGGTCTCTGGAGCATGTGGTGTGGAGGGATTGGGATTTCTTTAGATGTAGCATTTCTAACAGAGCTGGGTCAGACATGGCTTTGTAAGTCAAGCACAGGTTGCCTCTAAGTAGGTGATATGAGACAGAGAATAGTTGGAGTTTTTTGAGTCTGTCCATATAGGACAAGTATTTAAGGCCGAGGATCCTCTTTGTAAGGTACTTTTGTGGCCTCTCCAGTTGTTGCTGGTGTCTAGTGAGGTACATGCCAAATGGGGCATTGTACTCGATGATTGGCCTAATGAGGGAAGAGTAGAGGGAGACAATTACCTCTTTCTTCCTGGAAGCAAAACACTTAGTAATGAAATGTGCCACACAGAAGGACTTTCTGACCACAATGGCTGTGTGGTGGTCAAAAAAGAGTTTGCTGTCAACCTGTGTTCCCAGATCTCTTATAATGCCTTCTGTGTTCAGTGGACTACCATCGATGTAGTAATTCATGGGAACTGACAACCTTATTGACATACTGAGTGTGTCTGTGCCTCCTGTTCTACAGAATGTTAAGTGTAGTATAACCAAGCTTAAGTGTCTTTAAAAGTCAAGGAGACCTTTAGTTACTGGGCTGTTATAGTAAAAAATATAGATGTAGTAACTCTTGTCTGTGAAACAGTTTTCTCCTATTAAGTTATTAGAGTGTTTCTATCATATTCCCACTGGGTTTTTAAAGAGTGATATAGTACAGATAAAGTATGCCATTAACAATAATTTTAATATAAGGACCATCAATGTAAACATTCCATTTTCTCAAGAGTAAATGAGTGTAAATGAGTGAAATGGGATCAGGTATATATGTGCTTAATAAATAACATCTAAATCAAACACTGCCATGTAGTTAACTTTGATTCCATTTGTGCCTTTTTAATGCAATTTTCCCTTTAATTACTAATGATAGCTGCATAGAGTTAAACCAGTGTTCCTTAAAATGACACTTACCCTTCTTTTGTAACTTTCTAGGCCAGATTCCATGCTGGTAAAATCACGACCCATTATAGTGTAAATAGCTATAAAGAAATACTTGTAGAAGACTTGGTTATCAGACTTAAATAATAATTCTTAAAAAAATCTCTCTTAAAAAATCTGCCCAAACAACAGAGACCTCCGAGGCACAAATGCAAGCAACCATCTCATCTAATTACAACCCAAAAGACACATAGCCCACACAAACAGTAGGCCACTCAAGCTAAGCCCCTAAGGCAGAACAATATACCAAACACATTAGTCATAGGTGACTCAGTTGTAAGGCACACTGACATCTCATTCACTAGGCTAAATAAGGAGAAAGTCATGGTCAGCTGCCTGTCGGGTGTCAGGATTCGCCACATAATGCATGCACTTGGGTCTCTCCACAGCAAGTACAAATATGACTCCGTCATTGTATATGTTGGTGTGAATGACTTAACACGTACCTCCCTGGACTACATGAAAAGAGCTATGGAGGAGCTCTCTGATCTTGTAGCCCAGGCAGGTAAGACCCCAGGCAGTAAAATCCTGCCGTCACCAAGAATGATACCACAGTACAAGCAGAAAATGATTGACTTCAACAATGGGCTAAGTTTCTGGTGTCATTCTAAGGGAATCCCGTATCTGTCTGCTTGGGATGACATGAGAGACAGACCTCAATGCTTTGCCAGAGATGGCCTGTATCTGTCACCCCTGGGATTCCGGATACTGGCCAAGGCCCTTGCCATCCCTATAGTGCCTTTTTTAGGCAATACCCTGAAGATAAATTTACCACCATAACATCTGCTAGCAAATGCATCCTAAGGGTTATGCTACTCGATGCTAGAAGTCTAAACCTCAAAATGTACTCGCTCGAGTCACTCCTCAAACTGGAGAACATTGACATCTGTGTGGTAACAGAGACCTGGTTCAAAGCTCCTGAGAGCACCCCTGCACTACCAGGTTACAATGCATATCACACCTTCTGGCACCCTAATCTGAACCAAAGCCATAAAAGATGTGATGACTGAACCCTCAAAGGCAAAGGTGTATCCATCTTTATAAAAGATATAGACACTTCCAGACTTGTTGCCCAACATAATGCATCAGAAATACTTCAGGTACAGTTAAAACTGGACAAAACTGCAGTCCATGTTTAGCCTGCTACAGATCCCCCACAGTGTCCCAGGACTGCCACTCTGCAGTCCTCTACACTCTGGAAAATATCGAAGTCCAGCCCAATACCCTTATACTGGGAGACTTTAACTACCCCTCCATTAGTTGGAGCAACTACTCCTGCTCCAACTCTTTTGCCCAATGCTTCTTAGAATTCATCAACTCCAATGCCTTTGACCAACTCATCCTCACCCCCACTAGGGGAAAAAACATTCCTGACCTAGTCATTACAAACATGGGGGACCGCTGCTCTACTCCAATGATAAACCTCTCCCTAGTTCAATCCAACTACAAGTTAATCACCATTGATATCCAAATCCCAGCCCCACCCCCAAAAAAAGAAACATCAGTGAAAAACTTCTCCAAAGCTAACTTTGAGCTTCTAAGGACAGATGTGGCAAGCTTCACATCATCCATAGAAATGGGGAATGGAAGTATGGCTGCTGACTCTTACACCAAGGTACTGTATGAGCACCTACACAACTGCATAGATAGGGCCATACCAAACAGAACCAAGACGCTCTCCTCTAAATAAAGGAAGCCAATCTGGTGGACTCCTGCCATTAACAAACTCTACAACAGAAGGAATAAACTTGTGCAGAGAAAGGTAAAGTCCGATGACTGGTAAAATTCCCTTGGAAATCTCAGTAAAAACTGAGATCCCTCATCAAATCCACCAAAACTAGTTATGAAAACAAAATTGCTACAGATACTAAGGACAACCAGAAGGCTTTCTTTAGCTATGTCAAGAATCTACATAATAATACTCAGATTTGCACAGCGCTACAACACAAAGGCACCACTTATACTGAACTAACTGACATTGCCAATATCTTGGCAGACAGGTTCAATGCAAATTTTACTCCTCCCTCATCCTCTAAAGAGCCCATCCACATACCCAAGAAATACCAAATCCTTATTATCATGATTTGTTTGCTTGTTTGTTTGTGTCTTTCAGCTTTTCCCGGTTAGGGGTCGCCACAGCGGAACTCCGGTCCGCTAATGATTGGCAGTAGATTTTTACGTACTGGCTTGCCTGGCCTAACACACAACCTTCAACGAAGGAACGCCCATTCATGCATGTCGCTACACAGAAGACGCTCTAACTGAGAATCAAATGGGCAACATCTAACTGTGAGTTGACAACGCTACCGCAGCACCACCACCGCAGATGCACAAATAAAAAACACAATGACCAAAGCTAAGAACACAGCTTACATGGGGCCAGATAATGTACCGGGTTGTGTCCTACATGAACTACAAAAGGAACTGGCATGACACCTGAGTGCTCTGCTCAACTACAGCCTCAGTTCAGGCTTTGGTCCCACTGAATGGCACACTGCTACAGTCATCCCACTCCACAAAGGGGGTGCGACTACTGACCCTGGGAACTACCGCCCTATCAGCTTGACGATCTTGATCTGTAAGGCTATGGAATGTATTATTATGGATCTTATAAATAAAGATATAGGGGATCTTCAAACCCTGGACCCCACGCAGTTTGGGTATGTGAAAGGCAGATCATGTCTGCTAAATCTGATAGACTTCTTCGAAGCCATCACCAGAGCAGTGGATGAAGGTAAGGCTGTCCACACAGCCTCCCTCGATCTAGCCAAAGCCTTTGATACCATCCCACACTCTGGAATCATTGATAGGCTCATTAATCAGGACATTAACCCTTACATCACTAGATGCGTTGCAAACTGGCTCACTAACAGAACCCACACAGTGAAAGTAGCTGACTCCAAATCTGACTACTGGGCAGTTGCAAGTGGAGTCCCACAGGGATTGGTTCTGGGGCCTTTCCTGTTTGGTATCTACTTCTCTGAAGTTCAAGCCAACACCAAGGGACTCTGGTTAACCAAGTTCACATATGACTGCAAACTAGGAGCTATTATCGATTCTCAAGCTGATGTGGGCATCCTACAAAAAGGCCTTATAGAGACCAACGACTGGTGCCAAAACCATGGCTTTAGGTTAAACCCCAAAAAATGCATAGTCATTCCCTTCAGGAAAAACATAGTGCCCACAAACTACCGTATTGAAAGGAACCCACTTAACTCTGTAGGAGTTATAAGGGATCTAGGGACACAGGTAGATAGCTACTTCTCCTTCGACAACCACATTGCCACTGTAGAAAGGAAGTCCTACGTGGCACATCTCATCACAAAAGGTTTCTCATCCAGGAAAAAATAAGTCATTATCTCTCTCTACTCATCCCTTATCAGACCCATTATAGAGTACAATGCCCCATTTGGCATGTACCTCACTAGACATCTCCAACAGCTGGGGAGGCTACAGAAATTCCTCACTAAGAGGATCTTAGGACTCAAACATGTACCTTATGCAGACAGACTTAAAAAAACTTAAACTATACTCCATCTCATATCGCCTACTTAGAGGCGATCTCTTTTTGACATACAGAGCCATGTCTGACCCAGTTTTGCTTGACATGCTTCATCTGAAAAAAATCCCAATCCCTCTGTGCTACTCACTCCAAAGACCTCAACCTTATCACCACATTAAACAGAACCTGCTGGAGGGACAGGTTTCTAACCCAGAGACTCCAAATTCTCTGGAATAAACTCCCCATTCACATCAAGCAGAGCACCTCACCGGCCCCCTTCAAGAGAAATCTTGATGAGGAAACAGGAAATTCACCCCTGGGATCACTTCAATCGTACTGCTAGATGGGGGCACAGGGAACTAATGTCTGATAAGCCAGATGACTGGGAACACTATTGGGCTAGGCTTGCAATGGCTCCAGGGCCATTAGTCTAGTACTTACCTATGAACCTATGAACGTATTCCATCTTTTTATTTAACTTTACTGCGGAGTCTTCATTGCTTATAACTTAAATGTTATTATGTGTATTTGGAAATGACTGGCTAATTCCTAGTAATCAATTACTATTAGTGGATTTTAGCATTTTATCTGCTCAATGAATTGAAATGAGTTATTTATTTATTTATTTTTTTAGAATTCAGACATTCTTCGATGAAGAATGTCATAAGTAGTAAAGTCAAAGCTGTGAGGAATATAAACAAACACAGAAAAAAAAGTTGTATGGGTCACAGAAGCTGGGGGTATGCTGACGTCAGACTCATTGCAAATAAAGCCAAAGCATAGTCCCCCTTCTGCTTTTCAAAAGGCTGCTGTACTTATAACACTTATTTAAAAACTATTATGGTGCAAGATATTCTCACTGCAGAGGTAATATCTACTATAGCTATAGTTACAGGCCTACAGGAAGCTTGACTTATTAAATTGTGTTAGTGCCATTTGGAAAGCTGTAGTTTAAAATTGAGAACCCCACCACTAATAATCACTTTTGACAAATATCCTGCCACAGGAATCCTGGATTATATAAATCATTCTAAAAATGAATACAAAAGCTCTGACAAAAGTACAAAAGTCAGTTATATTTGTTTTCCTTTTCGATTATTTTTCCATATGTATTATAACTATCTGGTATTACTCAGAACCAAAAACAGATGAAAAATACGATCCAAGGCAGTAAAAAGCCAGAGGTAATCTCCAAAAGACGTATTTATTTGTTTGAACACAAAACAAATCCTTCTCCCTTCTCAAGCGCTTTCGCTCAGTACAATACTGAGCTTTATCAAGATGAACAATAAGCAACAAATTGGTCTTATTTAAATGGGTGCATAAAGATCATGTGATTCATTAATTAAACTTAATTGATAGCTAAACAGCTAGTTTAAAAGTCAAATACTGAACAACACAAAGTTGTATAAAATTCATAAAATCCCAATAAATGCGCTTTTATGGAAAATGTTTAAAAAGTCACATAATGTATATAGATAAATAAATAAATAATGAATAATATTAAATATTGTGTATGTTGTTTCATAAAACCATTTGCATAATTGTTAACTGCTATATCACCATTAATATGCAACCAACATGGAAAAAACATTAAAATACAACAATGAAACAGTAAAAATAATAAAATAGTAGCATATAATAATTTTCTATTACAATAAATAATGAATCAACTAATGTGCATAATAATATTAATTTCTTACTAAATACACTTACAATCAAACATTTGATGAGAATGGGCCGATCATTCGATCGGAATTCAACAAAGTTTTGGACATGCTAACACAACTTACAGAAGTGCTTAATATTAGCAAGCCGGATACAGTTTCAACGTTGCCAGGCAACCAGCAGCAAGGCCTGGAATGGAAGAGAAGGCGCATTTCTGGTGAACTCTTGCCCACGAGTAATGGTGTTCAGCTTGGCTCTAACACTCAGCAGACTATGAATAAATGGATTAACAAAGCGAATAACCAGGGTGCAGGTGATGTAGGCGGTCGTAATAAGGACTTTGATTTCAGTGCCTGGGCCGAACAGCAGTTTTGGTTTCAACAAGGTATTGATAATGCTGCTAACAATGTTGACATTGAGCAAGACTTTAATGTATTACGTGATAAGTTGTACACTTTTAAAACGAACCAACTGGAAATAGACTACTTAAAAGAATGTGTGAAAGTAGAGAGGGTCCCGAAAGGGTTACGATGCTTTAAATTTCCAAATAATGTCCAAAAGGGTACTACATACTATAAGAAATTATGTAATATTTTTAATCATGCAGGAATTGAGATGTTAGAAGTTATGATAGCAGAGTATGAAACAAAAGCTGATTCCCTGCTTAAGGATTTAAATGTTTTGAATAATACATTGGTAAATGACAAAAATTTTGTTTCGGTGAAACGCAACTATGATAATATTTTCAATGAGGTGGACCAATTTTGTGTTAAGGTTGTGAACCGTACGATCCATAAACTAGAAAGGGATCTTAGGGAGTATAGTGAAGGGACAGCTTACCCGCTCCCAGTAAAGACTAGATGGGCTAGTAATACTGTTATGCAGCAGAACAATGCTCGCAACAATAACAATGTTGATTTACAGGCTGAGTTACCTAGAAGGAGTGAAAGGCTAGCAGAAAAGGAAAGAAAGATCTCACACCAGGATTTTATATTTCCCCCAGACAAATCAGGGGGGAGGGGGGCCAGATTTCCAGTGAGGAGATGGAACAAATAATTATAAATGTCTACACAGATTCTGACCAAGAAGGGTTTAGACCTCTAGACATGTTTCCTAATAGCTCCACAAGTTATACGGTGATTACGGACAATAATTTCACTGTTTACAATTTCACGGATTTAGATATAAGAAAAGAGCATTTTGATTTATTTACAAGAGGCATGCATTTTGTACCAGCACGATCATTTAATTTAGAAACAGAATTAATAGATTTTAAAATGTTTGTTAGACATTTAAACCTGTCATTGTATTTTAAGGGTCAACCCTGTTCAGATATCACACTTTCAAGAAAAAGCACTTTTAACCCCCCCACACACCCCTCCATCAGAGTGTTTGAGGAATTGGTAGAAAGAGATTTAAGGGCTATTGACATCAAAAAATCTGCTACAACTCCCCAGAATTTAAGTTTGAATGAAACGCACATAATCAAACTTTTAAAAGAAGAGAGATGTAGAGTGATGAAGCCGGATAAAGGAGGGGGTTTAGTTTTGATGTATACTATAGACTACGACGCACATATTCATAACATGCTGCAGGATTCTGAGCATTATGACCTGATATCAAGAAATGAGTTACATATAGCATATTCTAAAACCAATTATCTGTTAATGGACCATCTTTTACAGGGAGCCATTAATGAAAAGCTGTATAACTATTTATTTGCAGCTAAACCAAGAATTCCAGTAATTTTTGTTATCCCGAAAACCCATAAAGGGTTGGATCCTTTGAAATTCAGACCAATAGTCTTTGGTGAAGGAAGTATTACAGAACCATTAGATAAATTCATTGATTATGTACTTAAGCAGTTTGTTACATCTTTAAACTACATATGCAAAGACTCATGGGATTTTCTGAAAGGTATAGGAATCCATTTGTACCACCCGAACCTTTTAATGGTAACCATTGACATAGTACAGTTATTCCCTAGTATACCGCACTCAACGAGTCTTGATTGGTTTAATGAGGTCTTGGTTAATGAGGCAAAACTTGAGGCAAATGTAGTGAACTTGTTAGTTGAATTCATGGAAATCGTGCTGAGTAATAATTTCATTTGTTTCAATGGTGAGGTTTATAAACAAAAATTGGGGGTTGCGATGGATGCTTCTTGCGCCTCTTTATATGCGAACATTGTATTGCATAAATGGGAACAGACTTTTATATTTGAAACAGATTGGGCAAAACATATTAGGCATTATGTCAGGTACCTGGATGGTATATGTTTGTTATGGTGTGGAACAGATATGGATTTTCAGAAATTCGTTAGTTACATCAATTCTACTACTTCTTTTCTGACTTTTACACACAGTCAGCAATAATAGTTTGAACTATTTGAATGTGACTTTGGTTAAAGATGTTACCAACAACAAATTTGCTTCAAGAGTATACAGGAAGCCTACAGATTCTAATTCTTATTTGCATTTTGACAGCAGCCATCCTTTCTACCAAAAGAAAGGAATTATTAAAGAGCAACTAATCCGTGCCTCCAGAATGTGCAGTACTGTGGAATATTTTTCATAGAGGTAAACTTTTTGAAGGAGAGGTTCTCTGAAAGGGGTTACCCTACACAATTGGTAAATAACTTGGTCATTGAAATTTCTGCACACAGGGAAGAAAAATATCCACCTTTATTAGGTTGCATGACACCACAAGTGGGTAGTTTGGACAAGAATTCTCAGGTATTAGAACAAAATAACTACATACACACATTCTCTAGCAATTCTAACTTAATAGAAGAAACAATATTAAGATACTGGACAGTTCTTACACTACGGCAAGAACTACTAACAATGGTCCCAAAAAACCCCAAATTTGTCAGACGTAGGGACACCAATATGAAAGAAATATTTGAGGGAAGGCAAATGTTGGATACCGTTGGCAATAGACTTAAGAAGGGAACTTATAAATGTGGAATGTGCAAGCAATGCCCTGCTATTTTTAATGGCCATAGTGTATACATCCCATCGAGAAAATATGTATGTCGGGCAAATGGATATTTTAATTGCAATGCAAAATATGTTGTATATTTAGGCTTTTGCACAAAATGTCAAAGTTTCTATATAGGGAAAACAGAAAGGACTTTAAGGAGAAGAATTTACCAACATTTTTATGACATTTCTAAGAAAAAAGAAGCTAATGCTTTTTATAAGCATTTTCTGTCCTGTCCCAATATGGAAATTAAGTTTATCGTTTTAGACCAAATAATACCTGACAAGAGAGGGGGCGATTGGGAGACCAAATTAGAATACAGGGAGCTTATATGGCAGCTAAGATTAGATGCTGCTAAATGGCCAGGATTAAATGACAATATGAATTTAAGTAGTGTTTTAAAATTAAGGAGGGCTAAGTTATAATATTTAGTAAGAAATTAATATTATTATGCACATTAGTTGATTCATTATTTATTGTAATAGAAAATTATTATATGCTACTATTTTATTATTTTTACTGTTTCATTGTTGTATTTTAATGTTTTTTCCATGTTGGTTGCATATTAATGGTGATATATCAGTTAACTATTATGCAAATGGTTTTATGAAGCAACGTACACAATATTTAATATTATTCATTATATATTTATTTATCTATATACATTATGTGACTTTTTAAACATTTTCCATAAAAGTGCATTTACTGGGATTTTATGAATTTTATACAACTTTGTATTGTTCAGTATTTGACTTTTAAACTAGCTATTTAGCTATCAATTAAGTTTAATTAATGAATCACATGATCGTTATGCACCCATTTAAATAAGACCAATTTGTTGCTTATTGTTCATCTTGATAAAGCTCAGTATTGTACTGAGCGAAAGCGCTTGAGAAGGGAGAAGGATTTGTTTTGTGTTCAAACAAATAAATACGTCTTTTGGAGATTACCTCTGGCTTTTTACTGCCTTGGATCGTATTTTTTATCTGGTATTACTCACATAAATATATGAAAACCAAACTAGGAGTTATGGAAGTCCTAGTGAGGTCAATTGTTTTGACTAGCTCCTTTGCAACTACCCATCCCACACCACTTTCATTTTATCTGAGGATTAATTAATCCTCCCCCTTCACCTGCAGTTTAATGTGTTCTCTCTTCCTTTCTAGCAAATCATTCTTGTGCACTTATTTATTTACTATTTGTTGACCAGGTGAGTAGACACATCTACTGACACTTTTCAGCCATGGCCTAGGCTCAGTGAGCAACTTAGATAAAATTGCAATATAAGGTACATGCATAACAAATCTTACAATACATTCATATGTATGAAGATAGCTGCATTTAAGCAATATGTATTTGAAGCATACAGTGTTGAAATAGTTAGTACATAGATTATATAGGCAATACTGCAGATTACATAGACAGGTAACAGCATGGCTTACTTTATATGTAGATGTGTTGATTTAAGTTCTAACTACTGGATGAAATGCTTTGTAGGATGTAGTGATGCAACTAACCATTGTCTATTTAGCACTTGCACATGGATTCTTCATGTAAGTGTGTTCTTAGAGCTTTTCTCAAAATCTATTAAAGATGGTAAAGATCTAACTTTGGAAGGTAGCTCATTCCAAGTGGCAGGTCCTAGTCAAGGCAAGGCTTTTTCACATATTTTAGAATTAAAGTGTAGTCAGAAAAGAATACGATTCTTCTCTTGGGTATTCATCACAGAGTAAGCTTGTTCTATTAGTGGCAATTTTCTCTTTAGAGGGGGAAGTGACCAATTTTTATAACTTTAAATAAGGGTTACTTAAAAGGAAAGTGCCCCTGTCTGTCACAGGGAGCCATTTTTGTTCCATAATAAGGCTGCAGTGACAGGAATGAGAGTCATCATGTAGTCCAAATCTGAAAATCCCGTTTCAGTTATTTGACATTTTTGTATATTGTTTGATGATTGGAGTGTAAGTAGTGGTAACCTTTACTCATCCTTGGCGACCAGCACATTTTTGTCTACAGCTGATCTGGGTGCTGAGGACAGGTGGTGAGAAATCTTGTAGCATAATTTGATTTGTGACATAATGTTTTTTGTAATATTATCAGTATCTGCAGGGAATGTTAGTGATGGGTCAAAAGTAAGGCCTAGATATTTATATTCTGAAACATTTGGAATAACGTCACCTTATAAGTCTGTGGTTGTTAAGTACAGGTAACTTAGGTAGTTTCTGGGCTGTAGCAAGGAGTATAGCAGTTGTTTTTAGAGATTTGTAAGACACTTTTTTATTACATTCCCACTGACATAGATCAGTGAAGCTTTTTAAAGTTGTGTTCAGAGAGCTGTGTGTATCTTGCTGGCTTCAAGAAGCAGAATATTATCTGTATATGGTATGACATCTATTAAGGAGAGGTCATTGGGAAGATCATTTATGAACAGGACAAGCAGGAGGGGAAGGAGAACCGTGCCTTGGGGAATACCAATGTTTAGGATTCCATTTGAAGACTATTGATTATTGACGTGACCTGAATGGTATGGTTAGGGTAATTTTGGAACCTGTTAATAGTATTGTCTCTCAAGTTCAGTTTACTGAATGTATTTACTAGCAGATTATGATTTACCATTTCAAAGACACAAGTCACATTGACAAGTACCTCTCAGTAATCAATATGTTGTTCATATTACAGATGATGGTATCCATGGCTAAAATTAGGACTGTTGCTGTGCTGCAGATATTGCAAAAATCATAGTTGTTTAAATAATTGTTTAAAGATGAACTTTTTAAAGTGTTTTTTGGATTGGCAAAGATTAGATATAAATCTATAATATTTTTTAATTATTTGGTGATGAAACCCTTGGGAAAACGATAATGATGGCATGTTTAAAGGACAGAAGTACTATGCCTATGGTAAGGGAAAGGCTGAGTATAGAAGTGAAAAGAGTTGCAGTTTCATTAGCTGCTTTACTTAGGAAGATTGGGTGTAAAGTGTTACATTTAATGGACAGCGAATGTAGTAGTTTCTTTTTTTGTTTCATTAGAGGAAATTTCTGTGAAATGAAAGGTTGCAGCATATTCAGCTAGTGGACAGAAATGATAAGTGCTGTTATCAGCTCATGGAGGGAAGGAAGGTTTAATTGGCCAGTTATGGATTAAATTGATGAGGTTAGAAATGATTTATAGTCTTCTGCCAGATTAGTTCTTGTTTCAGATGAAAGAGATATATTTGGAGAAGGATTTGTTATGCTTGCTGTGAAATGTTTTATTTCTTTCTAAAAGAGCAATGGTTTACTATTGGTAGTGATTTGATTTTCCCTTAAAGTACTGGGGTTTAGCAGTCTTAGAAGCTATTCAAGTTTCTTGTTTATGATTAAGATATGCCCGTTACACCCATAGAAATCCCAATCCCTCCACACCACATGCTCCAGGGACCTCAATCTCATTACCACAATCAATAGAATATGCTGGAGGGACAGGTTCATAACCCAGAGACTACCCATGCTCGGAAATAGACTTCCCATACATGTCAAGCAGAGCACCTCGCTGGCCCTTTTCAAGAGAAATCTTGATGAGTGGATGGGAAATAGAAAGTTCACCCTGGGGATCACTCCAGTGGCTCTGCTTGATAGAGGCACAGGGAATTAACAGCAGCATGATGCCAGGGCACTTCTATGGGCTAGGCTTGTAAAGGCTTCAAGGCCATTGGCCTAGTACACACCTATGAATCTATGATAGAGGTATTCATTGTTAAGTTTTGCTTTCATTTTTTTTCCATGCTGCATATCTCACTCATGATATTTTTGATATTGCAGTTTAGTTAGGGACACAGCTAGCCTCTGAGCCTTCTCCGAGTAGTAAGAAAGAAAAATTCTTGAGTATTGGATAGGGTAGATATGAAGTGTTCTAGAGCTTGGTTGGGGTCTGCAATGGTGTACAAAGTTTAATCAAAAATAGTTAATGTATTATTCAGATTTTAAAGTTTTCCTGTGGAAATGGTCTACCTACCACTATCAATGGTGGTATTTTTGATATTATAAAATACCACAAAGATCTAATGGAGCAACAATCATTGAAATTATTTTGTAGGCATCTATACCCTCAACGCAAAAAAAAAAGGCTTCTTTATTCTGATCTTTGAGCTTTCCCCTGTTCAACTTCCATGTGCCCCTTTCCTACACTCTTTCTTCTTTCTCAGTTACATCTCTACAATCTGAAAATTAACGATGCAATGATTTATTTTAATGATCCCATTCCCAACTTTGACTTCCGAATCCAGATGCCCATTGCATTTAACCTTTCTTCTTAACGCTGTTATCTATCACTTTGTAATTAGTAACTGTCTGGATTCTACTCTGCACCAGTTAGAGGACTTTTTTTCTGAAATGCTTCTATTACCAGATGCATAATTAAGCCACAATCCTGCTTCCCTTCTAGCATGATGATTTCCCACAGGCATCTGTTGGTATCCACTAACTTTTATAGTTCTATCACACAATATTGCAAGATTAAGACACGGGGTCATGATCACTTTCAAATTATTTTCCTCTTACATCTGTTACAGGAGATTGGATGAATTTACTTAATGTTATCAATGAGTTCATAGAGAAGAAACATCAAAGATTGAAACAATACTAATTTCATGAAGTTTAATCATACTTTGTCTTAGTAATATGGTCCATTCACATTCATGGTACTAGGAACCAAAATGACTTGGAGAAACTAAACCATTTAAATGTGCAGACTGTGACAGAAGTTTCGCAAGGAAGAACATCAATGATTTTACACAGGGGAAAATGGAAATATGATAGAATCAGGATCCCCCCAACCCATTGTAGGAGGAAATAGTAGTCTATAAAAGCCACAAAACTGATAGGCCAAAAAGAGCCATAAAGATGATACAGCATACTATTGAGGATAAGAAAGAAATTATGTATTGTTACGATTATGCAAGAAGACCAGAATTTCCAGGTAAAAGATATTCAAAAAGATTAACAGAGAAATTAGAGGAAAGACAAATACTTGCATACGAAAAACTGTCAAAAGCTTCAGATGCAAATTTGTGTTCATTAATACAACAGATCCAAGAAAATTATTATACAGCCAAGAAACTTTGGGCCATTTGGAAAATGAAACAACTGAGAAAGTGCAAAAATATAAAGAACAAAACATACAGATTTTTAAAAGATATAAGAAAGACACAAGGGCGGGGGAAAGAAAGAGAGATCTGATGTGGTACAGTATCTATGCAAAAGAGAAAGCCAAAGTAATCAATACAAAAAAGCAGCTACAAAGATACTTGAAGAGAAATATAGGCAATGTCAAACTGATATGGAAAATTTCACAAAACAAAAAAATAAATAAATACATAAATAAACAAGATCACAAAGGGGGAACGTGGAACAGAAGATTAGTAAAGTAGAAGTTAAACAATGTAGTTGAAGTTATGGAATACATGTGAAGTGAAGGATTTAGTGTAGAAAGTCTAACACAGGTTATGTCACCTCATGATGGAGTAATGAGTCCCCAAAGTAAGAACAATTGAAGTAGGAGACATCTGAAAAAGAAATATGGACATGGGAAAGAAAAAGAGATTTAATATGGAGCAATAATTATGCAAAGAAGCAAGCAAAACTAATTAATACATAAAATGCAGCATTAAAGATATTTGAAAAGAAATTCAGAAAAGGCATCTGGATGTAGAAAATTTCACAATACAAAAAAAATATATATAAATAAGAAAACAAAGGGGGAAAATATAAAAGAGGATTAGTAATGGAGAAATAAAAAAAAGAGAAACTGGAATTATGGATTACCTGTGAAATTAAGGATTTAGTATAGAAAATCCATCTCTGGTAAAGTCACAGCATGACAGAACAATGAGTACCCAAATTAAGGAGAAACAGGTGGAATAGGAAGCATCTGATTACTTGCCAAGTGAAGATACACTGGAGTCATCAGCAGGAAACCAACACAAAAGTTCCATTGCTCAGAAAGTGAAGGAGCAGGAAACAGTGGCAACTCTGACACATTCAATGTTGTGGAGTGACAGGCCCGTGAGTTCACATATGAAATCATATCAGCATATATGAGTATCGAACAACACAGGATGCAGCTGCAGAGAATATACCATAGAAAGATGTCCTGGAACTTTCTGCAGAATGCCTGCAGGAAACAGAGAACAAAGAATGTGCCCTTAACTTAGAAGAAATGATCTAAGGATAAAATTATTTGATTTAATAGTGATGGATAGAAATATTAAGACCAATGAAAGAGATAGATTACAGAATGTCATTAAGACCCCAAATGTTAAAAGTCTGATATAAAAATAAACACAGTAATTAAACCTATTAACAGAAATAAATAGAATATATTACTGTGCAGCTATATTAATAACATATACAGTCTTACCATAAAAACACAGGGCAATAAGGGAAAGGAATGGAACGTATCAAATGACATCATGGAAGTATTAAATAAAGAAAACTATAAAGCAATTAAGCCAAGAAGTGCCACTGTTAGAAGAGTACAGAAGACAGAACAGATCAACCAACCAAAAAAAAAAAAAAAACCTTAGAAAGACAGACATGATAAAAATCAAAGCACAGTATCAGAAAAGACCAGGATCTAGGTTATACTATTGCAAATAATAAACTATAGATATCAGCACAAGCAGAAAACACAGGGATAACAATTCAAATGGAGCATTTCAGGGTGACACTTTGTCACTGTTGTTCTTTTATTTTGCCCTTAACCCATTAAGCTGTGTACTTAACAGATTAGATCATGGTTCAGTTTGGCTCCCAGTAAACAGCAAAGTATAAAGACTTCTCACCTTTTTTGTGGATGATTAAAAACTGTATATTTCATCAAATAAGGTGCTGTAAGCACAACTGTAAGTGGTCAAAACTTTCTCAGATGATATAAGAATGTCATTTGGTCTTGATGAATTTACAAAAGCAACATTTAAAGCAGCAGAGCTGCAGCACAAAGGAAAAGTACAAAATAAGCACTTCATTGATAATCTAAAAAAGTTTTATAGCGAATTGGGAAACAAAGCAAAACAAATATAAATAGCACTGAAAAAGAAGAAATAGACATATTTTGAAGAAATATCTGTGAAGACCCCATAGAACATAAGAAAGATGCTGAATGGATAGAAGAAGCAAAAGAAACAATAAGAAGTTCAAATATATAGGATATGAAATGAGATGAAGTAACATCCAGAGAAATTGAAACAAAAATAAGAAAAGCTCCTAATTGGAAAACTCCAGGCCCAGATGCGGTACTTCACTTCTGGTTAAAATATTTCCATCTTTACACAAAGATTTAATCCTGAGTAAGAACTACTTATATGCGTATTCCGAACAGGCACCAGCCTAGTTAATGCCAAAAAATGATACTCCTCCTTAAGACTGAACTTCAAGCTATCCTAAAATCTATAGACCAATAATTTGCCTTCTGACAATGTGCTAACTATATACTGAAATTTATGCTAAGTTTATAGTTATTTAGAAGAAAAGTCAATCATGGCAATAGAACAGAAGGGTAACAAGTTAAAGTCATATATAACAAAGGATCATTTGCTGTTAAATAGGTCATAATGGCGAATTGTAAAAGAGGAAGAATCTATGCATGGCAAGGATAAATTACAAAAAATGTATTTAACAGAATCCCACATTTATGGATAAAGGATTGCTTACAAATGTATAAGATACACCCTACATTGATCAATTACATTACAGAGACCATGAAACAGTGGCAAGTGACTTTGCAGCTAAGCCATGATAAAAGACAAATTATTATCCCAGGGATAAAAATTCAAAAGGGGCATTCCAGGGTGATTCTTTGTTACCACTGCTCTTTAGTCTTGAACCTAACCCATTAAACTGTCTACTTACCAGATTAGGTCATGGTTATAATTTGGCTCCCAGAAAACACACATGCTTAGAGAGTTCATATCTAGTTTTTGTGAATGACTTAAAACTGTATAGTTCATCAGATGAGGAGTTGAAAGCACACCTGCAAGTGATTAAAATTTTCTCAGATTATATAAGAATGACATTTGTGACATTTGATGTTGCTAAATATATGAAAACAACATTTAAAGCAGGAAAGTTGCAGTTCCAAGAAAATAGCAGTCTAGGACAAGAATGTGATATAAAGGAACTTGAGCAGAAAGGAATATATAAATATTTGGGTACTGATGAAGGATCGTCAGTAAATTATGAACAAATGCAAACAAATGTCAGTAAGGAATACTAGATTAAAACGAATATTGAAAACAGCCCTGATATCTAGGAATAAAGTCCAAACTATAAAGCAATTTGCTCTTCCTGTTTTAACTTACAGTTTTGGTGTGATTGGTCTCAAAAGGTATTGGATGAGTTGGACTGAAAAACAAGAAAAATGCTTCATGCTTATCAAGCAATATTTAAAAATCAGTGTATGCTAAGTTTATATATTTCTCACTTTGTAGTAGGTATGGGCCTCTTTGAAACTGATTATATGTATAGATCTGTGATTGTGGGACTTCATACAGATCTGCTGACCTTGTCATATCCAAATATAGTGACAGTTTTAAAACATGAAGAGAAGAAATCTAAGGTGACCTCTCTGCTTAGTTTAGTGGAAGCATTCAGGTGTCACACTGGAATGGAAACAAACCAGAAGTAGACAAAAATCAGACAGCAAGTAAAGGTGCCAAAAAAAACAGTGCAAGGAGAAGGATCAAACGAGAGGCAGGCAATGTAGAAAAGCCATAAATATAGCCAAAGTATAATAAACTCCTGAAACAACCTCATGTCACTTAGTATTTGACACAGAAATATATAAGTAGAGGTAGGTGAATTTAAACCAAAAGATGAAAGGTTAATATTAGTGGCCCAGGATAGTAGACTGCATAGACATTGGTTTACAAAGTCCATTGAATATGTAAGAGAAACAGACAAATGCAGGTTCTGTAAAACAGAACTGGAAACAGTCACACATCTTGTTGCTGGGTATAATACACTAATGGTAGAGGGATTGTATACTGAAAGGCTTAATAATGTGTCAAGACTGTTGCATTGGGGATTTTGCAAACATTGCACTGTTGAAGTAGTTGAAAAGCATTGGAAACATGAGCCATAAAACATTATAGAGAATGATGAAGTTTATATCATATGGGAACACCCATTACCAACAGTTCAAAAATAAAAAAAATGGATATAGTAGTCCTTGAAAAGAAGAGAAAAGTAGCACTGATCATTGAAATTTCTACACTCAGTGATTAAAGTGTCTTACGTACAAGAGAGACACAGAGTCATAAAATACCAGGATATGCAGGAAATAAGAACAATGTGGAAGAAGGATACCCAGCAAGAATAATGGGTATCATAAAAAATAATTTATGGTCATATTTAGATATGCTACCAATACATGTAACTCTGTATGAGATGCTGAAGGAGTAAATTTTGGGCACATTGTGGGTGCTGCAAAGAGCACTTTGGCTAGCATCAAATATTGAAACAATACTAATTTCATGAACTTTAATTATACCCTGACTTTAAAATGGTGTCCTTTCCTAGCATCGTATTAGAAACCCAAATGACTTGGAGAAATTAAATAGAGAGACCGGATCAATTTACTTCTTCCTGCTTTTTAAAGGGAAGCAGAACACACTGTTACTTCTGCTACTTTCCATAATATGGGCTCAGGTCACAATAACTTGATTTATTTATAGGTAAATGCTAGGTAAACACAGATGATAAAAAGTAAAGATCATTGGTTTTTTTTCTCACTTTTGTGTGTGGTGTATGATTCTATTTTTTGAGTAGATTAAAGGTGTTGAAATGGGGTAGATAGGAAAGTGGTGAAATGGGGGCAAGCAGAGAGAAGAACAATGGGAAAGCAATATAGGAATGCGCAGGAGGGAGGTAGGAAAGAATTCTAACTATCCACTTCTCCAACAGTTTAAATCGAAAATATGTACAAAATATTAGCTGGATTTGGACTGTCACCTCAAAAAAGAGGGATGACAACAAAGCAATCATGTTGTCTAGCCAATTGGACCAAATCATGTGTGTCAAGAAGACACTTGTGTAAAGTGGAGAGCTATGTAGGTGATGTATTTTTTTGTGGGACAGGTGCCCATTTTTTTTTACTTCAGTAAGAGACGGATGTTGGGTAAGAGACATAGGTATTTCTCGGTCAGGTAAGTAAGATAGGTTAGGAAGCAGATGCAGTACAAACAGGATAAGCAAGACAAGACACAGGGATGAGGAACATGACAGGTTGGAGGACACCATGCTTGAGGTTTGGGAGGGGACAATGGATGCCCATGCTCGGCAAACATGGGGACAGTGAGAATCTAGTCCTTATCCACAGGACATTCATCACTGTCCCCTTACTCTGGTGTCTGTTGGAGTGGTTGACATCTACTCCTAGGGACCATAAAAGAGAGCATTCTCTCCATCTGGCATAGGTGTGCACCAATGGTCTATATTATCAGACTGAAAGTGCATATGTGTGACTACATAAAAGTCAGCACATAATGCATGAAACCTAAAAATAACAAATGGCCACGTAAGCAAATTTTTCTCTAGGGAAAAAACTTACGTGGCTGTTCACTAAAAAATATTAGCATCATAAAAAGGTGGGGGGCTTCACCCCCACACCCCCCTAATTAAATATACCAACTCCATGATCGCACTATAGGGAAGGAAAGGGCAACTCCGTGAAGTTGGCCAACTATCTCCTTGCCCTATGACATATTCATCAAATTGTTTTAATGCAATTCGATGAATATGTTTTGCTGTTTCCGTATTCGCTTAGAAGCATTTTCGTGCTTCTAATATAGACTCATGCACCAATGGTGCTGCACATGACCAAGAGAGATAAGGGTTAGGGTAAAAGGAAAAAAAAATAGATAATTAGTACCATCATATGTGACATACAATGCATTATCACAATAATAAAGTGATAGTTTTTGGCTTGGGTGTTGCTGTACCTTTTATTTGATTTAACTTTGCAGACATGTATTGGGGTTATAAATAACATAACCTGACACATTTTTGGTGTGGCTTTACAAACTAATAAAATTGTTTTGTATAATCTGGGGTTCAAACATATGCATTAGAAACAAAACATATTCTTTTACATAGGTGATTTTTCATCCTTGCCAAAGATGAAATGCTTGTTGAACATACTCATTGATTATATATACATACACTGGACAGAGTGAGGGGTTAACCAGGTATGTGTGTGACCTGAGAAGGTCCTGGTTTATACATTCATGTGTGCATTAGTATCACTGAGGTCTGAAAGCCATCCAAGGCCAGAGGAAGCAATTATAATTACAGAAACATAATATTCAGTATACCCTTTGTCAAACATATCATTTAGATGAGCTTCACTGCTCTACATAATTATTGTTATTTATAATTATGTTTTAAAAATGTTATCTGTCTTTTTAAACTGTGTGGACAAGTATTAATAAAATTGGGAGTGTGTACTAATTTTGAACCCAGGCTCACCTGTACTGGGGCCCTGCACTTACTTCTGCTGCCACAGGAACAGGTAAGAAACAGCTGTATATTTTCATATTCATTATTAAGTATGTGCGCTAACCACCTCTCAACACCATTTAGCATGTTTGCATGGTGGCAAAAAATAGAGGATACAATGCATCTGTTTTGAAATTGTCTATTGTCTACTTCCTGTCTGCAGGTATTCTAGACCTGCAGGTGTTAGGGAAGGTTGCTAAACACAGAGTAACCCCACTTATTGTGATTGTGGAATTGAAAGCAAAAGATGCACCAATGTATCCTTTTTGATATTAATAATGTCTGTATCATGTGTGGGCCATTAGTCCAGGTTTCTTGAAGTTAAGTGTCACGCAAACTTGACAAGCAAAGCTCGCCTTGTTTCATCCTTGTGAGCAGTGTTTATTATGTTTCCTCCTTAAAAGACAAATGCGGGACTTGAACCGTGATCTACAGATAGTATATATTGTGTGGATCACTGTGTTTAGCAGATGTGTTGCACACACCCATGTAATTCATGGGTGTAGTTTAAGTATTGGTTATAATAGAAGTACATTACATGACATTTACTCTATTTATCTGTTTCCCTTGTTTATGTCTGCCCATTCTCCACAAAAATAGTAGTATTAGAAAAAAATAAATAAATACATCAAATAAACAACACTACAAAATAAATGTTAGTACACATTAAAGATTTTTTACAGAAGTCTGGATTTAAACTGTCACACCATTAAACCTATAAATTACAGTAAGCATGTCTTATTCCTCTTTGCCATAGAAACAGCTTTGCAGCAGGAATGAACATCATTGTGCATACAAGCAAGTCCAAAAACATCCATAGTATTAACAAGACATATGGTACTTGTACACTCCCAGTTGTTTGTAAATGTGTTAATTTCAGAAGAAGTGCAATGAGTGATCACACAACCATTTATGACTATTGTTTGCAACAATGCAGCTCTGTCTTATCTTTGTATGGTGTTCATGCTTCTCTTATCTGAGCAGTAATCTGAGGCATGCAGTCTGTAAGGCATTTTGTATCATTGTCCTTAAAATGTATGACAATATAATGATATACAGTTTCCGATGCAGGCAGGAGAGTTTGGATATTACTGAACAGAAACTGAGAAATGTGTGCTGCTTACTTACATTTAAAACTTTTGTACAATTACTTCTACACTTTGTATGTCTAACCTGGCTGACATACCCACTGGAGGTAAGGGAACATGAATTGCTGTTGTGTTTTCCTTCTCCCTACCAGTAATAATTCACAGCTGCGATCCATTAGCAACAAACACTGAGGGAGTGTCTGCATTATATTTATACCTGCTACACAGAGCCAACAATTTGGGATTCAGCAATTCTAATGAATTCATACCTCATTTGCATCTTTGCAGTGTTCAGAGGCCTGAATCTCCACTATAAAAAGGTAACTGTTGTATATGTGGAGAACACAGAAGACTGCTATTACTTTGGATTTAACTGCACAGAAGACTACTTATCTTGATATGGTATGATTGAATTTTCCAATTATATACTGGATTTGCTCGCATGTAACTAGGAATACATACACACACACACACACACACACACACACACACACACACACATATATATATATATATATATATATATATATATATATGCATTAGCAAATGCAATTTTATCTGTATGCACTTCTTAGAAGTTTAGTGATAGCATAGGCATTTTTGTCAGATCATTTTACTTTTCAGATACACAGCCTTATTAACTTTAATTACATGTGTTACTGTTACAACTGTTTCTCTTTATACTCTTCTGTGTTATTTCAGTAAACTGTAAATGTCCTATATTGTCAGTGACTGTGTATATCCTATATTGTGAATGGCACAGGGGTATTAGCCTTCTAGGATGGTAGATAGTTACCTATAGGGGAGTTCACCTCTATGAAGAGGGCAGTCACAAGTGGAGTCCCTCAGGGGTCAGTCCTTGGATTGCTCCTTTTTTTATATTTATTCCTCTGAAGTCAAGGCTAATGTCAGTGGTCTCTAGCTGACTAGATTTGCAGATGATTGCAAATTAGGAGCTGGCATTGAATCCACACTGGCACACATGTTCTCCAGGAGGACTGACACAGACAAATAACTGGTGTCAGAGTCATGAACTTAAACTAAATGCCAAGAAATGCATAATAGTATCCTTTGGGAAGACATCCACCCCTGGTAACTATCATATTGACAACACACCCCTTAGAGTTGACCCAGTAATCATGGACTTAGGGACATACATAGATAGTAATCTAGCCTTTGACCATCATGTGTCTCCAGTAGTGAGGAAATCATTCTATGTTGCACAACTTATAAATAAAGGTATGAAACTAAGTCCAATGAAGTCATTGTTCCACTGCATTTGGTATTCATCAAACCTATCACTGAGTACAATGCCCCCATTGGTATGTGCCTAACAAAGGGTATCCAACAATTGGAACATCCATAGAGGTTCCTCACTAAAAGAATACAGGGTATAAGTAAAATATCCAATGGAGACTGCCTGAAGGCCCTATCCCTGTATTCTGTCTCCTACAAGCTTTTGAGGGGAGAGCTATGCCTGGCATAGAGGATGTTGTCAGACCCCACTGTGATGGACATCCTGCATATCCAAAACCCAAACAGCACCAGAATTACCCATTCTAAAGACTTAAACCTTGCCTGTGATATAAATAGTACCTTCTTGAGAGACAGACATGTATCCCAGAAACTACCCCGTCTATGGAGCAGGCTCGGCATCCATGTGAAGCAGAGTTCCTCCTAACCCAATTCGAGTGCAACTTTGACAATTGGATGAGGAGCAGGAAATTTATCCCTGGTTTGGCACTTATGTCTCTAATGGACACAGTCAACCTGTAAATGGTTCATCTCCCAGGCCCTTGCTTGTAAATGTTTCCTCTCCCAAACCCATGCATACACTTATCAAGGATATCAGAACTTGCCAGAGATTTGGGATGCATAGTTAGGCTTAAAAAGGCCCTTGCAGTCATTAGCCTAGTAAACACCTATGAACCTATGAACAGGTAGATATGACTGGCAATTGCTGAAAAAATGACTGTTCTGTGGTAAATATATTTTATATTTGAATGACTGAAGTTTTTTGTTTCTCCAGTGGGTAATATTGAAAAAGTAATTATATGTGAACTTTTATTTATGTGATATTTATGTGTAGTATCCTTCTTTTGGGTTTTATGTCACCTAGGACTATGGCGCTAAAGGGTTCCAATCCCTGCAAACCCACCTTCAGTGACTCGGAGAACAATGTGATTGTACTACCCTTTCGTCAACATGGTGGCTTTCTGCTTAAGATAGCATGTGAGGATATGTTTGGAAGAATGGAAATTTGGAACCAAATAGTGAGTGACATCAGTGCTGTTGGAGTCACAGTAGGAAATATGATCAGATATATCAAAGGGCCACTGGTATGATTTCATCAGCTCAGAGGAGAGCAGCTGTAGTTTACCATGTACAGCTGGCTACCAGTGAGGAGACTACTACAGAACTACCACTGACACCAAATAAAGAGTTCATTTCCACTGTCAAGGATCCAGAGAGTTCAGTGGAAAGTGCACAGCAACATGTGATTGATGTTGGTGATGCTGTTTCAGGGAGGACAAGTATGTCCCAGGAGGAACTTCCAGGTAGGCTTACATATGTCAATTTTTAAAGATTTCTTGTATAGCAAAATATTGAAAGTAGTTAAATTGGTTTAATAAAATTGTTTTTTGGAGGAGGACCTATTTATAGATTGATACAGTTAACAATCCATTCTGGTTCCTTACACATGGGCTTGGGGTGGATGTGTCATCCAAGTTTCAGTTAAATGTATTGTTAATGCATATATAAAGGCAAAAAAATCTTTCACTCTGTGTTATTGTTATTGTGGTTGTGATAATGGGAAGTATTGCCAGCTATGCCAGGAAAAGTAGGTCAGTGGATGTGTAACATATGCCAGCATAGCTAGCTGGAGTTTTGTAAAGAATTATACATCATTTGTATATCAAACTCATTTGTACAGGTGCTTGTGTTGAAAGTATATTTGGGAAACTGCTTGTGTCAAAAATGTACCAATAGTGGGTCCTGCTGGACATAAAAGAAATACACCTGTATGTCAAATTGCATTGTAACTGTTGAAATAAATAGATTGTAACAGAGGATACTAGAAGAGAAGAGGATAATCTCAGCCCAGCTAACTTTGAAAAAATATTCTGAAATTAAATTACCTGGTTTAGGCCATAAAGATTGTATCTTACAGTTCTGATTTCAGCCAGAGTCAAAATGTCTGTAAAAAACAGGGCTAGGCATGCTCCTGTATTGTCCTTAGGGGTGCAATAATTGCTACCATGGAAAGGTGGAAGTTTTGAAATGTTTTCATAGCTTCCAGATGCTATCACACATCTTAGAAAAGCTCTATCTGTGTACATGGTAACACATATGTGCAAGATTATGTTTCAGTTTCTAGTAAAGGGGATAGTATGGGAAATAGAAGTCAGATTATCAGATGTATGTGATGTCATTCTGTAATTTGGTACTGAAATGATGTTTTAATACTAGATGAGACCGAAGTATCAGGGCAGTCTATTTTTGAAACCTAACAAAGAAGGAAGACCACTCACCTACTTCATCTTGTCTTGCTTTAGTAAGTAACCAAGAAATACTAATTCTTTAGATCAGTCTGGAAATATAGTGAGAATAGTTAAGTACTGTTTTTCTGTAACTGTGTGAATCTATCCACCTGTATTATTTTAATATGTCCTGTGATTGAAACTCTGATGTTTATTGTAAATAGATATTTAGTATTTTCATGTTCTTTTTTTGTTATTAAATATTTGCAAACTTTTCATTGTGGCTGGTATTTTAGAGAACATTTTAACCTCTGAGAGTACTTATATTTATTTGGTGACACTGTGGCCACTCCTGAAGGCCTTGCTGCATTGGTTAAATTTTACTACCATTTGAAGTAGTATTAATTTTACTCAGTATAATTGGGTACCCTTGTAAGAGCCTTAGAGTAGCTGGCTTTGGAGTGTTCTGGTGGCAGTACCTTTTATTTTATTTTTATTTTACATTTTTGACTGGGAATGTCCGACTGGATATATGTCCATTTTCAGCGGAGGCCCGGGGAGAAAAGCTCCAAATACAGTAATGACATTTTGAAAACATAGTTAAAAAGGATTTTTCACTATTAAGACTCAACTTAAACTTTAAACATAATTAATATACATATTTTTACAAGTACAGTCATAGAGAATAACATAACACAGAGAGTTATTACACAGCTAAATAAAAATCTTTAGGAATAGTTAAAAAGGGAAATAATCAAAGCAAGAGGAATATAAAAAAGGGAAATAATCAAAGCAAGATGAATCCAGTACCAATAGACTTAAAAATGAGAAGCAAAAGGGAGACAGTGTCAGTCAGGATTTGAGCATGGACATAGCCATTGTAATTTTAGGAAGGTTTTAAGTTGTTGTTTGAAAAGAGGAGTGGATGTCAAGGATGTTAGTTCTCTTGGAAGTTTGTTCCATGGGATACCAATCGAGTTAGTAAATAGGCAGTCCCCAGATTTGTTATTGGATTTTAGGGTAGAGACAAGTACTCTGTTAGCAGATCGTAAGGTTAAAATATTTTGAAGGTTGCTGAGTATGGGAGTATTTGAGGGATGATGCAGGATCTTGTGAATGATTATGAGTTGCTGAAAAAGAAACTGACTATGCAGTTCTAACCATCCGAGAAGTCTGAGATTTTTGCAGTGGTGGGTACGAAATGGGGCATCAGTGGCAAATCTGGCTATGTTGTTATAAGATGTTGCCAACTTATTATATTGCTTTTGGAGAGGTTTGTATAAATTGGTGAGGCATAGAGGAGGGTAGAGATTAGGTGAGTTTGGGCAATAGTAGTCCTGGCTGAAGGAGTAAGAAAGGATTTCATTTTGTACATGGAACCCAGTTTTCTATTAACCGATTTGATAGATTGATATGAGTTTCGAAATTAAGATTGTGATCAATTGTTACCCCTAAAAGTTTGGTGGTTGTGTCAGGAGCTATTAATATACCATTGTTAGAGATAACTGTGAAGTTTATGGTGGGGGATGTCTGAGTGGGAGTGAACAACAGTAATTTAGTTTTTTTTAGGGTTAAGGAGGAGACAGAGTTGATGGAACCAGTTTTCTACTAAGGTAAATATATTTTGAGTTGTGGCTTGAAGTTGGCAGGGTGAGTAGTGGCACAGATTAAGGTTGAGTCATCAGCATATTGTATACAGGTGGTTTGAGGAAGGGAGGCTGACAGATTGTTAATGAATATGGTAAAGAGGAGCGGTCCCAAAACTGATCCTTGTGGGACTCTGAGAGTAATAGGGAGCAGAGAGGACAGTTCATTGTCCCATAGGACTGCTTGCTGTCTGTTTTCTAAGTAAGATTGAAACCATTTGACTGTTAGTATATCTAATGAGAGAGATTTAAGTGTATCTATCAATATTTCGTGATTCACCATGTCAAATGTTTTGGAGAGGTCAATAAACATGGCAGCGGATAGGAGATTGTTATTTCGATTTTTATTTATACAGTCTGTAAAAGATAGGAGAGCTGTGCTGATGCTATGATGTGGTCTAAAACTGTGTTGGCAGTCTACTAGAAGGTGATTTTGGAGGAGATGAGTAAGACATTGGTGATGAATACATCTCTCCATAATTTTTGCTATCGGTGAGAGTAGGGCTATTGGGCGGAAGTTTGAAAGTTAACTTGAGTTACCTCCCTTGTGGAGAGGGATAATATGTGAAACTTTCCAGATGTTAGGGATGGAACATTCTGTAATGGTTCTGTTAATTAAAATAGAAATGGGGAAGGCAAGTACTCCAGCTACTAATTTCAAATATTCAGCTGGAAGGAGATCAGCTGATGGGGTACAAGGTTTGAGTTTCAGCAGTAGGTTGTGTATGTGAGATGTGGGAATGGGCTGTAGTTGAAATAGGGGTAATGAACTAGTTGACACAGGTGAGTTAAATGTGGACACTACTGGTAAAGAATTGGCTAGAGATTGGACAGTTTCAGAGACAAATTTGTTGAAAGTGTCAGCAATTTCGGTAGAAGAATGTTGAGTCAAATTAGATGGGTGGGTGTTTCAGAGTGGCCAGGATGAAGTAATTTATTTATTCCTGACCAGAATTTTTGTGGGTTTTGATACTGGGTTTTGTTGGAATTGTAGGTAATAGTTTTTTTTGTCAAGGAATATGGCTTTCTTAGTGGCATTTCTCAGTTGACAAAAGTTTAAGTGATCAGTTTGCTTTTTTGTATGTCTCCATTTAATCCAGATTTTATTTCTAGGTCGCATTTTTTGCCTAGTCTCTTTTGTGAGCCAGGGAGTTGGTTTGTTCTTAATTCTGATCAATCGAGAAGGGACATGGTTGTCTAGTATTTGTAAAAATGTATTGTTAAAGTATGAGACAGCTTCCTCAAGAGGTAAGTGTTTTAAGGGGGTCCAATTGCAAGCTTTAAGCTCAGCTTGAAAGTTAACTGGGTTTAGATTTTTTTGTATTTCGGGTGGTTCTGAAGTTTACTTGATTGGGTATTAAGGTTTTTAGCTTTGTTATAAAGGTAAGAGTGTGGTCACTGATATCATTGGGAAGTATGCCTGTTTTATAAAATTGGGGGTTACTGTTAACTAGTATCCAATCTAAAGTGGTTTGTTTATTGCTAGGTTTGTGAGTTCTTGTAGGGTGGGTGATGGTTTGATAAAAGCCATGAAGGTTAATGAGGACAGTAGGATTATTGGCAGTGCAACTTTTCCAGTTAATGTTGAGATCACCAAGGAGTATGGTTTCTTGGGGGAAATTTGAGGAAAGCCAACATAGGATGTTTTCAATGGTATTAATGTTACTACCTGGGGTGATGTAGGAGCAGATAATATAAATGGATTTATTAGCATTAATTAGAAACTTGGCCATTAGGATTTCGGCATTGCTAGGTAAAGGATGAGTAATATCTAGGGCAGAGAGTTGCAGCTCAGATTTATATAATATTGTAACCCCACCTCCTTTTTTGTTAGGGCGGTCTAATCTAATTATGTTATAGCCTGTGGGGATAATATCATTGTCCTTGGTGGTTGGTTTGAGCCAGGTTTCAGTTAGGCATAGGATATCAAAGGAGTGTAAGTCTAACAGGGCATGTAGGTGGCTACTTTTATTATTTAAACTATGGATGCTTAGGTGGGCTATATGGAGAGAGATTTTGCTAAGAGAGGGGTAGCAGGAGGTGTCTGGATGGGGGATTGGGAATAAGAGATATGAGAATTTGGGCCTGGGTTAGGATGAATGTCACCATGTAGTAGTAGGTACTGTTGTGGTATAAGAGACAGTTTCAGTAGCTTATCTAGAATAGGGATAGTTCTTTTAGTTTGGAAATATTTGAAATGGATTGTTCTATGAAATGAAGGTTGACTGTAGGCTGATGAGGATGTAATGTTACAATGGGATTTTGAATTATAAAGGCCATGTCAAACCCAGAGCTGTTGGACATGCTACACTTAAAGAAATCCCAATCCCTCAGAGCCACACGCTCCTGGGATCTAAACCTTGTCATCACAATAAACAAAACATGCTGGAAGGATAGGTACCTGACCCAGAGACTCCCCAGACTCTGGAATAGATTGCCCATACATGTCAAGCAGAGTGCCTCTTTGGTCCTCTTCAAAAGGAACCTTGACGATTGGATGGGAGAAAGGAAATTCACCCCGGGGATCACGTCAGTCGACCTGCTAGATAAGGATCCAGGGAAGTAAATAGCGTGGTAAGAAATAGCCAGGGAATTGTTATGGCTAGGCTTGTATAGGCCCTAGGGCTGATAGCCTAGTACCAACCTATGAACCTATGAACCTATGAGAGGGGTAGTTTGTATTAAGGGGGAGGAATTTTAGTTAGATGTAGGGATTCATAGCAAGTGAGCTTATAGGATAGAAGCAGAGGGCAAAGTATTACAGATAAGAGGAGCATGTTGGAGCATGTTTTAAAGTTAGAGATGGACATAGTGAGTGGAGTGTGGTAGGAGATAAAGGGAGAGTTGTTATGTACTAAGTGTGAATACAGGGAGACTGAAGTGAGAACAGTGGGGCAGTAATGGGGAGGGTCTGTGTAGTAAGGGATGAGTATAAGGGATTAGGGGTGGGACTATGTTAAAGGATTAGAAGAAGATAAAGAGGAAAGGAGGGAGTGGCTTGATAAGTATGTAATGAGATTAGTTAGGTTAGTGGATAATGACTGAAGGGGGTTTGGTTTAATGAAGTATAAAGTTAGCTGCAGTGGGGGTGGGTGAGATTTGGGGGGTAGGGTAGGGGAGCGGAGTGAGCCTGCAGGGCGAACGGAGCAGGTAGAGCTGGAAGGTAAGTACAACAGAAAAAAGTATCAATTGTCTTTAGTGTTTTGGCTTTAAAATGTTGAAATTAGGGGAAGAGTAAAGGTTAAGCAAACTGTTAACAATACAAACATTTAGCAAAAAGATTATGAAGGTGATATTCAAATTTAAATCCTTTAGCAAGGGGATTAGGACAGTAATAGTCACTACAAAAAGGATTAGGACTTCTAGGCTAGATATTTAAAAGCTATGGTAGAATGCTGCCATCTAGTGGTCAGTGGGAAAAAGGCAACTGGGAGAGGTAAAAGCATGGGTCTTAATTCCAAAGTAAGGAGGTATGGACATATGTGTGAGGTGGGTGTCAGGACTCTGTGTGTATTGCTATGCCATCTGTTAGAGTAACACCAGTCTTAGTTTGTTAGCATATATTAAATTGTAGTAGTATAGCTACTAATTTCTTTACTGTGTCTGTTGCTTACCTACCTGATATCTGGACATAGGGGACATAACTGGTAAATTTGTGCCAGCCTTTCCAAGGTGTGTGTGTGTGTGTGTGTGTGTGTGTGTGTGTGTGTGTGTGCGTGTGTGTGTGAGTTTGTGTGTGTGTGTGTGTGTGTGTGTGTGTGTGTGTGTGTGTGTGTGTGTGTGTGTGTGTGTGTGTGTGTGTGTGAAAATCAAATCTCAAAGAGTGTGTGTGTCAGCCACTTGGAGCAGGGACATAGAGCACTGGTTTCTCAGAGAAGGTAGTGGAGAACTTGGTTTGGAACATTCAGCTGAGGACTCATCTCTATAGCTGTGCCAGTGGAGAGTCTTATTTGGGAGCCTGGAGAGAGAGAGGGAAACCCAGCCCCAGGACTGACTATGCTGCCTATGTACTCTTGAGGGAAATTATGCTTGGTCCAAAGAGCTGCATCTGGAAATACTGTTTGCATCTATTTTTGCTCCAAGTGACTGTCCCTCACTGGTGTCAGTGGTGGGAATTCAGGCTCCTTGATTACTGGCCCAGATGAGGGACGTCATAGTTATGATGGTGCTCTTACATTTTGCTTAACGTCTTCCAGGACAATTCTCCCTAGCAAGTGTAGAGTCATCTGCATATGGTAAACCAAATATTTTTATTTTAGTACTGAAGAGCACTTGACATATGTCTGAGGTGGGTATCAGGACTCTGTGTGTATTGCTATGCCATCTGTTAGAGTAGCACCAGTCTTAGTTTGGTAGCATATATTAAATTGTAGTAGTATAGCTATTAATTTCTTTACTTGTTTCTTGCTTATTCTAACAGGTGTTCCTGACAGTGGAAGTGTAAGACTCTTACCACCTGATGTCAGAATGTTGACAGACTGATGATGATGGTGGCCAAACACAGGTATAGTCGGGGATTGCAGAGGTTGAATCTGACACTGAAGTTGGTATTCAGCCATCCCCTGTACTTCCAATAGACACAGCCAGTAGGCCTACACAAACCTATTCCAGGGAGCCCTTAGATATTGGACAGGTGGAGGGTGAGACACTTGATCAGGGCAGAGTGATTACTGGGGCTTCAGTGACTTCTGACTCTGGCCATAGCCAAAGTGTGGACAAGGTGCCATGCAGGATGATTTTTAGGTCCTCAGAGGAGACCTGCTGTCTATCCTCCACCTGATCCTGGTGCATTTTTCTATGCCACTCAACTTATGTTTAGGGCCGTCATGGAGGTGTTGGCACATTCCAATAGGGCCTCAAAGAAAATGCTTAGGGTTGTAGATGTGACACAGGCTGACATGCGTGATTGCCTCCACCATGTTGCCAATTCAATGGATAGGATGAATGGCACTTTGGAATGGGAAGTGATGGAATGTCTGCTGGAAGTGGGATGGCATCCACATGGATGTAAGTCAACCACATCATCTGATGTTAGCTGACATAGCCGTTCCAGATCACGCTACAGTAATGGCATTACTTCCACTACTTCATCAGTGGTTGAGGTCACCACACCTAGACATGACAGGCCATGAGGTCATGGTCCTGGGTGTACCCATAAGGAGAGATCATCCAGCAGGCATCAGTCATGTTCAGGTAGCAGCAATGCATCTGACTGTGAACATGACTGTGTCAGTGCAACTCCTGGCACAGCCAGTTCTTGGGGTTGAGGACAACAATGTTGAACTGTCACCTCTACCATGCATAGTTCACACCTGTCCAACATACCACGGCATGGGTTAATCATGAGGCTTACAACTCATTCTGTCTCAGTGGTCATTTGATACTTTATCCAAATGTCTGCCTGTTTCTTTTTCTTACTGACATGCACTCACTACCTTTTGTATCAGCCTAGGTCTCCTGCCCCCCCCCAGCACCCATGTACAAATAATAACTGTGCCATATCCTTGTTTCCTAACTTTTGGATTCAGAGATACAAAAGTGCTTTGTCTGATGCTTAGGGTGCATAGCTGACTCAGTGCTCAGTATTATCTGTGTTTGTGATTCTGTTTTGGAAATTATACTGCTTTCTTACAGGGTTTTTAATGTGTACATCCCTCCCAGTCTCTTAGACCAACAAAGCTGGAGCAAGCCATAAATAAAAGTGCAACAAAGGCCCAACAATGGGTAGAGTTTTTAAAGATTGTGGTCTTACAAACAGACATTTGATAGAATAGCAGGATTTGTATTACTATTTTTATATTTTTTCTGAGGGATATGAAGTCTGAAACTGAAATGTGTAGGATTATTTTCTAACTTCACTCTTTAATGATATGCCAGTACAAAAGTATGAGGCCAAACTCTGGATATTTGGTGAAAACCTGTACATTTTAGAAGTATGCATATATGAATCTTTGATACATGAGGCCTATCAGTTGATAGAGGACACATTTATTCACAAGCCATTTCTGTCACAACTTGATGTAATTGCTGTAAAAAATCACCCACCTTATACTTACTTACATTACTACGTTACATTATGCAAGGATATGCCATTCCATTGTATTCTTGCACATTTATTTTTCTATTCCATGTTCAACACTTACCTTGGAAATCCAACAGTTGCAAGAGCTTTCATTCAGGGCTGACTCTGTCTGGTTTTAGCAGTACACAGCCATTACATGGTAAGTAAAGGTTTTGAGAATTGCCTGGCATCAATGTTACTGTATGTACATGCACAGGATGAAGACTTTAGCCCCTTAGGTGGTGAGCATTTGTGCTATCCATTACTTCTTATTCAATGTGAGGGCATATTGTGCATGCCCACATCTGCCTACACCTACAGCAGCTGCCGATTCCCCCTCTGACTCCTCACGTGCATGTGACTATGGTGACCTTGCTAGTGGTGGTGGGATGTATGGACCTTCTCCTTGCGTTTCCTGATGAAGCTATTTTCACAGGATAATGTTGTGAAGCATGGCACAGATGATGAATATTTCAGTACATGTACAGGAATTGCAATGCAGGGCTCCCCCAGATGTATCTAAGCACTGGAACTGAGACTTCAGCAGCCCAAACACACACTCTATGATATTTCTTGTTTGAGTGTGTTCCTCATTATAATGTTCTTCAGTTGGTGTGTGTGCATTTCTGATGGGAGTCATCAGCCACAGTTCCAGTGCATAACATACATCCTCCAGTAAATGACCATGTGGGATATCCCCCCAAGTAAACATCTCATACAGTTGACAGTTGTGCCAGATATGTGAGTTGTGGTAACTACTTGGGTTGCCAGCAACACATTTAGGATTATTTCCTTAGCGTTACACATGACCTAACAGTCAATGGAGTGGTAGCCCTTTCTATTTATGTACATCCTTTCCTATTCCCCCAGGTGGTGCTTTGAATTCAATGCACATGCAGTCTATGGCACCCAAGACTTCAGGGTAGTGTGCTACAAGATAGAAATCCTGCTTAGTGTTGCTCTATCCTTGGGTGCTTATTGAAATTCTATGTTCTCAGTGGCATGTTGTAGTATAGCATTTAGGAATTGATGGATGATCCTGGATGCTGATGCCTGTGACACCCACAGCATGTCCCTTGTTGGTCTCGGCAAGGTTCCTGTAGCTAAAATTCTAAGTGATACTCATACTTTAATCTCCAGTGAGATTGGTTCCCCTTGGTTTGCCTTTGCTGTCATTTGAGGACAACAGAGGTTGCAGAGTTTGTGTAGTATGTCTCTATCAACTCTGTAGCGGTCTATAGCTTCCACCTCATTCAGACTGTGAAAAGTTAAATGGGGTCTAAACACCCTTCTCCTTCTTGGCCGTGGTCTATTAGCAGCAGCATAGACTTTGGTCTGCTGCACATACACATAAATAAGAGCAGCAGCAGCCCCTAACATTTTTGTCGTATAGCCTAGTTTCCATTGCTGTATTCCAATAAGTTTTGGAATTCACAAGGAAAACCAGCACTGAGTCTACACGGTTGCTTTATAGCTTGTTGAATAGTTCCTCCATCTTGGATTGGTTGCATACAATTCAGCTGGTTATGCTGAAATTAACACACCATGATGTTTATCATGTTTGCACTGCTCTACACAGCATATACAGCTGCTTATTGAATACAAAATGGTGTGCTACCATGTGCACATTGAACCATAACACTCACATGGTTTTAGCAGAATGTGTAGGCTTTATTGAATCTGCACCCTTATTTATTTATAATTTTACTAAAGCAATTTCACTTTTAATCCATGCTCTGCCAACTCTTCTATAATGAATTTCACTTACCTATTTGTTTCTTTTTTTAAACACATTTATTGAATTATTGCTTGGGACACAGTCAGACTTGCATTTATATAAAAGTAATCAAACCATATTAGCAAGTTTACATTTACAAAAATGTTTATATATATATATATATATATATATATATATATATATATATATATATATATATATATCCTATTATCTACGCAAAATTAAATAAATTATTCAGTTCCTGGCTTTTCTTAAACATTCCTCCTCTAAAACATTTTTCTGCATGCATTGTTCCTACAATTTCCATTTTTCTATGTAATTTACTCTTTTCTAAAGATCTCACCTTCTGTTCTTTTATCTTTGTTACAGTATTCACTATTTCAAGTATAGTTGGTTTAGATTTTGATTTCCATTTTCTAGTAATTGTTTTTTTTTACAGCCACCAGAATTAAACTTAGCAAGGCCTTAGTATGTCTAGACAATTCAGATCCTATATCCCAATGCCTCACTTGCTCACCCAGTATTCCCAAAAGAGTACGCTCTAAGAAATTTTTGAAGTTTGCCAACTCATTACACTCCCAAAATATATGCTCCCAGTTACCCCTTTCTTCACCATCACACCTCCAACATTTGTCATCCACCTGAGTAAAAATTCTTTGGAGTCTGCTTGGGATAATTAGGTATCTATGCAAACACTTTTAGGCAAAAATCTTACTTACTTATTTAACTGGATAGATGGAATATTCTCATGTTAGCTTTCAGTTTAACTTAAAACAGTGAAAACATATGCCTCAAATTATTACTGCAGATGCCTTTTATTACACAACTAATAACATCTTATATCACAAAAAGGTGATCTCAAACATTTTGGTTAAGTCTGGCATAATTTCTTAAAGCAGTATTGAAACTAATCAGTTACTATGTGCAGAGGACATATAAACAGATGACTGGAACCTAGCTTGGAAAAGAGCAATGTATTAGACTTGATTGCATTATGTATTTCCTATAGGGTCGAGTCCCACGGAAACCACTGTAGCTACACAGTCTTTTCAGAGCATGTAAGTTAATGTTTAATCATTGTCCTGGAAGCCAAGGGCTAAGTGGTAAGGTCTCTCCTTCACAGCTGTAGAGTATGAAGTTCAGTCCTGACCTCTGTTTACTATCTGTGTAGAATTTCCATAACTTTTTCTAGACACCCTGATATCCTCTGACCTTACAAACAATATGTTTGCTGACTTATTGCATTAAATCATTTGCCTGTATTGCATTTACCATTAAACAGAGTTCATGGAGTAGAACACTTACCCAGTCAACAAATAACAACAATAACAGATATTTTCTAAAGTGTCATACATCTACATCAGTCAAGATTTTGATTAACAAAAGAAAGACTGTTCATCCTAGGATCATAGGATGATAGGAAGTTACTAGGCTATTGTCCCTGAGGCTCTCACAAGCCTAGCCAAGAATTTAGCCCATGTTCTGACAAGTCAGCATCTAATGTCCCTGTCCAGCAGGGACACAGGTGGAGTCCCAGGGGTGTATTTTCTGTTCCCCATCCAGTTATCCAGGTTGCGCTTTAAAAGGGTTAATGAGGTACTCTGCTTGATGTGGAGAGGGAGTCTATTCCACAGAAGGCTGAGTCTCTGGGTCACAAATCTGTCCTGCCAACAAGTCCTACTGATGTCAGAGACAAGGTTGAGGTCATGCGTGCGGGTTACTCGAGTGGAGATTGACTTGTGGATATACAGCAGTCCCATCAAGGTGGGGTCTGAGATTGCTTTGTATGCCAGAGGTCACCAATGAGAAGTCTGTATGAGCCTGAGTAGAGGGACAGGGCCTTTAGCCTATCTGTGTACGGTAGATATTTCAGGCCCTGAATTCTCCTGGTGAGGAACCTCAGTGGTCTCTCCAGCTGCTGTATGTTCTTGTGAGGTACATGCCGAAAGAGGTATTGACCTCCTTGTCTCTGGCTGAGACATCCATATTAATGAGGTGGGCCATGGTGAAAGCTTTCTGTACAACGGAAGCAATATGGTGGTCAACAGTCAGTTTGCCATCAACCTGGGTGCCCAAGTCCCTCACAACTAATTGCATGCTTAGGACCTTGTTATTAATGTGAAAATTTGTGGGGATGTTCCTCTCCCCAAAAGGGATGATGATACATATTTTGGCATTCAGTTTGAGGCCATGTTTCTGGCACCAGTCATTTGTTTGGGAGAGAACCTCTTGGAAGATGTCCACATCACTAGGAGAATTGATGACAGTGCCCAGTTTGCAGTTATCTGAAAACTTGTTAGTCACAGCCCAGTGGTTTTGGCCTGCACATCTAAAAAGTATACCCCAAACAACAGAGGCCCCAAGACTGATCCCTGGGGTACAGCGTTTATTACGGGTCTACTGCTTGAGCTGGTTTCTCCTATTTTGACTAGGCTAGGTGGGTTGTATCAGTGAACCAGTTTGCTACCCATTTGGTAACATATGGATTGATGCCTAGTTGAGAGAGTTTATCTATTATACCTGAGTGGGGAATAGTATTGAAGACTTTAGTCAGATTAAGGTAGGCGGTGTGCAACGTCTTGCCCTTGTCCATGGCTTTGGTGGCTGTCTCAAAGAAGTCAACCATATTTAACAGGCATGACCTCCCTGTGACAAAACCAAACTATGTGGATCGAGTGTTTGGAGGTTGCCAATGTCTTTGTTAATGAAGTCCATGATAATCCTTTCCATGGCCTTGCAGATCAGGCTAATGGATTTATAATTTCCTGGATCGGTGGACGCTCCACCTTTCTGAAAAGGGATGACAGTGGCTGTCCTCCACTCAGCTGGGACAAATCCAGCACTCAGGCTTTGGTTGAACAGGGTGCCTAATGGTGGTGCAAGTTCCTGCCTGAATTCATGTAGGATGCAGCCTGGAATGTTATCAGGTCCCATGGAGGCTGCATTTTTTGCCTTTGAAAGGGTAGTAATGACTTGCTCCCTAGAGATAAGGGGAGGGAGAAGGTGCTGGGGATTTCCTCATTTACTGATAGGGGGGACAGAGAGGTAAAGTTTTCATTAAACCTGTCTGTTAGCAGGTTGGCTATATCTATGGCATTTGTGTATGTGGTGTCCTTGGCCACCAGTTATAAGCAGATCTGAGTGCTTCCTTTGAGAATGCAGACATATGTGAAGAAAGCCTTATGATTGTCTTTAGTGGAAGTGGCCAGTTTGGACTCGAAGTTTGCTTTGGAGGATTTCACTAGTGCTGTTATTTGCTTGTTCAGGCTAAGGAGAGATTGCTTCCAATTAAGCACCTGCTCCTTCTTGATCCTGGACAACAATTTTTTCCTTTTATTAAAGAGTTTATTTATTGCAGATGTCCACCAGACAGGTTTACTCTTCTTTGAAGAGGAGGATTTTGTCCTGTCAGGTTTTTCTGATTCCATGAGGCTATATAAATGCTTGTATAGTACTTTGGTGTAGGTTTGGATATATGTGCTAGTTCCTATGGAGGGGGATGGGCTGTGAAACTTTTTATACCTTTCCTCAGGTGCTTGTAATCAGCTTTGGAGAAGTTTTTTTGTTTGACCCTAACTGGGGCAGGGTCGGGGACATGGTGACTTTGAAAGTGACCACTCTCTGGTCAAATCTTACCAGGGAGGATGACACTGTAGGGATGTTGCAGTGATTACTCATGTTGGTTAACACCAAGTCCAAGATAGTATCACCTCTTCTGGGGGTGTCAACCATGTGGTCCAAGGCATTTGCATTGACAAAATCAAGAAATCTCTGGGCATTTGTGTTTTTGCATGAGTAGTTCTTCCAATCTATAGTTGGATAGTTAAAGTTGCCCAGGATCAGGTTAAAGGGTTGAATCTTGATAGATTTGAAGAGGTGAAGATAGGTGGAATGAGCATCTTGAGTCAAAGCTAGGGGCCTGTAGCTAGCTATGATTTGAATAGGGGTCTTGCCAATGGTTAACTGCATCTGGAGTGTCTCCTATGTGTCATACTGTTTAACCAGCCTGGAGATGTGTATGCCTTTTATAAATATATATATATATATATATATATATATATATATATATATATATATATATATATATATATATTGCAACTCCACTTCCTTTTGCTTTGCTGCCCATTGTTTGGGGTCTGAATGTATGATAGGATGAGTAACCTGGTATAACTGGGGTGCTCTCCACAGCTTTGAACCAGGTTTCTGTGACTGCACAACTGTCAGCATCTTCCAGGGTTACGAATGCTTGCAGTGAGTGCAGTTTCATGTTTAGACTCCTAGTGTTTAACAGCATGACCTTTAATTTGTTTTTTGATGAAATGTTCATGTTGGTAGTTTTTATCTCATGGTATTGCCTAAAAATGCACTATGGGGGAGGTAAGAGCCTTTACCAGAAGCCTGAAGCCCAAGGGAGACAGATGCAGGTCATCTCTAGCAAAGCATCATCGTCTGTCGATCATGTCTTCCCAGGCTGTCAGGTACTGGATCCCCTTGAAATGACACCAGAAACTAAGCCAATTGTTAAAATCAATCATTTCCTGTTTGTATTGAGGCATCATTCTGGGTGATGATAGCATGCTGTTTAAGGATACGACATGCCTGCCTGGGACACATATTCAGCAAGCTCAATCGTGTCTCTCTTCATATAGTCCAGTGAAGTACTTCTCAAGCCATTCACACCAACATGGACTATGACAGAGTCATAACAGTACCTGTTGTTGAGAGACTTGAGTGCATGGGTGATATGGTGGATTCTGGCACCTGACAAACAACTAACCATGACGTTCTCCTTATCCAGCCTGGTGAGAGGCACATCTGTGTGTCTCACAATAGAGTATCCTATGACTAATGTGTTGGGCTTACATTTAGGACTTAGTGGCTGTTAGACACAGGTGTGTGGACTATGTGGGCTTTTACTGGAAAGGCTCACCCAGTCTCTGATACAGTTTGCTGTGTGGGAAAGGTTAGTTTGCTTTATATTTGTTGTATTTCTTATTACTTTATTGCCTTTTTCTATTTTGTACACTGTGATTTGCTTTCTTTACACAGTGTTTTACTTGTATTCTGTTTTTAACTGCATATTAAAACTTGAAAATATACTGCAACTCTGTTTCTTGTGTCAGACAGAAAATTTTCCCACCCTCCCAGCCTGTCATTGTTGTGTTCTTAAACACCACTGTCCAAATTTGCTCTGAGTTACTTCACAATGGTACCTCCTATACAGAGCCAACAGATATTGCCAACATACTGGCTGACAGATTCAGGGCCAACTTTTCCCCTCTTTCCTCCCCTAAAGGACCAATCACAATGCCAGGCACACAGCATTACTGCAGCACAGGTTAAAGCTGCATTGTCCCAAGGCCAAAAATACAGCTTCCATGGGACCCATAAATATCCCTGGATGTGTTCTACATGAACCAGAAAGTGAATTGGCACCACATCTGTGTGTCCTGTTTAATCACAACCTCACCTCAGGCTTTGTCCCTACTGAATGGTGTACTGCTACAGTCATCCCTCTCCATAAAGGGGGAGCGACTACAGACCTTGGGAATTATCGCCCCATTAGCCTGATGAGTCTGATATGTAAGGCTATGGAGTGCATCATTAACAAAGGTATAGGGAATCTCCAAACTCTAGATCCCACACAGTTTGGTTTTGTGAAAGGTAGATCATGCCTGTTCAACCTAGTTGACTTCTTTGAGTCAGTCACCAGAGCTGTGGATGAGGGCAAGGCAGTTCATACAGCCTACCTCGATCTGGCCAAGGCCGTTAATACCATTCCCCACTCAGGAATTATTGATAAACTCACCAAACTAGGCATCAACCCCTATATCACTAAGGTGGGTTACAAATTGGCTCACAGATAGAACCCACAGTGTGAAAGTAGTGGACTCCAAGTCAGACTGCCGATCAGTGGAGTCCCACAGGGATTGGTCTTGGGTCCTCTCCTGTCTGGCATCTACTTCTCAGAAGTCCAGGCCAACAAGGAGGGACTCTGGCTGACCAAGTTCGCACACGACTACAAGCTGGGAGCCATTATTAACTCCCGAAGTGATGCAGACATCCTACAGAAAGGCTTCAATGAGATCAATGACTGGTATCAAAACCATGGCCTTAAGCCTAATGCCAAAAAAATGCGTCATCATCCCCTTTGGGAAAACCCAGTTCCCACTAATTACCACATCGACGGGAGCCCACTGAACACTGATGGCGTTAAAAGAGATCTGGGGACACAAGTTGGCAGCTACCTCTCCTTCAACCACCAAATTGCCACTGTGGTCAGAGAGTCTTTCTATGTGGCACATCTCATTACCAAAGGTTTTGCATCCAGGAAGAAAGAGGTCATCATCTCTCTCTCTAGTCTTCCCTCATTAGGCCAGTCATCGAGTATAATGCCCCATTTGGCATATACCTCACTAGATACATGCAACAGCTGGAAAGGCCACAGAAGTACCTCATGAACAGGATCCTAGGCCTTAAACATGCCCTACACGGACAGACTCAAAAAAACTTCAGCTATTCTCTGTCTCATATCATCAACTAAGAAGCAACCTCTGCTTGACTTACAAAGCCATGTCTGACCCAGCTCTGTTCGAAATGCTACATCTAAATAAATCCCAATCCCTCTGCACCACATGCTCCAGCGACCTCAACCTCATTACCACAATTAACAGAACATGCTGAAGGGGCAGGCTCATAACCCAGAGACTGCCCATGCTCTGGAATAGACTTCACATACATGTCAAGCAGAGTACCTCACTGGCCCTCTTCAAGAGAAATCTTGATGAGTGGATGGGGAATAGAAAGTTCACTCCGGGGATCACTCCAGTGGCTCTACTTGATAGAGGCACTGGGAACTAACGTCAGGTGGCACGATGCTAGGGCACTTCTATGGTCTAGGCTTGTAAAGGCTGTAGGACCATTAGCCTAGTACATGCCTATGACCCTATAAACCTATGTCTGGTGGGCAGTGGAGTTCCCGTGTGTTTTTGTCCTTGAGGTCTCTTTTGTTAGGGTATGTTTTTGTTGAGGACCTTCGCATATGTACGTGTGTGTTGTGTAGGTATGGTCAATGTTTGAGGTGTGGTGTTTGTGTTGACAACCTTCTCAGTGCCAGATGTACTGGCTTGTGAGGGAGATAGCATAGACTCTAGGTTCTTAATGTAATTGCATCTCTCACAAATTGTGTTCCTTGGTGGTAATAGTAGAGGGCTGTCTGTGTACATGAGGCAGTTGTTACATTGTCTCAGGATGCCCATATCAACCAGGCTGGCAGGAAAAAAACAGATTAAATTAACAACGCATTTTTATTAAAATTTTACGTACCTTGATTCCATTTGATACACTTTCATTCTTGTTTATATCTCCATATTTACACATGCCTACTTATAGCTTTTAATTAGATGGGAGCAATATTTACTCATTTTCTGGAAGGCTGGAATCCTAATATTTTTTAGCAAAGGGTATAATAACTAAAATGGGACAATGATAATTTGCTTCTGATAGCAGCCTGTGAAATCCTTTAATGTCCTTCAGCCTCTTCTTGCCTTTATACACTTGCCATGATACTTCTGTAACCCTTTGGAGCAGGTATCTCGGTCTATTATTTTTGTTGTTATTTGTTTTTGTTTTGTGATACTATCTTCAACAATAGCATACCTTAATAACAAGACAAGGAAATATAATCTTAGTTGGTTACAACTACATATAGAAAGATACTGACATCAGGAGTAATTAAAGATACAAGTTTGCAGGTGTAAAAAGTAAGATAAATGCAAATGTATCTAGTGTCATTACAGATACCCTAAGTTTACTTCTCGTCAGGCAGGTTTCCTAGAACTCCATGATTCAGATGCAGTGTTTCACAGAAAGAGAAGATACTTTGATTTAGATCAAAACCTGTTAAAACTACACCTAAACAAAGGCATTGGAAATACTAATGTGTCCATGACCCATACTCTATATATTATCCAGACAGCTCTGGATTGTCATGTTGGATAGTACAGTTTGTTATCTGACTTAAGACTTTCATACCTATACATTTCTTAATTAGTTATGGCTTCTTATATAGAGTCTGCAGTCCAACCAGTTTCAAGGAGAGCGACAGATAGAAGGGGGGGGGGGGGCAGAAGGTAATGGTAGTTTTTGTGCACACTGTTTTAACACAGGGAGAGTTAAAATACAATAAGAACAATAGACTCCTCCTGCTATTATTTCTCCTCTAATATTACCTTAGTTGCATTGCTAATAGTCTCTAGATAGCCATTATGACTTTCTTCATTCCTCGTTTCATAGCCTAATCAATTAACTTATTCCCCATTACATGCATGCATATGTGGGCTTAACTTAATTAATTTGTCTACATTATGCCTTAAAATATATTGTAAAGAAAGAGAAGGAAAGAGAGATGGAGATAAAATCTCGCTTTCTCTATCTCCATTTATAGATATAGATGTGATATAGATGCAGATATAGATGAAAAAAGAAAAAAAGTAGAGAGAGCAAAAAGAGCATCAAAGCACAGGCATACTTAGGTGGATTATATCTTATGTAGAAGGGCTAGTCTGAAGGAGATTGGAGACTGTAAAGTGGTGGCAGGGGAAAGCGTGGTTAGTCAGCATAGGATGGTGCTTTGTAGGATGACACTGGTGATCAAGAAGAGGAGGATGAGTGTGAGGGCAGCACCAAGGATCAAATGGTGGAAATTGGAAAAGGGTAATTGTGAGGTGATGTTCAGGGAAGAGTTAAGACAGGCACTGGGTGGCAGTGAAGAATTACCGAATAGCTGGGTAACTACAGCAGAGCTAGTAAGAGAGATGGCTAGAAAGGTGCTTGGTGTGACATCTGGAAAGAGGAAGGAGGACAAGGAGACCTGGTG